>NC_062267.1:13721141-14037771 GCF_916048215.2 Malus sylvestris
CATCACCACCAGTACCTACGTTCAGTTTTAATGACAATATTGTTGAAGGAATCAGAAATCCAACTCTGAGATATAGGTCAAGGGTACCAGGGCTTTCTGATAGGCAGCAGGTTCTCTTAGATAATTTATGGAATATCCAAATTAAGCAGCCAAGCATGAGGTTAGGTCATGAAAAATTAATTAGAGCCTTGGAACAAGAGTTTGATAGCTTTAATTTTAATTTCCACCAAAACCAGCAGCATATTCATTCTCTTGAGCACAACCTTCAAGCCATTTCTAGGGACCATGAGTCATTACTTGGTAAGTTTACCAAAATGAACCAAGAACTCCAATCTCTTAGAATGCAGCAAAAGGCAAGTGACACCTTGAAAAGAGAATTAAAAATAGGTTTAGAAACTGATCATCATAAGAATAAAGGAAAAGAGGTTATTGAACCCATAGAACAAGAGACTAATGAGCCCATAGAAGAAATTAAGATTGAGCTCTTAGAAGAAGACGTTGAAATAGAGCAACATCAAAGTAATGATCAGCATCAGGTTCTGAGTGATAAAGAAAAACAAGAAAAATATGAAAGTTTTCTTAGGAATATATCTTCAGACTTAATATTAGATGATGTCTTATTAGAAGAAATTTCAAAGGCGAAACTAAGAATAATGCCAACAGATATGCAAAATGAGATCCTGAGCAAAGCATCACAGTCCATGAAAGAGTTACAATTACAATTACAATGCGCCTTGTATCAGTTCATCTTTGATCCAAAACCAGGGATGGATATTATTACAAAGATGTATCCTCCATGTCTTTGTGATAGTACAGAGAATTGTATTTGTAAACCAGAAGTTAGCGTAGCTGTGGTCAGGATTAACATGAGAGATTTTAAATCATGGCATTTTAGTTATGAGCATCAGGAAAAGCATAATGTGGTAGAAGTTACCCTTGCCTTACTATTAGAGTTTGGTTATCTCGATAAAATATTTATTAACCATATTTCTCAACTAGAATCATTTCCTGAAAAACTTATAAAAGTAGCAGAAGATTATCTAGAAAGATGGAAGGAAATTTGCATAATTTTTATTAGTAGTCCTCCAGATTGGTATGTACATATGCATAAGGAGAAAGCTAGGCATATAGCCATGATCAATGAAGAGTCCTTTAGACTAAACCCTATCTCCTCACATAGGTGGACTCCTTCATACAAAGATATTTTAAAATTTAGAGGGATCCAAATGTTTGCTTTAGATGAGTTTGAAGATTTTAGGTATGACATGGTACTAGTAGCAGAAGAATAAGAGATGTATATTTACAGCAAGACAAGAATCAGTCATCAGCCTTATTGGAAGCCCCAAAATTTCAAAGAAGAAACAACAGAAATATATTACAAGGTGAAAAAATATAGAGAAAGAGATGCGGAGCTAGTAGAAGGCGATGAACAATATTGGAATAATTTGTCAGAAGAAGAGCTGTATAACATCGACAACATGATGGAAGCCTGAAGAGCTAGCTGTAAAATTAGCATAAGTTTAATAGCATAATGTAAAATGATGTATTCCCAGACAGAAATGTCAACATCTTTGTGGACCCCGCTGTAATGGCATAAGAGTAAATAAAGAAAAGTACTTGATCCATTATGGACCTTTCATACACAAAATGTCCTTATAATTAAGAATGAATAGTTCCAGGCCATTTTCGTTAAAACTCCCTTAAAATAATTAGTAACTCGTAGTCCATGCATCCGATAAAAAAAAGAATGTTTATGGCTCGCAGTCCACTTTTATAAATTACTATTTAATATTTTATTTTTTACTTTAAACTGTTAACATCCTTTTATAGTGCCCAAGCTACTCACAGTAGGTCCCGAAAAAGCAATCCAAATTCACTACAGTAGTTATATATTGTAACTTGTATTTTTGCAGGTGTCCTTTTTTGAACTGGAAGTTCATCTAAATCGACCCTGTAGTTTCGAATTTAGTGCATTTGAAACCCAAAGTTTTCATAAAACAATACACCCATGAAACCTGAAATTTTTCATGCTTAATTTAAACCAAAACATGTCTAGAGAACTCGAATGTTTTACTTTTGACTATCAATGTTTTCCCAAAGCACTGACCACGACCTTGCTCCTTCCATTGCAGCAACATGTGGAATCTTAATAAATTCGACCTTACTGCTCGTGCTAGAAGTCCTTGGAAGAAACTACCTGAAGTGGGTTCAAGATGTGAAGTTTCACCTCACTGCCAAAAGTCTCAGAGCCACCATTGGAGAGGTGTTCAAACTAGTTGGTGAAGCTGACAAAGCAACATCCATGATCTTTATTAAGAGGTGTTGAAACCAAATGTGCGCACCACCATGTAGGGATGAGATCCACAAACTCAACTACGTGTAAATTAACAAACAACACCACATTGTAACCTTAGCACTTGTGGGGTACGGACCAAAGGTTTTCTAATGGTCAAGTTAGTAAACAATTTATGAGACTCAAGTATGCGGTTATTGCGTTATTCGTAATGAACCCTAGAATGGTGTATTTATACTAGTCGAGAGGGAGTCCTTTTAGGATATAGAATTCGTCTTAAACCGTGAGAACCTCAAACGATATTTAGGAGTAAATATTGCATCCTCTAAGAGTGTGATTACTTACGGATCACACCAAATTTCTAGATTGTAGGAATCTCCAAGAATATAGAAAACCTGACTGATTGCGAAACAAGAATGGTCAATCTCAACGAAGTCTATATATTTTGCCCACTTATCCAGAACAAGATGATGGTGGCATCGTTGATTCGTTTGTGTAGCTCAATAAGTCCAAAATTGTTAAGTACATGACAAGACTTCTGAGGTACTCGTATTCCAATCCGTCTTACTTTGAACTTGGAAAATCTTGGTCCCGCAATTGCCCTAACTATGTATCTAAAAGAACTGTTTCGCTTGAGGATGGGTAGTTATCCAAAGAAAATGCCTTCCAGAGTAAATCGAGATACACACCATTTTGAATTCTTTTGACACATGGCAACCCAACTTCGTAATCGTTGCAAGATAATTGACATGTCCCCGCGGGCAACCTAGAAAGTTGTGGTGTAGAGGCAGTAATGATGAAAGGTGTCTTGTTGCATGTGCACAATAAACAAGGGATGACTCCTTATGTTACAGAGTGGCTTTGACCTTTGGACACACGAATTTCGAAGTAAGACGTTTTGAATTCAATAGTGAGATTACTTGGGACTTCTTTTATTAGTAACACATATTTTCTTCCCCTTCCTCTAATTCTTTTTTTTTTTCCTCTATATTTTCAGATCAAAACATAATTATCCTCAATATTATTTAAGGTCCACCACTCGAACCCATCCTTCACTTTGAGTCTTCGATATATGCAGCCAAGAAACTTGCAATACACTCACTCCTTGCTATCAAGAATTGTTAAATGGAATAAGGATGAGCTACAACCTTTCAGAAGTGAATTACTTTCTCTAATCGAGTTTTTGGTCCTTAGCCTTCATACTCTGCTCCATAGCTAAAATTGACATCATCCTCCCAATCTTCGCATACGGTTTCAACTTGAGTAGAGTGTCAAGATTCTTGAGCGGGTTCTTCTTCATTGGAATTCTCTCGGTATTCTCCTAAAGTGAGTTAGGTGAGCTAGAATAACAAGCGTCCCCGTTGGAAAAGAAAGAGTCCATTCTCCACACCCAAAATTGTACTCTTGTTGCCTTATTACTCTATGTAATGAACATGTGTCCACACATTTTGCTAAGTATTATTTACTAAATTCATTAATCCTGTTAGAGTATATGTACTTTGGACTTTTCATCCTTTGCTTCCTTATAGCGAAATTTAGTTTAATCTAACAATCGTTTCGAAGTAAGCTAAATTGGAGTAATAAGTAATAGAGTCAAACATGAATAAGTTACCAATGAAGTGGAAAAGTTTGTTAGTGTAAATTGATAGCTGGGTATGAATTCGAAAGAAGAGATGAATGAACATTGAAAGAAATACGATGAGAAAATGGCTGCTATTCTCTCTGCAAGTCACAGAGGAATTTCATTGTTTTTCATTGATTGCATTTCTCTCTCTCTTCCCACAAAGTGTGCAAGAGGTATAATACCGTTAACAATGCTTAGCTGGATCATTCCTTCTAGAAACTGATCTCAGTCACTCATCTAGCTAATAGCTAGAATCATTATACATGACACTCATGGCCGTACATATTTTAGTATTACACTTGGCAATTCTAAGCACAAGTGGATACACAATTAAGTACAAGATTATTCATTAATACTAATCAGCTCATGGCTTATAATTCAACACTCCCCTTTACGCTTTGAACTGATTTCACACCAAGCATGTCTCTGAGATAGTTGAATCGATCCTTGGTTAAAGCCTTAGTGAATATGTCTGCTACTTTCTCGTTTGTTGGACAAACACTAGGTCAATTATCCCTTATTGCAGTGCATCCTTGATGAAATGGTACCTTCTGTCGATATGCTTGGTTTTCTGGTGAAACACTGGATTTTTTAATGATTGCAATTGCAGCTGTATTGTCAAAGTGCACTGGAGTTGCTTCAGTTTGTAACTCACCAAAGTCTTCAAGTACGAATCTAAGCTAAATGGCTTGTGTAGTTGCCTCAGAAGCACTAATGTATTCTGCTTCTGCGGTGGAAAGGGCTACACAATTTTGCTTCACAGAGGCCCATGAGAATACTCCACTGCCAAAGGAAAAAGCATAACCAGAAGTGTTTTTGCTGTCATCAACAGATCCTCCCCAATCACTGTCACAGAATCCGATTAACATTGCATTCCTTCCCTTAACATACTCCAAACCATAATCCAAAGTTCCTTTGATATATCTGAGCACCCTTTTGGCTGTTCCAAGATGTTTGTTTGTAGGACAGTGCATAAATCTATCTAGAAGACTTGTAGCATACATTATAACTGGTCGAGTACCAGTGAGGTATAACAAGCTTCCCACATTCCTTCTATATTGTTCCTTACTTGCTAAACCACTACCATCATCCTTGGATAGTTTATCTGATGAAACAAGAGGTGTGAACACAGATTTGCACTCACTCAAGCCAAATTTACTCAACAAATATGTAGCATACTTTCTTTGATAAGTAAAATACTTGAATGAGTTTGAATGACTTCCATTCCCAGAAAGTGATCCAGGAGTCCCAAGTCTATCATTTTATATTTGATCATCATGTCCTCCTTGAATTCCTTTAACAACTCATTGCTATTTCCGGTATACACTATGCCATCCACATAGATTGAAACAATTATAATTTCTTCTCCTCTTGCTTTGATGTAAAGAGTAGCCTCACTTTGACTTTTCACAAATCCACATTGAGCAAAATAAGAATCAATTTTACTATACCAGGCCCTTGGTGCCTGTTTTAGGCCATACAAAGCTTTATGAAGCTTGTACACCTTGTCTTTACTCCCCTTGACCACAAAATCATCTAGCTGCTCTACATAGACCTCCTCTTCTAGTACTCCGTTTAGATAAGCAGACTTGACATCTAATTGATAGAGTTTGCAACTCTTTTGTGCAGCCAAAGCAATAAGAGTTCTAATTGTGTCCAATCTAGCAACCGGGGCAAAGGTCTCATTATAGTCTATTCCTGGTTTCTGAGCATATCCCTTTGCAACAAGCATTGCCTTGTTCTTTTGCACAGTTCCATCAAGGTTGAGTTTGGTCTTAAACACCTACTTCACACCAATTATAGGCTTGTTAGTTGGTTTGTCTACCAATTCCCATGTTGCATTCTTTTCAATCATTGATAGTTCATCTTTCATAGCCTTTATCTATGATTCATCTTAAGTTGCTTCTTCAAACTTCTTAGGTTCTATAATGCAAAGATTGCATTGTGCTAGAACATCATCTAAGTTTCTCTATTTCAGTGAAGTGTGATCAAAGGCCTGAGACTTTCTCATGCTGCTACTTATATCATTTGTTGATTCATGAGAAGATGACAATCTTGGTGACTGAGTATAGTCATAACTTCCAAGAGTTGTCCTAGGTGATGTAACTTGAGACTGCTCAGATAACTCCTCATGATTAGTCACAGTCACATACGTCTCAGTAATTTCCTTCTAATCCTAAGCTGCACTTTCATCAAATACAACATCTCTTTAGAGTAGAAGCCTCTTAGTGATAGGATCATACACCTTGTACCCTTTTTCACAGGTTGCATACCCTACAAATATACCCTTGGTACTTTTCACATCAAGCTTTTGCCTTAGTTCACTTGGTATATGTACATAACACAGAGAACCAAAGACTTTAAGATGAGCAACTTCTGGCTTTCTACCACTGTAGGCTTCAAATGGAGTTACATTCCTTAGAGCTTTTGTTGGGCATCTATTTAGTATATAGACCGTTGTATGCACAACCTCAGCCCACAAATAATATGGAAGACCTTTGTCGTGCAACATGGCTTTTGCCATTTCAACCACTGTCCTATTCTTTCTCTCCACCACTCTATTTTGCTGTGGAGTATAAGCCATGGAAAGTTATCTTTGAATTCCTTCCTCCTCACAAAGTTTGTTAAACTCACAAGATGTGAATTCACCGCCTTTATCACTTCTCAGACATTTCAATTTAAAACTGCTCTGTAGCTCTACCATAGATTTGAATTTTCTAAAACAATTCAATGCATCCGACTTGTATCTGAGAAAATAAACCCACATCATTCTTGTGCCGTCATCTACAAGAAGCATAAAGTACTTGTTATCAGCAATAGACTCATTTTGCATAGGCCCACAAAAGTCTACATGAATTAACTCTAGATGATTGCTTGCTCTCCATGCCTGATTCTTTGGGAACCACTCTTTATGTTGCTTTCCAAGCTGACATCCTTCACAAACTTCATCAACCTCTTTTAAATATGGAAGTCATGTACCATCTCCTTGTCTTTGATTTTTCTTAGTCCCCTTAGATGTAGATGGCCTAGCCTTTTGTTCCAGGTCTAGGTAGAGTGAGACAAACTTGTTTTCAGAGCAACATGATCATTGGGTAATAGTGCCAAAGGGTAGCATCTATTCCTCTTCATTTCTACTTTAATCACAAGATATTTCAGTGAAAGACCATAAAAAATGCTACACATTTTGCCTCCAAACAACAAGTAATACCCATGCTTATCCATCTGTCCCACACTTAGTTAGTTATCCTTCAATCTAGGTAGATGCATTACTTCCTTGATGTATTTTTTTCCTTTGCTAGTATCAATTACTAGAGTGCCCATTCCAGCTACATTCATAAGCTCACCAGTTGGCATTTGTACTTTGCCTATCACATTTGTCCTTATATCAACCAGTAGCTTTTCATTTTTAGTCATGTGGTTGTTGCAACCACTATCAATATAGCATTCACCATTGACAACTGATCTAGAGATAGTGCTATTGGTATAGAATAAGCTCCATGTCACCTCTACTTTATTAGCACTGTTTTCCTTTTGCACTGGTTTGCCTGCAGTGCACTCTCTAGCCTAGTGTCCAAAATTTTCACAGTTGTAGCATTTAGGCTTCCCCTTATATCTACACCCACCAAAGTGAAATTTAGAGCATACCCTACATTGTGGTTTTGTAACTGCTTAACCCATTGACTGTGATGAATATGCATTTTGTGCAGGACTAGCAGGAAATTTTTGTTGAAACGTGGGTTTTGAATCCCATTTCTTGCCCTTAGAATTCCAATTCTTCTGGAACTGAGATGAACCAGATTGAGCTCCACTTTTATTTTTCCCTTTTGGACTCACTGAGAGGGATGAGAATGCCTTCCCAGTAGTATCAACAATGTGTAGATGAAACCGTTGTTCTTGGCTCTTTAAGATTGCAATTACCTTCTGCAATTCTACAGTCTCCAAACATTTTGTATTTTGTATAACCAAATAGATAGGATCATACGGTTTACTTAAACTAATCAGAAACTTTTGCACAAGTCTCTCATTTGAAAGATATTCACCAAATGTTTTCATCTGATTAATCAATTCATTTAGCCTTGTAAAATAAATAGATAGAGATTCATCATTTTGCATCCTAGCATATTCAAATTCTCGTCTAAGATTTTGAAGTTTTACTGATCTAACTTGATCACCACCGTGGTATTCTCCATACAACAGATCCCATGCCATCTCAATTGAATCAACGTTGGCAATTCAAGGGAAGATCTGGTCAGAGACTGTGTTTTGTATAATTCCCAAAGCCTTTGCGCCTTCATGAGCACATTAAGCATCTCTTCATCAACTTCATCTTCCGATGATCTTTCCACTTTCTTTTTCTTCTTCGAATCAAGGGTTGTAATCCCCTTTTCTACCAGATTCCATAACCCAAGAGATTTGAAAATAGTTACCATCTTAATTCTCCAGAACTTGTAGTTCTCACCAAAGAAAATTGGAGTTCTCACTTCCGAGCCTCCAGATCCAAACATCGTTGGTTCAAATGAACTGATTTCTCTTCTCAGATGATAATGAAACTTCGGCGACCTTCACCGAGCTTCGAGTTAGCTTCGATTGAGCTGAGTGACTTCACAGATTTACGCCCAGGCTCAGATGATCGAACCTAGCTCTGAGGCCATGTTAGTGTAAATTGATAGCTGGGTATGAATTCGAAAGAAGAGATGAATGAAAATATGATGAGAAAATGGTTGCTACTCTCTTTGCAAGTCACAGAGGAATTTCACTGTTTATCATTGATTGCATTTCTCTCTATCTCTTCACACAAAGCGTGCAAGAGGTATAATACCGTTAACAATGCTTAGCTGGATCATTCCTTCTAGAAACAGATCTCAGCCACTCATCTAGCTAATAGCTAGGATCATTACACATGACACTCATGGCCGTACATATTTTAGTCTTACACTTGGCAATTCTAAGCACAAGTGGATACACAATTAAGTACAAGATTATTCATTAATACTAATTAGCTCATGGCTTATAATTCAACAAAGTTTTTTTTATGTCGTTTGGAGCAGCTTGATTACTTATGATGCTTCTTAGATTGCCAAACTGAGACAACAGAGCACATTGTCTGTATGAGAGTGAGTACGAGGAGCAAAACAGCTGCAGCAATAGATAGAGTTGCCCAAGGCGTGTTGCAATAATTTTGTCTTAAATTTGCCTTCCATTTGTGCCATGAAGTTTTGCAGTACTTGTTCAGGTCTTCACAAAGAGTAGCAAAATAGAAGTCGTTCGAGTCCACTATGACCCCATCGGCAAGGTTGTTAATCAGAGTAGAACCTCCACTGCTGTCACCAAGCCTATTTTCAACAATTCCGTGCTTAACAAGCAACTCCACATCCTTTGCAGTGTTCACGAAACGATCCATGATGACAACATAGTCATTCATGTAATTCTCCAAACAGTGGCATTGTTCAAAGGCAAGGAGGTTTCTGACTGTAAGTTCTGTTTCATCACTAATTGTCAATTTTGGAATTTCTAGAATCCCATCATTGAATTGTATGTCGAGCAAGTTTTTGGCTGATCCCACTCTAAACTTGACTCCTGCCCGGTGTAACTCTGTGATGCTTGGCGTGTTTAGAGTTTTGAGTTTCCCTTTAGCCTGCTGTTCTAGTGGTAGCGGTAGATATAAGTTTCTACAAAAATCGACAAAATGTTCTGCTTTATAAGCACACATTTTATCCAAATTTCCATCCGCTCCTTCTAGATCTTTGAAGAATACGTGAGAAAGTTTGATTATCGAAAGCTTCTCAGTACAGTTACTATCAGAAGGTACATCGATTTTATCTGGGTCAAAAAGATCCTCAAGAACGAAGAATGGCAACTGATTTTCAAGCAGCCGTATGTCAGGCCATACGTCCTGCAGCATCCATGGTTTGTTAAATATACGATCATTCTCGTCCTGCAATTCATGGAAACGGTGCCTCAACAAGACCTCAATAATGAATGCTGCATCCACTAGAACAATTCTTACAAAGTCATCACTGCTAAACTCAATAGTTTCTGCGTAACAACTGCGTATCTTGCCCTCTTGGTCCCTTATTATCTTTATATAGTCCTCCAAGCCGACCCTGGTTCTGCGTATAAAATCTCGTAGGTACCTCTTTTTGTGCTCTTCCATGGCTTGTAGGCCTTCCTTTCCATGGTGAAGAGGACCTATAGAGACTACTTGAGGTGTGTAGGCCTTTTCACTTACACGCCGCAGTCGTTCAGGAACTCTGTAGATACAACACGAAGAGGACAAGGGAGCCAAAACATCCAACTCCTGATTCATTGATTTTGCTAACGGAATGTATGGGTTTTCGATGTCATGTGGAGCTTCGTTGCTTCCTTTCATTTTTATTGCTGATGTGTTTGTTGCTCCAATTACGAGATGTTGATCACTAACACAACAACAAACAAATTTTTCACTATGATATTTTCAATAAGCTCAACCAACTATTGAGAAAATATGACAACAATCAAAACTAATCAACATAGTTGACAAAATTAACCCAAGAATCGAAAATATACACACCCGATTTTTGAAAGAGAAAACACACATAGACCTTTATACATCCCACCCCAAATGCCTTAAAAGAATTCAAATGGAATGCACCAAGTTCATACAAACTCTGTTTCTTATGCTCTTGAAAAGTTCCTACTAATTATGCGAATCGGCATGAAGAAGGAAAGTATAGATGTTAGGATCGACGGTACTACAATATGGAAAAAAATACAATGTAAAGTGAAAAGATAGACATCAAGAATTTACGTTGTTTGGCAATTTGTGCCCTATGTGCACGGACCAACGATCAATCTCCCACTATATCAAAATAATGGGTACAAGAAGAACAATCTTATCAAGCCAAAGACAAGGCTTGATGAATAGAATAAAGTATAACATTCTCTCTCACTAGACACGCTGATTTTTTTTTTTAGAGAAATTTTGCAGCAATCCCCTAACCCTTCTGCTCAATTTCAATTTCCAAATACAATATTGGCAGTGAAAAATAAAACAGGGAAAGCTTCACGAATTGGATAAGCCAATAAACATTACGAGATTAGAGAAAAATACATAGCAAATAAAAAGAGAGAGAAGGGAGATAGGAAGTAAAAATGTACCTGCTACGTGTGTTAAAAAAAAAAAGTTTGCTTTGCGTTTGATAGGTGACTGGAAAAGCTCAGTGCAGACAGCTTTCTCTTCTGGCTCTTCTAGTCCATCTGCGTCCCAGTTCCGGGCGGAGCGCCGGTAGTGTGATGGATTTTTTATTTGACAAATGGTCTTCACCTTCTTCCTCTTCTTAATCACAAAAATGCCGATTTTTTATATGCAGGAATCTTCCCTTCTTAATAATATCACAATGATAGGGTACTTTATGTAAGAAGAATTGGACGAGTTGAAGAAGTCAAGTCCACTCCTTCGCAGCTTCCTTGCCTTTTCTTTGTTAAGTCTCTTCCTTGACTATAAGAAACCGTCTTGTACTTGCCTTCATCTACCCTTTTCAGCGAAGTCTCCAATGGCTTTCCATGAAAGAGGTTTTTTTTTTTTTTTTTTTTTTTTACAATATTATCTACCCTAAGAAGAGGAGGTAAACTTAGCCTCACAATGGGCTATCAATAATATAGTTCAAATTCGCCATTGACGAAAATGGATTCTAAAACCTCTTACTTACAAGTTAAGAACAATACCACTAGACCGTATCATATTTTTTACTTGACCATAAGAAACTGACTTGTATTTGCCTGGTTTTGTTCTCAAAGCAAAACTCTCTCCGCCTGGGATCATGTTTTTTCCTTATCTTTAAGAAACTGTCTTGTATTTGCCTTTTCTTTGATACGTCTCTTCCTTGACTACAAGAAACTGTCTTGTATTTGCCTTCATCTACCCTTTTGTGCGAAGTCTCCAATGGCTTTCCATGAACTGTTTTTTATTTTTTTTATTATTTATTATTATTATTATTTTTTTAAACCGATATTATCTACATTAAGGAAGGATGTGAGCTTAGCCTCATAATGGATCAACAATAATGTGATTCAAATTCGTCTTTGATAAAAATCAAACCTAAAACCTTCACTGACAAGTGAAGAAGAATACTAGGAGACCATGGTAGTGAGTGGCTTTCCATGACAGTTTCTAAATAAGATTACAAACCAGGCCCTCTACAGATTTTATTATGAAGCAAATTAAATAAAGAGAGCTTTTATGAAAAGGCCTAGGGTTAAGTTTATTTTAATAAAAAATCATGTTATAACTTTATTTAATAAGAAAAAACTTAAATTTGATTGAAAAACCCTTAAATTTTAATAAAGAGAACACAATTTTTATATATATAACCTGACACATGAGATCCATGCGTCCATCACAGTCATTGTTTATGAAACAGTTCTATACTGTTTATGAAACTTAACGGTAGTATACTATTTATGAAACTCAACGGTACTATAATATTTATGAAATTGAATGATATTACACTATTTATTGATCTAGATTCATAAATAGTGCCTAGTTTTTGGTTCACTTTCATAAATAATGCCTAGTTATTGGGTCATATTTTATAAATAGTATAAGTAATTGGTACAGTTTTCTAAATAGTGTCGTATTCTTGGTCAAATTTCATAAATAATGTCTAGTTCTTAGTCCACTTTCATTTATAATGCTTGATTTTTTGTCATGTTTCATAAATAGTGTCCAGTTCTTGGTCATGTTTCATAAATAGTGTCTCTTTCTTGATCTAGTGTATTATATTGAACTCTTTCAATTGTTTATATTTTCTAATCAAACAGAGAACCAAGTAGAAATGGAGGTGATTAAAAATTCATACCGTACACAGCTCAAAGTTTATTTTTCTTAGCATATTCCCATACAAATCAAACAAAAGATACTGCGAATTATAAATCAAACCTGGAATTAATAAGAAAAAATAAAAATCGAGCTCATATTTTACTCAAATATTTGACAATCCTAGATGATAAGAACTCTCGTGCATGAAAGCATATAGAACTGATATTGAACCTAGAGAATATGTCATCCAAATACAAGAAGTAGGCGAAAAATCGAATCTAACAAGCTCGATTAAGTGAAAACTTCATTAAACAGTGAAATTAAAGATGAAAAACTTTGACATTTCTACAAATCATTTTCCTGCGTTTTCTCGGGAACCAAACAACCCTTTGCGATTGAAATTCCAGAAAATTAATAGCCGATCCTTGAGTGAGGAGGAAGGACCGAGATGGAGCTGAAATCGCAGGCCTCGTTGATCTTCAACTTCCTGTGCTTGAATCAGTAGGACTTTGAGGTCCGTTTGGATGTTCGGAAATTGAAGAATGAAACACAGTTGAATTTCTAGGAGATTTGAAGAGATATGGACCTTTGATTGGAAAAAGACCACCGACTGACAGTTTGAAAAAATCCTTTGCTTCCTCATATTGTTCTTCTCTACTATTTTTTTTTAATGAATCCCCTTTCTCCTCCCATCAATCACTCCACATAAATATATATATATATATATATATATATATATTTTTTTTTTTTTAAAGTTGCGGCATATATATATATATATATATATATATATATATATTTTAAATGGAGAAAAAACTCCATAGAAGCAAATACATAAGCTGGGAATAAGCACCAGCACACCAAACCAAACAAAAGCTGGTAAAAAAAACGCTGTGCTTTGCACACGCCTTTAGTTAGGGGTTATATCTGGGTCAAAAAGATCCTCAAGAACGAAGAATGGCAACTGATTTTCAAGCAGCCGTATGTCAGGCCATACGTCCTGCAGCATCCATGGTTTGTTAAATATACGATCATTCTCGTCCTGCAATTCATGGAAACGGTGCCTCAACAAGACCTCAATAATGAATGCTGCATCCACTAGAACAATTCTCACAAAGTCATAACTGCTAAACTCGATAGTTTCTGCGTAACAACTGCGTATCTTGCCCTCTTGGTCCTTTATTATCTTTATATAGTCCTCCAAGCTGACCCTGGTTCTGCGTATAAAATCTCGTAGGTACCGCTTTTTGTGCTCTTCCATTGCTTGTAGGCCTTTCTTTCCATGGTGAAGAGGACCTACTACTTGAGGTGTGTGAGCCTTTTCACTTACACGCCGCAGTCGTTCAGGAACTCTGTAGATACAACACGAAGAGGACAAGGGAGCCAAAACATTCAACTCCTGATTCATTGATTTTGCTAACGGAATGTATGGGTTTTCGATAGAGGTCGCACTTGGTGCGATGACAAGTGTCTTCGCCCATGAGCGATAGGTCTCGGGTTCGAGACTTGGGAGCAGCCTCTCCATAAATGGGGGTAAGGCTAGCCGACATTCACCTCTCCCAGACCCTGCGTAAAGCGGGAGCCTTGTGCACTGGGTACAACCTTTAATGTATGGGTTTTCGATGTCATGTGGAGCTTCGTTGCTTATTGCTGATGTGTTTGTTGCTCCAAATCATAATTGCTGACAACGAGATGTTGATCACTAACACAACAACAAACAAATTTTTCACTATGATATTTTCAACAAGCTGAACCAACTATTGAGAATATATGACAACAATCAAAACTAATCAACATAATTGACAAAATTAACCCACGAATCGAAAATATACACACCCGATTTTTGAAAGAGAAAACACACATAGACCTTTATACATCCCACCCCAAATGCTTTGAAAGAATTCAAATGGAATGCACCAAGTTCATACAAAACTCTGTTTCTTATGCTCTTGAAAAGTTCCTATTAATTATACGAATCGGCACATGAAGAAGGAAAGTATAGATGTTAGGATCGACGGTACTACAATATAGAAAAAAAACAGTGTAAAGTGAAAAGATAGACATCAAGAATTTACGTTGTTTGGCAATTTGTGCCCTATGTGCATGGACCAGCGATCAATCTCCCACTACATCAAAATAATGGGTACAAGAAGAACAATCTTATCAAGCCAAAGACAAGGCTTGATGAATAGAATAAAGTATAACACTCTCTCTCACTAGACACGCTGATTTTTTTTTCTTAGAGAAATTTTTGAAAGAGAAATTTTTCTTAGAGAGTTTTGTAGCCGTTTCGGCATTCTCGTTTGTTTAATAATATTCTTATTTTGTTAGTCTTGTTTGTTGCGCACTCTGATATTCAACTTAGTATAAGATCAGGTTTGATCCTTCGAGATTTATTCTGCTTTGGGTTGGTATCTATTTGCTTGTTTTCGTTGTCATTCGTGTTCAGATTGTTAGTTGGTATTGATTGTTTGCAAGGAAAAGAAAAATGAAAGAAAAAAAAGTTTTGCTTGCAGAGGAGAAGATCCCCCAGCAAATAAAAAAAGGGGACGAAGGAGAAAAGAAGGAAAAAAAAAAAAAGGAACCATGGAAAGGATGAAGGAAGAAAAAAAAGGGGAAAAATATGGTTGTTTTGTGGCCCGTGTATGCTTGCATTAGGCATGGTAGCTTGAACTTGGAATGGAAATTTGGCATTGGCATCGGCATCGGCATCGATATTGGTATTGGCATCGGCATCGGTATCGACATCGGCATTGGCATCGGCATCGGCACTGGAATTTGGAGTCTTGCATCCACATCTACTTTGGCAAACCCATGTCGTGTACCGCCATGAGTTTGAGGGGGGGGTGTTGGAAAATATTAGTATTTAGGTTTATTTTAATATTTGGGTTTTGCTTGTTAGTTTATGATTTGGGCCTAGCCCATCTAAGTTAGGGTTTCTTAGGTTTAGTTCTCTATAAATAGAGCTTGTAATTTAGTTTGAGAATAAGTCATTCACAATGTAGCCTTTAGAGTTTTGTAGTCATTTCGGCATTCTCGTTTGTTTAATAATATTCTTATTTTGTTAGTCTTGTTTGTTGCGCACTCTGATATTCAACTCGTCCAAGTTCCAGGCGGAGCGCCGGTAGTGTGATGGATTTTTTATTTGAAAAATGGTCTGCACCTTCATCCTCTTGTCAATCACAAAAATACCGATTTTTTATATGCAAGAATCTATCCTTTTTTTTTTTACTGTATTTTGAACTAGAGAGGGAGAGGGCCGGCTTGCAGTATGCATTAACATATACAATCGGTACAACCTAGGCTTTAATAGGAGATAACGCATAATTTTTTGGGGAATCTTCATCGTTCTATTATGAGATGTCATTTTAAACCTTGACTCATTGCATATAGGCATTTATACAACGCTGTATTCTCCTTACATAACAATGTCTTGTTATTTTTGGAAGCTTGACTTTTTCATAACGCAATCCGAGACAATTCAACACCTTCTGTGCACTTTTATGACCTTTAGGATAACTATTGTACTTTGGAATCATCTTCTTGAAAACCCCCAAAAAGTAATCAAAACGCTATTACAGGTCATCAGCTGTTTTGTTTTCTGGTCAAAACAAACAAAAGTGACCCAAAAATTCTTTTTCGCAGCCACCGGTTGTTTCTCCACAACCCCAACTACTGATTAAGGATACTACACCTAAAGGTCTTGGAGAGGAGGGAGATGTCCCTCTTCGGAGAAGAAGACATACCATTTCTTCAGCTTCCTTATTCTATAGAGAGCTCGTCTCATTATCTCTAGTGAACGAATTGCCCGTTTCATATTCTTTGCCTTCAGCTGGACCTTCGACTTTATACAAGGGATGTCCAAGATGTATGAGTTCCTTTCTTCAGCACTTCCGTTGGATCTTCCACCTTCACTAAGCAAAGCCACTACTTATTTTCCTGCATTAAATTCTACCCTCGTTCTTCCCTATAGGTATTTGTGATTGCACTTCCCCGAAACGACAATTGTCCGCCAGCTGTTCCAATAAGATCCGAAGGAATGATCCAGCCTCCTTTCATGATTTGGCCTTCACTAGATCACGTTGCCTTTCCCTCTTACGCCAGCAAATTTTGTAATGCAGACGAAGCTCTAGTCCTTCTTAGAGTAGCAATTGCCACTGCAGGCTACAAGGAAGTTTACACATCTCTTGAGAATATCTTGACGTGGTGCTAGAGAATCTTTAGCTACTTCTAAGGGAAATGAAAAGTCTAATCCAGCACCTGAAACTCCTAGAGAATCTTTAGCTACTTCTAAGGGAAATAAAGCTGCCAAAGGAGACTAGCTTTTTAAGGCTTCTCTAGCTAGGATGGGGCCTTGTCCCTTCCATGATTTCAAACTTTTTTTTTTCCCAATAATATGGATTCCTCTTTATTCCTTCTTTGTTTATGGAAAAGATCTCAATCTGATAACCCTCTAAAGTAAATGAACTTTATATGAGAGATAAGTGAATGAACTTTATATGAGAGATAAGTGTCGGAGCAGAATATGAGTAAATTTGTGGGCTTGGGATAGAGCTCAACAGCCCTCCTCAGCAACGTTGATTCGGGGAAACATTGCCTCTCAAACTTAGCCTTCATAAAGGATTCTCATCGCGATATTCAGAGCACCACATTATTCCAGTACAAGGAATTAAATATTAAACCCATGAGAAAACTTTTGCTCCACACTTATTGAAATACACTTATCGAATTGAAAAGCTTCAGGTCGTTCTTAAAAATATCCTGTAAACATGTGTTGGTTTCTCTATGCCTTGCTCCAGTTCTTTAGGTCAAGAATTTCAATTCTTGCAATATAGTACCAGGAAGGGATTTTTCTTCCCGGACTGAATTTCATGTTCATCTCCAGTGAATCTTAACGAAAATTCTTTGGAGACGATTGTCAACATGTGGGGTCGAAACAGATTTTGAATTCTTTTGTCAAACCTTATGCGTCAGACCTGAATGTTTTCAATTGGACTACTTTGGCTGGCTTAGTCAAAACATTCTGTGTATTGGAGTTCCGTTGGAATAAAATTCCTCTTAAGCATTGCATAGTTTGGATGCCCTTTTAGGACCTACTAACTTATAATGTTGCAAAACATACTTGACTTAGTATGTTGGTTTGGGATAGAAGTAGTCGTACTCAAGGTCGGAGTTTAGAGCCACCTTCGGATGATTTTCGGGTCGCCTTTTCAACTATTTCCTTGAATTGTATAGAGCCCAAGTTTGAATGTTATAACCCACAACTTTTCTAGTTGTATAAACTTTTCATAGGCCGGATGGTGCATTGGACTTCCGGGTCAAGGCACCATGTGCCCATGCCCGTAGCCCGCCAATCGTTACCGTGCTTATTACGGTTCGAGTCTCCCAAGCTGCTAATCGTTCAAGATTGACTGAGCTACAAGCAGTGTTGGAAATATCCTAGATATGCTCGATATTTCCATGAAAATATCTAAAAATTCAGGGAACGATATGTACAGGGGTGAATTGTACATTTCACCCCATGTCTCGGAAATTTCCAGAAATCAGTTAGTTTCGGCAAAAAAATTCCAAAAATCAGTCAATTTCCTCAATATTTTATGTATCCTTGCAACAATTTCAGCAAAAAATTTGAAGACTAATGGTCAAGTTTCTTCTTGGTTTCTTTTTCTATTATGTGAATTCAGCTTTCAGTCTATCATATATTTGAAGATTGGTGCAATTGGAAAGTACTCCGTAGGAAGGCCTAATCAAAATGAAAGATGAAGATTGACTATCATTTTTAACTCCATAAACCTAAGCATTCTATATGGTATTAATTTAATTCAATAAAACTTGTGTTGCTTTCATAATGAAGTTTCAATTAAGTTATGTGTAATTTATTCGTTCTAGTGAAATGTTTTATTTTATTACTTGTCATTAGAAAGATGTTTTCATTATCAAATATCACATACTTATTTTTCATTATCAAATATCACATACTTATTTTTTAGACAGTATATAATCATTCATTCTTGATTCATACATGTGTTGTGGCCTTATATGACATTCCATAAACATTGATTTCAAATTTCCTCGTTTTTTTAGCAAATTTTGATATTTCCATCAAAGGCAACCGATATCGTTGTTGATATCGGATATATCCATTAATATTTCTGCAAATTTGCATATCAATATCTCCATCGTTACCGATATTTTATACTCTAACTATAAGAGAGTCTTTTGATAGTGTTGCTTTGAATTTTTAGACTTGCATTCGTGCGAGGTTTTCAAAATTTATGCATTTATGTGGGATGAATAAGATACTCACTACACCAGAATGAGAAAAGAAAAGAAAGAACAAACGTACGTGGATCGAAAAGGGGGCGTGATTGAATCCGGAAAGGATTGCTTACATATCTCCAGGATAAAGAATCAAATCACTAGTGTAGTCCTAAGAAAAAGATGATATGGTGTAAAAATTACATGAAGGATTACTTTTGACGATAAGCCTATGGTGGGACATTGGGAGATGAGTTCTCCATGGGCTTATCTTTGTGCAAACAATGGCATTGCAATTGAGTCTGCGGTGGACTGCTTACATATCCTGGGAAGGGAATCAAACTGCATGTAGTTCGAATGACGCTGGTTCTTACTCAAGTCACCGGAGAGGTTAGTGGAGAGTCGACCTTTCACCAACAGGGGCTCTCATTCTTAGCATCAATTCTTTAGTTTCCCTAATATTTGACCTTTCGCTGCTTGCTGTTATGGCCAGATATCAGGGCAACAAATTATCAGTGGAGGGATTTTTGCCCATGTTGTGCAGCCATTCTCAATTAAGGATAAAGTTGTAAAGAGATGGGTTGTGCATGACCTGGAACGTCATCAAGTGTTCAGATGGTTTTTCTCGAACCTTGAGTTGTATCGTCCCCATGGTGTGGAGCAAAGTTCCATTAAAAGTTTAGATTGTGGATCTTCTTAAGTTAACTTTACTAAGGATGCTCTTCCTTTCAGCTGCGCCTTTAAAAATGATGTTACCTTCTGATCCATTATCTATTAGAACCTGGCCTACCATGGCATCAAAGATTTACAACTAGACAATAAGAATACCATTGAGGGGAAATTGGGTAGTTTTTGACCTGAAAATTGTGGGGATGTTGGAGTGGTTTCCTTTCTTGGTCCATCTTTCTTCCTTTCCATGTATTTTGGAAGTATTCTTATCTTCTTGCTATGCGATTGATTCCAGGGAACAACTTTCCTCCCGGAAATCGGATCCAAGGTAGGCCTTGGGTTTGCTGTGGTTTCCCATGGCATACCTTCGGAAGGAGTTCTTAGACCTACTTGTCGAGGTTTAGACCCGTCATCCTTGGGGGAGCTCGTGTGGTGGAGTTTTCAAAACAAACAATGGTGCCTTCAATAATTCTCATCCTCTCGTCTAGTTTAATGAGTCTTGCCCATTCCTTGGCTCGTAGATTTCTGAAGATCTTTCACCAATGTGCGTATCTTTAGTACACCATCCCAGACCTAGTCCATAAAAGAGGCATCTTCTTCGTTTGGTGTGTGACTTGTCTATTAGGCGATCGTTTGGATATAGCTTCCATAGGGTAGAATGATTTGGCTGAGAAGAATAAGAGTTCAGTCTCAATGAAAGCACCAATTGTTGGAACCAAATCGAGCAAGCTAGGCTTAAGGCTTATTAAAGATATTACTTGTCTTCCAAGTAAGGAAATCCTAATTTAGGATATCTTGGGGATTAGGCAACATAATCATTATCTTAGGAGGATTGTATATCTTATCCAAGATTTCCTCATAGATAGTCTCCCGATTTGAATGAGGATTACTTCCCTACAAGGACTCTGAAGATCCCTATAAATACTCTAGTATTAGCATTTATCAGGAGAGGATTAGTCTCTTCATTTTTTCCAAGGCACATATGTTATATCTAGCCTATAAGAGGTGCAAACACCGTTGTCTATGCGTAGACACACCATGGATAACTCATCTTGTTAACACTGCTCCATAGGCTATTCATCAAGGATGCTTTATACCATTCTTCCATAACACTATACTCGTGGTTTGATTCTTTTTCCAGAAGATATGTAGGCAATCATATTCGGATTCAACCACACCCCATGGATCATTCCATTGTCCCCTCATCGAAGATCATGGGTACGTCTGACTAGATTTCACCTTTGTTTGTGAATATGCGCAAATTTGGTTCCAACAATTTGTTCTTTCATTGAGAGAGAACTCATATTTCAAATGCCAAATCACTCTACTATGAACAACAATAAAGCACAAACAACAACATGAGTTGTCCCAATGATGCCATCCTTGTACAAACACTTGACAACAATCAATGATAATTCCCAAATAAAGCTCGTGAATATTAAGGGGAAGATTTGATTCGTACAAAGTTAAAAAGGAAAGTACTTGTAGAATTATAATTCCTTGATTTCATTGATAACACAATATTACAAATATATACTAGTTGACTTGATATACAAGTAATCCTAAGCCCACAAGGATTTACAAGATCTAGCTCACAGAATCCTAAACGGATTCTCCTACACTATAGCCCACAAGGATTGACAAGTTTGGACCGCAAGAGTGCGAAGCGTGGTAATGAAAGCCCCTTGGTAAGAACATCCATAGGTTGGTCAACAAAAGGAATAAAGTGCACCTTATGGGTACCAATTTTGACATGTTCACAAACAAAGTGATAATCTAACTCAATGTGTTTTGTCTGAGCATGAAAAACCGGATTGGCAACCATCTAGGTGGTGCTCAAATTATCATAGAATAAGAAAATGGGTGATCGTACTGGATGACGAAGGTCACAAAGAACATAGGAAAGACAAATCGATTCAGTATAAGCATAAGCCAAAGCACGATATTCGTTTTCAGCGCTAGAACGAGATGTTGCTAGTTGCTTGGTGGAACTCCAATAAACTAAATTAGGCTTGTGAAAAATAAGAAATCCCAAAATGGAGTGAGGAGTGTCTGAACACCCAGCCCAATCAACATCGAAATAGCTACAAAAAATGAGGAATGGAAGAGCACTGAAAAGTAATTGCATGTTCAATGATCCCCTTAACATATGAGTGTTAGTAGGGCGAGACATGAATTGAGAAAGATGAGTGTGAGTAAGACGAGACATGAATTGAGAAAGATGATTTACCGCATAAGCAAGATCCTGACGAATTAAGGTGAGATACTGTAGAGATATGAATAGATGATGAAATTCTAAAGGATTAGAGAGTACCATCTTCATTAGACAGCTGTGCACGAGAGGCAATCAGAGTACTGCATGGTTTTGAATCAGTCATACTTATCCGCTTTAGTAAGTCAAGAGTGTATTTAGTCTGAGAAAGATGAAGACCATCGGAGGTGGGTTGAACCTCAATGCCTAAAAAATAATGAAGCGAACCAAGATCTTTAATTTCAAATTTGTGTCCCAAAAGATCTATAAAGCGTTGCAAAGCCATATAATTGTTTCCAGTTAAAATAATATCATCCACATAAAGTAATAAGATAAGATGAGTAGTACCATGGTGGAAGGTGAAAAGAGATGGATCGGTCAAGATTTGTACAAAGCCATGACGAAGTATAAAAGTACTGAACCGGTGAAACCAAGCACAAAGAGCCTATTTGAGACCATAGAGCGCCTTATGCAACTTACAGACATGATGAGGCAACTAGGATCCACAAAGCCCGGAGGTTGGACCATAAAAACATCTTTTGTTAAGTGACCATGTAAGAATGCATTTTTGACATCTAGTTGATGAATGGACTAACCATTGGTAACTGCTAAACTGAGGACAAGATGAATAGTAGCTGGCTTGACAACTGGATTGAACGTCTCATCACAATTAAACCCATAATGTTGATGAAAGCCCTTCGCAACTAAATGAGCCTTGTAGCGCTCAATAGAACCTTCTGTATGACGCTTAATACGAAAAACCCATTTGCAACCAACTAAATTTTGAAAGGTATGTGATGGAATAAGAGACCATATACCATTTTTAAGTAAGGCATTAAACTCATCTGTCATCGTAGCATGTCATTTAGGTAAGCGAGATGCCTGTATAAAGCACGTAGGCTTGACAAAATCAAAAGAAAAAGTAGTGAAGCCATGGGGAATCAGTGAATTGTTTAATTTTCGAGTGGCTAGTGCTAGAACTAGTGGCTGTTGGATGGATTATTAGAGGTACCAGAAAGGCGGAGGAAATGGCTTGTTGTTCAATAATGGGCTGCTAATTAGTGGAACCAGCAATCACGGCCGGATCAATATGTGGATGTAGCGATAGACCTGGAGCACTGGAGAAAGAAGACGAGCCAAATGTAGGTGCACTGAGCTGAGGCACATTGATATGTGACCTGCTGGGCTGAGGCGGAATTTGCAGGGGCACAAAGTCATTAAGAGCAGAAGATGGGCATGGGCTAGACGTGGTAAAGCAGGAGTTGCTGAAGCTACAAGGTTGGACACTACAAGTTCGAAAGTAGTGTTGGGCTCTAGGAGAATTGGCACAGTGGTGGATGAGGCTGCAGGGGCAGCATAACGTTCAAATGGGAAAGTGATCTTGTTAAACGTGACATGACAATAGATGAAAACTCGATTAGTTTCCGGGTAAAGACACTAATATCCTTTGTATTGTAGGCTGTAACCTACAAAAACACATTCTTTGGAACGAGGTTCCAATTTGTTAGTAACATAAACTCCTAAGTGCGGGTAACATGCACAACCAAACTTACAGAGAGTGGACAAATTAGGGTGATGACCAAAGAGACAAAAATAGAGACTAGACCAACCAAGACTCAAATAAGGAAGAAGATTAATAATAAAGGTGGCTGTGAGAGCAACTTCGACCCATAAAGATGACAGGGCATGAGAGGTGTTAAGGAGAAGTTGTGTGACAGTGGAGATCTGACAATGCTTGCACTTCACAAACCATTTTGTTCAGGGATGTGAGGACATGAGACACGATGAACGATTCCTATATTATGACAAAAGATTTAAAAGAAATATTAATGTATTATGTACCACCATCATTTTGAAAGAATTTAATGGAGGAGTTAAATATATTTTCACCATATTGCAGAGTGATTCGAAGTGTGTAAAAACTTCGGATTTGGCATGCATAGGCAAAATCCATGAGTAATGACTATGATCATTTGTAAATAGCACATACTAAGGGAAACTGGAAAGAGACGGAGTAAAGGACATCCAAACATTAGAGTGAATTAAATAAAACAGAAATGGAGCACTAATATTATTTAAAGTAAAAGGAAGCTTGTTTGACTTAGAAAACATGCATGGCTTACAAAAGGCCTAATTTAATTTAGACATAGAACCTAAAGATAATTGATATAAAACTTCAAACGATGAATGTTCAAAACGGGAGTGCCATAGGGAAGAGGAGGCGACATGGAAGGTGGACGGACGGGACGACAGCACAAGATAGATGTGACCCTCATAGTGGCCCTAAAACAACGGAGAACCAGTATAAAAGTTAGAAATAGCTTGACCAAAAGGATGAATAGTGACAGCAACCGAATTATCTATAGTAAATTGAGAAGCAGATAGTAGATTTTTCTTAAGGGATGGAACATGTAAGACATTATTCAACTGAAATTTATGAGAACCGAGAGTGAAAGGAAGAGAACTAGTGTGATTAATAGGGAGAGAGACCTCATTACCCACGAGAACAGAATCGTTACCATGATAAGGAAAAAGGGTCATGGAGAGCAGCTCCATTATTGGTCATATGGTGAGTGGCACCGGTGTCGAAGTACCGTGTTGGATCATTAGCTACACTAGGTGGAAGAGCATGATAGCTGGCAAAAGGAGGACCAAGGCGGTGCGGGCAAGCAGAGACATGATGCCTAGGAGAATTGTAGAAATTACACCAAAGCCATAAAGGAGCACCAAGAATACCTTGTTGGGGATGAGGTTGAAAAGCCCATAGGTTTGCAGACCAACCATCGTAACCACTGCGACCACTGCCACAAAGATCACCACAGCCACGTCCTCAACTACAATCATGTGGACGTTGATTGTGGAAGGTGCGGGCTTGATGCTGACAAGGGCATGGAAATGGGTGTTGCGGTGCATGGGGCTGCTGCGGCATAGGATTAACTGGGCCTTGGACATGAAAGGCAGTTGGAGGCTGCTACTGAAGGCCTTGATGAGGTTGCACATGATTGGGCTCTGGGGACTGGCCTACGAGAGGAAAAGGCTAGGGCAGGGATAGCAGCAAGCATTAGAACAGTGTTGTGGTCATATTTGGCATGTGCCTCGAAAGTCATGAGACTTAAGCACAAATCAGGGAACTCTGGTCAAGGGGGAGAGTTAATAATAGCTGTAACGAATATCAAAAAATCAGGACAAGACCTTTAAGGATAGAGCTCACCAAATCATTATTATAAACAGGTTGATTAATAGCAGCAAGATAATCAGTAATAACCTTAGCCTGGTGAAGATAATCAGAGATGGAGCGGGAGCCTTTCTTAAGTGCCAGAAGTTGAAATTGGTGATTATGGTATTACCAGTGAAGCCTGAGAAAAATGGGTATCGAGACAATCCCAGATGTCTTTGGCAAATGTTTTGCCAATGGTAAGTGACAAAATAGGTTCGAAAAGAGTGGAAGTCAAATAACTGACAACCAGTTGATCAATTTGAAACCATAAAGAATAAGCCGAATTCGGTTTAATAGGTTCCTTGTCAGCAGCAGGAAGAGTGGTGGCAGGGGCCGAAGTCGTGCCATCAACGTAGCCAAATAAATTGTGGTTGAGAAGAAACGACTTCATTCGACTAAGCCAAAGAAGATAGTTGAAATCTGTGAGTTTCAAAAAGTGAGCAACATTAGGACTGGAGAGAGAGGATCTAGTGAGGGTAAAGGATGAAGAAGCTTGTGTAGCAATGGAAAATATGTAGGAGGGAAGCACAGCAAATGAATTAAAAGTGGGGGAATATTAACCTAGAGGGGGACGGCAATTTGGGAAGCAAGAGGAAGGAGGCTAGGGTTGTACCAGGAAAAAAAGGAACCTAAAACTAGTGATTCCATGTAGAATTGTAATTCCTTGATTTCATTGATAACAAATATTGCAAATATATACTAGTCACTTGACTTGAGATACAAGAAATCCTAAGCCCACGAGGATTTACAAGATCTAGCCCAAAAGAATCCTAAACAGATTCTCCTACACTAATAGTACTCTTTTATTTTATTATTGACATATGTTTCAATTTGACTATTTAATTGGTTGTTCTAAACAATTTCTTTGTTTACTGACAATAGTGAGGGACCAACAACAATCATCAACAATTGCAAAGGGCCGAAGAGGGCAACAATCTTCATGAACTTAATTTAAGCTTTTTTTTTTTTTTTTTTTTTTTTTTTTTTAAGGTTTGTAACTAAACTTATTTTAGTTTTGTTACATGCATGTTGAATGTTGAATTTAAGTAGTTGGATGGCAGAATATATTAGAAATAAAGTTTGAAATTAAGTAGTTTGGCACTTTGGAGGGTCAATTTAAATGGTATGAATGAATTGGTATTTGAAGAACAATTGGTATTTCAATTAGGGCTATGAAATTTTAAATTAGTATGAAGTAAAAGACTCAAATTTCAATTGATATGAAATTGGGTTGACAAATTTCAGACCAAAAGCCAAAATATCTCAACTTTCAGCCCAAAATCAAAATTCAGTCCCGATCTATCTCGAAATAATGATAACATCTTGGAAATACTGAAATTTCGATTCGGAATCGATCTTCAAATTTCGTCCCAAAAATAGACGGTTTGAGATTTGGGATCCCTTTTCGGTTCGGTATCTTATACCAAACCAACCCTAATCATCTTAGCAACTTGAAAGTTGAAACATTCATAATTCAAATCAAGTTCGTTCATCATGTTTGTGCCACTGATTTCCAACCGTACACTCATTTCCCTTTATTAACCTCAAAATTTTATCAGAATTATTACTCAAACTTCAATTTGAATTAAAGAACAAATTTGATTGGTGCCGCACTATTTAGTGCACAAATTAAGTATATATCGCATCACCCTTTAGTTTGCAAATTTGGTTTAAAAATTTGGTTTTCCTATTGTGACAGCCCGTCGCTAAAAATTATGGTTTTTGTAAATTTTAAAGCGTGATTTTACGAAAATGCCCTTAGAGGAGAAGGTACTGACCTTCGTTGATCAACATATAGTGAGACGTACTAAATATTCTTTTAGTGTATTTCTGAAGTACTCGACGATATGAACGAGTAAGCGCAAGCAGAAGTGAATTTGAAATTACGAACTGTAAGTATTTGGAAGAAATAACTATTCTACTTATATTATATTAATGTATGCTAAATTAGGAGGACAAGTGTGTGTGTGTGTGTGTGTGTGTGTGTGTCTGTGTGTGTGTATGTGACGGAAAGGGGGAAGAAAAAGAAAAGGAATAGGGGAGAAGAAGAAAGGAGGAGAAGGAAATGGCTGCTGCCCAATCAGGAAGAGGAGAGAAGTGAAGGACCAATGGGAGGGAAAAGAAAGGAGGGAAAGGAGAGAAGATCAGAAAGGAAAAAGAATTGGGTTCGTGTGACCCGTGGACTCCGGCGACCCAAATTCATCCCTCCGACGGCTTTTCCTGGTAAATTTCTTCAAGCAACCAATTGGAAACCTCCCTGTGACCTTCCATCTTCCTATTACACCTCAAAAATCAAGGGTTTTGGCCTTGAAAATGAGTGAACCCGCACGGTGGGGTGCGGCCGTTTTGTGTTCGAATCACTCAAATTTGAAACGTTTTTCTACAATTACCACCACCACTAAACTCTCCTTGAGGTTTGGAACAAAGCCCAACCAATGGTAGGGGCGGTGGAGCACCGAAGGTGACAATTCAAGAACATCTATCTTTAGGGTTTCCGACAGATTTATGTAAAATTTAAGCTCTTACCGGCCAAATTGGCCTTGGTCACAGGTATAAAAGTTACTCTATTCATTGAGATCTTCGTTCCTGTAAATTTTGGTAATTTTTAGAAATAGTTGTATTTTCCGGCAAGTTGGGGAGACCACCACTCGCGGCGGCACGTGGCCAGGAGACCGTCGATGCTACTTTTAAGCTAAATTAAATGCCCTAAATTCAGTTTTGATATCCGAATGTCATAGGTTGATCGTTTGAATTAAATTTTGTTACGATACTTGGTTTGGCCAAAATATGAATCGACGATCCGACTGTTGGATCATCACCAAACTTGGATACATTATAATACGTAATATTTAAGGATCATAGGAATTTACGGATCGGGAATCCAATGTACGGATCTTCCCGAATTGGATTTGTAAGTTCATAAAATAAATGTTAACCACCACTTGATTTTGGGCAATTGGCGGAGGTCCAACCGTTGGATCGTAATGAAATTTTAGTATGTTATTCTAGAAGTATAATGTGTATGTTTGGAGTTTGCGAATTAGAAATCTGAGATGCGGATCTTCTGGATTGAGTTTTGCAGGGTTGTGGACCCAACCATCGATCTTCGATTGACGGTTGACTTGTGGTCAATGGGTCTCAAACTATTTTAGAACGTCCTTAAGGATGTGCTTTATGTGAATTACGTATTCTATTGATAAGAGTTCTGAGATGTGATTCTATAATTGGTCACAGTCGCTAATCGTTCGGGACACCTTGATGTGCGTGCTAGAGAATCATAGCGTGGACTCCTGGTGAGTGAGTCTTGTCCTTTCTATCGTATGTATATATGTATATGTGTGTGTGTATATATATATATGATTGATAATTCTATAAACGTTTATAAATCGATTATTACTTACGATTACTATGAATGTTTTGAAGTAATTATTGTGAAATACGATTGGCTGATCCCTGTTTAGGGTACGTAGGCAGTTTAACGAGACGTTAGATGCAGCCATACAATAAATGAAAGTAAATAATTGAGACAATAGCCTTGTTTGAGGAATTGAGCAATGTGAAGGAGCTTGGTGGAAAATGTGAGATTAAACCTTATGTTTTAGTGGTTAAATGTTGATTATAAATCAATGTGTGAAGAATCGTAACATTGAAGTGAAAAATAGTTAGTAATGATAGTTAATTAAAATAGTGTTTAGTTGGGCTTAGTACTGATAATTATTTTTGAAGGTAATTAGTTCAGGAGTGGGGAATACAGCTTATGCATTTTATGCCATTTGTATATATGTTATATGTTTGGAAATATCATGATATGGTCAAATTTTAGATTTACATCCTGGTATATTCACATGTATGTTACTTGCACGTAATTAAGGGTGAACGCTCTGAAATGCAAAGGTGAATTCAAGACACCCCGGTAAGTTTATGTGAGTTATGGTATTAGTTGAAATGATTGAGTTATGACATGACTACATTTATGTTTTAGGCAACTCCGATATTGTCGAACAAGTTGCCTGTGAGTATACATGTCATATGAGATTGCTTTAGTTATACGAGATGTGTGATGAGATGTATTTAGAGCTCATAAACTTGCACCCCGATGTTAGTGCTCCTGCCCGTGGCCAGGGTATAGTCCTTCACGTGATGTTCACCTCCCGCACCTTACGCTCACCTTGGATCTAAGGTAAATGCACAGTCATGTCATACATACCACTATAGGTGGTTTCGACTCGTAGGTAACCCACAATTATTCGCACAGTCTTCACGTGATCGTAGCACTTGAGCGTATTTATTTACATCCAGTCATGTCGTACAGACCACTTTAGGTGCTTCCGACTCGTGTGCAGGTATACTTATTGAGCTATGGATAAGTCGTACAAGTCACTAGAGGTGACTCTGACTTATGAGTTAGCATATATGATGAGATATGTGATGAGCTAGCATATATAATGAAATATGTGATGAGATGCTAGCATATGTTTATGATGAGATATGTGATGAGATGCTAGCATATATGTGATGAGATATGTAATGAGATGCTAGCATATATTTATGATGAGATATGTGATGAGATGCTAGCATATATGTGATGATATATGATGAGATGCTAGCATATATTTATGATGAGATATATGATGAGATGCTAGCATATATGGGATAAGATATTGATTCAACCGTACATGATAGGTGGATCCGGCTAACATGCCATTTCCTATTGGTTTATTTCACCTGGGTTGCTCATTCCTGTTAAGCTATTTGATGTAGCATAACCGTAAGACTATTATTTTGGTTATGGTTTTGATTTATAGTCACGCCTGTTATTTTCTAGGAAATTAAACAGGTATTACGGCGAGGGGCTACTATCTTTGGTAGTTGGAATTGGTTTGAAGAGTTTTATTTCACTCACTCACATTTTTTGTTTTTGTACCCCTCCAGGTTCTAGCAGCAGAGTTCCGTATCAACGAAGATTCATGGCACTTTTTAGCACATATGTTTTTTATGATGGTATAATCATTATCTCACCTTACTGTACTATACCTATGCTCTGTATTACGCGTGAAATAGGTCCAGATCCGCTCACCGCGCACTTGTGTACTTGCGCACTTTTAGATTTTAATTTATCACATTTTATATATTATCACACTTTATGGCTTCGTCACCTTCCAGGTGTTGGCCAGCATAGCTCGATTCGGAGTCCTAGTAGACATTTCGGGTCGGGATATGTCACCTATAGCATTATCCTTATATATAACTTACAAGAGAGTAGTGAAGAAACAACTGATTACTTTAAAGAGAAAATTATAATCATCTTCAGGAAAAGGACAATGTACAATTTGAGGCATACAGTTGCAATGGGACAAAGCTAATAGGCACATTTCTAATAATCTTGTTCAATATTTACATCTTTTTAAAAATAAATAGAGAATTAAGCGAGATTAGCTTCCTAAGGTCACAAGACGCAAGCATCGGCTTCTACTTTAGATATGAAGGGCAGAAAGACTGGGGCAACATGTGTTAAAGCTTAATCTGTAGGCTTTTCTAGAATCCATTTTTTATGAGGCGCCAGATAACATGAAGTATCCCAAACATGCTCCCTACAGCCACAGCAAAGTAGCTTCCTGGTAATTACATTGCTGCTACCTGAAACTATATAAAAGAAGTTAACCGTGCAGAATTCAGAATTTCGGAAAATTAGCTTAAAGTATGTCAATATATGCACTTCAAAACACGCAATTTTTTTCTTCTTTCTCTAAACTTCTTAAAGTTGAGACAAAGACACAAAAAGAAAATTTGTGATAAACAACCACCAACAGCAATTTCAGAAAATGGAAAAGTAGTTGTTAAGAAGGAGAAGCTTACTGTTTTTGCCTAGCAGAGATAACAGAGCAGACCGTCTGTATGAGAGTGAGCACTAGAAGAATAACAGCTGCAATGATTTCTTTAGTTGTCCAAGGTGAGTTGAAAAAATGTTTTATCAAATATTCCATCCCTCTGTGCCTGAACATTTTGTAGTACTTGGTCAGGTCGTCACAAAGAGTGGCAAAGTAGAACTCCTCCGAGTCCATAACGACCCCATCCGCTAGGTTCTTAATCATCGTACACCCCTTACTGCTGTCACCTAGCTTATTTTCAACAATTCCATTCTTAACAAGCAATTCCACGTCTTCTGGGGTTTTCATAAGAACGTTCAAGATGACAACATAATCGTTTATGTAATTCTCAACTTTCTGGCATAGGCTTTGTTCATAGACAAGGAGATTTGTGAGTGTAACTTCTGATTGATCACTTATTGTAATTTTTGGAAATTCCAATACCCCATCTTCAAATCTTATGTCAAATATATTTCTACTAGATCCCACCTTAAACTTGACTCCAGCGCGGTACAATTGTGTCATGCTGGGTGTGAGTGTGAGTAGAGTTTCGAGTGGCCCTTGAGCTTGTTGTACATCCACTACAAATGATGATGACCTCATGCTAGATATGGCTAGAGTTTTAGATTGCCCTCGAGCTTGTGGTACTTCCAATACTGATGGTGGTGGCAATGGATATAACTTTCTAACAAAATCAACGAAATGTTCTACCTCATGAGGAGGACGTATTTGGGGCAAAGCATCTTCCGTATCTTTTAGATACATTAGATTTTTGAAGAAATGGTGCGAAAGATCAATTATGGAAGTCGTCTCAGTGTCGACTCTATTTCTCTCCTGATCAAAAAGATCCACAAGAATGAAAAACGGCAGTTGATTTTCAAGCATCCGCATGTCAGGCCATACATCCTCTAACATCCTTGGTTTGTTGAATATCCGGTCAGTCGGAACTCGCAATTTCTTGTAACGAAACCTCATTAAGATCTCAATGATGAAGGCCGCATCCACTAGAATGATTCTTACAAATTCATCACTGGTAAACTTAATGGTCTCTGCATAGCAACTGCGCAGCACTGCTTCTTTGTCCCTTATTCTTCTTATGCAGTACTCCAACTTAACATCGGTACGATCTAAAAAATCTTTTAGGTATCTATATTTGAGCTCTTCCATGGCTTTTAAGGTTTCCTTGCCATGGTGAAGGGGGCCTATAGAGACTACTTGAGGTGTGTAGGCCTTTTCACTTACACGTCGTAGTCGCTTAGGAACTCTGTAGATACAACACGAAGGAGACAGTGGAGGCAATCTATCCAACTCCTCACTCATCGAAGTTACTAGTGGATCATGATTGCTTAGTTCCATTTTGTTGTGTTCGTGATTGTAATGGATGTCAATGATGATATGAGGTTCCTAGAACCACAATTAACAAACATTTCATTACTTACATTTCGATATCCTCCGACCAAAATAAGGTGAAAAAAAATTGAAAGATTGAGAATCGGGTAAGTTTGGCTTGTTAAGTTCATATAAAAAAAACTTGGTCAACGCTGTGTTCTTATTTTAAATGTTTGTTTTATGAAGTTGCCTTTCCGATAAAAGAAGATAAACTAACGCTGTCTCTTTCAACTGTTTGTATATTTGGATGTTTCTGTTACAAAATTCCTACTAGCTACTAGCTAGATTTTGATGTTTCTGTTACAAAATTTCGACCATCTTCATGGGGATGAAGCTTGAAAATTTAAGCTAGAAAATTTTAAGTCATAATCCAGAAACTGCATTTCTCTTCCAGTGGTTATGGCTTAAAATTTTAGCTCAAGATTACTAAATAATGATTTTAGTCTAGTTATTTATTTTCGGTAACATTTTAAAAATAAAATTTATGTAGATTATCCTAATTTATTTTTATGCACACCAAAAAAATATTTATATTCCCACAAATAATTAAAAATCGTTACTTAGTATTACGATCTAATGGTATTCCTCTTCACTTGTAAGTGGAGGTCGTATGTTCGAATCTCGTAGATGGCGAATTCGATACCAAATTAGGCTGCCCATTGTGTGGCTTAGCCGAATTCCCGTTCTCCTTAGTGTAGAAATATCAATGTACTAAAAAAAATAAAATTAAAAATCACACAAATACGCAAGTATTTACAAAGTTTTTTATTTATTTATTTTTTTCCTTTTTGGTTAACAAACGAAATTATCTATACTAAAGGGGAGGTGGTGGGTTTAGCCTCACAATGGGCTAGCAATAATATGGTTCAAACTTGCCTTTGGCGAGAATCGAACCTAACACCTCTCACTTACAACTAAAGAGGAATACCACTAGACTATAGTACCAAGTGGCAAGTATTTACAAAGTTTTAAGTAAAATTTGATTTAAATAATTATTTTAAATTATTTTAGACGCTAGATCTAATTTTGGGCCGTTAGGTCTTTTTTTAATCGTTAGATTTGATCTCATTTGATCACAGCGGTTGGATTATAAGTAAAAACAAAAACAAAAAATTGAAATATAACAGCTTGGTGGGTCCAGAATAATTTAAGCCAGACTTTAGTTTCTAGAGGGAATCTAGCTCAAAGATATATTTTCTCGCCAAGGCTTATTTTACTCTAATAGTTGAAGATGATTTGGGGGAGGTATACAGCGTATATTTTAAGTTTTATCCTATGAGTCGGAGATGTTCTTAAATATATATTACACATTAAAACCCATATTTCCATTTAGTTGACATATTATAAAGTAGAATGAAGCAAGGAAACGCAAAAGATTGTACCACAAATTCTTGTTCAATCATGAAAACTTGGGCCTGAGATATAATAAATAAAAAAAATAAACGACGTTCAATCAAAAACATGATTGGAGAATTGATAAATTACAGGTTAATGGATTATTTTTGCTCATGTCATAGTTAAGGTTAATTACATTAACACACTTTGAGGTTTATTATTTTTTACAAAACTCCGTCAGGTTTGAAATATTACACTAACACTGCTTGATGTTTTAATTCACTTTCACATTCACCCCATAAGGACGAAATTACCCTTCTATTTAATTATCTAAAATTAAAAATTTATAGATAAATGAATCAAATTCAAAAAATTACATTTAAACATTAGAAAGGATTAGAGCTCTTGCAAGATGGCATGGGTTCGAACCACGTCGATGGCTAAACTAACATCTAAAAAAAGGTCGTACCCAGTGCACAAGGCTCCCGCTTTACGCAGGGTCTGGGAGAGGTGAATGTCGGCTAGCCTTACCCCCATTTATAGAGAGGCTAATCTAACATCTAATATAACAAAATCTATTGTTTGACCCAAAAAAAACATTAGAAAGAAAAAAACATAAGAAATCCTCTTGCAAGATTTATCAATGTGGGAAATCGCCATCTACAGGTTGTGGATGCAATAACACCAGACAGCATTACAGCAAGAGAAGCAATGGCTATACATGTTATTGCCTGGTGTGCAGAAAATAACTGGATGCGGATGCAATAACACCAGGCAGCAGGCACCTATTGAATCCTTTAGTGAAAATGACCTTGTGTATATATGCTCTCTGGGTGGAGCATGTGAACAGTATGAGATCAAGAAAGGAAAATAATCGCTGCTTCCCTTGTTTTCAAAGTTTTAATGCTGACATTAGGAGGGTGGGGGGTGGTTCTAGCTAAGAAATTTGCAGGGAAGAAGAGGTTTGCTAATATAAGATATGCATCTAGGGTTTCTTTTTAATAATTTTTTTTCCTATTTATCTACAAAAGTTTTTATTTTTTAAATAATTAAGTACAAGGGTAATTTCATCCTTAGGGGATGGAAGTGAAAGTGAATTAAAACGTCAATGGGTGTTAGTGTAATGTTCCAAATCTGAGATATTTTTGTGGAAAAATGATAAACTTCAATGGGTGTTAGTATAATTAACCCCAAAGTCTTTAGTTGATGTAGGAGTGTGATATATATGCCATTCTGAGTTGTTTGAGTTAACATAATTTTGGTTTGATGTGTAGAATAATATAGTCTGAATAAACAAATTAGTGTTTTTAAAAATTCTAGGAAAGTTTGATATTTTTAAATCATTTTATTTTTGTTTATCTTTTGGACTAGGATTGGTTTCGTGGTGATCAATTTTTTGCTTGTTTGTTGATATAAGGATATATTTATAATAAGAGTAGGGGAATAAATTGATATCGAACTTACTATCTACGAAATTAAAAATCTAAAACCTTTAATTAGTAGTACTAAGTGACTTTTGAACAATTAATTAAGTATATAAATTGTCCTGAAACCTCTAGTGTTTCCTACGAATTAGGGTTTTATGTTTTTTATTTAAGCCTACGTACGAAGTTGTATTATGTAATCTTTTATTCATAGTATCATTTAAACTCCTGACTTTTTTACAATTAATTTTTGTGTGAATTTCGGATTAATGAATTTCAGTTTGTCTTCTCGAATTTGAGTTTTGCAGCTGGTTTAGATTATTCGTATATTCCGCTGCATCAAAACTATATGGCCTGTATTAACTCTATTGAACACGGAGCTATAATAATATTAGTGAGCTTCTAACAACGCAAATTCTGAAAGAATGATAAACGTAAGCTTCCAATACTGGAAGAAATCATAAAATTAGAACATTAATTCCCTTCTATCGCTGAATTCCAAATGGATCCCACTTTGCCATGAAACATAATACAGAAGCTAATAGCTTTAAGAACTAGACATGTCCTTATCTGAGATTATAAATTGAAAACCGAAAAACTAGAAGAAAAAAAAGTGAATTCGCACCTTGATCTAGTAGAGATGTGTAGAAAAGCTCAATACGCGTTGCTCCTCTGGTAGACATGAAGTTTAATTTCTCTCAATATATATAACATGATGGAGCTATTTAATTTATATAAAAGGGAGTTGCCATAGGGAGTTAGGTCAATTGATCAGAGCTTCCTTGCTATTTCAAGCTCAATGGCGATGGTACGTTACAGGGTTTTCCTTCAGGATTATCCTGACGATAAGCAGATGCTTGTACGCATCCACTATTTATTTTTCCCTACAACTTCCTTTTTAAGATTTCAGATTATCTTATTCATTTTATTATTGTTAGAAATTCGTTTGTTAGTGTGTTGAATGGAAAGTTTAAAGTCACCACATTTTCCTCTTAACTACGAAGCAAATAATGTCTATACAAAGGCAACATTCATAATTATTAATGTATCATATCATATATGAAGAGAACGCGTACAGACAGTCCGACTTTGACCAATTTCACACAGACTACATTCATATATTAATGGAAAAATTAGTATCCGGTCTCTAGTTTTTACTGTTAATTGATTAAGACCTTATTAGTTCTCAAATTTCGATTCAAGTCCCTAGCATTAATGTGATAATGAATTTACTTGTTTATTATATAATTTTTTAATATAAAAATTAGTAATTAATTTAGGGTTTAATACTCACACCTCTATTAAACTTCTAATTAATTTTCAATTCAAACATTTCCAAAATAATAAAAAATTAAATTAAATTAAGTTTGTACCTATTAGTTTTTTTTTATATATAAAAAGATTCTCAATTTTTTAATCTTAAATGTACCCATTCATATAATTTTTCAATTTTTTTAATCTTAAATGTACCCATTGTCAAATATATCAATTTGTTATATGTAAAATGTTCCCTTTTTTTAATATAAAATCCATTCAAATTTTTTAATCCATGTTTAAACTTATATGGGTACATTCTTTTTCGTTGATTTGAGAATGTATCCATGTTTTGGTACAATAACTTTTTTTTTTAATTTTGGTTAATGTACCCATACATATATGTATATATATATATATACACACACACACACACAATATAATAGAGAGTATAATTTATATTTTATTATTTTTAATCCCATAAATTATGGGTTTTATTTAAAATCTCATTAATATAAACAATTACAAATTTCAATTTTTAATTTTTAATTAAAAAAACATAGTAACTTACATTATTACATTAATGTCAGGGACATGAATCAAAAACTAAAAACTAACAAGATTTCAATCAAAGAATATTGATAGCTAGAGACCGCATCTAAAGTGTCTCTATATTAATACACACACACATATAGGATCAAGAGACAAATACTTTTACACTCTTTTTAAGCCCTTTGATTACATAACATCCAAGGGTTCTTATTTATTCATTAAATGACATGAATGCTTATGTGAATTTTAACTAATAATAAAGATAAAATAAAACTGAAAAAAACATAAAATATGGAAAATTAAAAATATAATTAAAAAATGAAGATAATTTAACTGAAATTGGTTGTCCCATTCCCATTTCTATCAAGACTTGGATTCAGACTTTGAACCAAAGCAATCACATGCATGCGCAACCAAAACACCGTCTAAGAATTCTTCCTAACTGCATTGCACACGTGGCCTAAGAACCAATTCTTCTCAGCTCATCCAACCACTCGCATTCAGTTGGAAATATAGAAAAAGGAATTCAAATTAAACAAAAAAATTGTGTTTGCTTATATGGTTAGGTTACTCTAATTTCTTGGTAGTTCTTGTTCGGGCAGGAATGTCACCCATGAGTGTTCCTGGCTCGAGCACACAACTCCCCGTGGAGTTGGCACTTTGGTTGACTGTCTCGTTCTTGCTTTGTTCGTCGGGCTGCAAGAAGATGACATAGTTAATTCTGGAAGGTGCCTTTATCAGGCCTTAAGTATAGGCCGTGAGGCTCACAATCAAAACTAACTTAAGTGCTAAGGCGTGCCACTGCCATCTCAGTATGGCAGATGTAAAATGAGTAGATTTAAGCCGATTACTTACGCCCAAAGTTACTCTGACTTCTCATTATCAAAGGATTGTCGTGGATGGGTTAAGTCCACATTAGATTCTTTTCTATGCCTTGAGATCAATGACTTTTGTTTATCTTGTATGGTAAAAGGGCAGAGGTCTCCATATCTAATCAAGGCATTAAGTGGATTCACTCTTAAGATAGTAAAACCATTTAACTAAAACCAGATCTGAGAGTGAGCTGAACTTTGGATCATTAAAAGACTTAAAATGATTTGAATACATACTAGGGAATTCATTACAACACCAGATCTATGAACTAAAAGACAAAAACAAATGGGATCGGGCAAGGCTAGACCTTTCGCCGTTTCTTTTCTTTACAACTACAAGGATCTGAGGGTTTTACAAGATGATGGATGACAAATAAATTTACACAAGAGAATCGATACTACTGGTGAGCAGCATAGCTATTAAACTAGACAAAAGATGGCTTTTGTGAGGGCTGATCCTGAAAAAGATTGAAGTTAGAGGCTGACTACAGCTTCGTATGCAAATCTGGCTTGAGCAGAGTTTGTGTATTTGTTTGTTTGATTGGTTGAGTGTCCATGTCTTTGGGCCATCTTCCTCCTTTTATAGGCGAATTAGCCTAGCTGCTTGCAGCTTGGTTCCTGCCCGAAAGCAACATGAGGGGTAGTGAATCATCATCAATTTACGTATTCTGCCATTCAGAAAGTGCTTTTGGGCTAAGAGTAGGTTGATTTCCATCAAGTGTTACTTCTTTCAAGCTACTAGCCTTTGCATTAATGTGGAATCATCTTTTTGCCTTCGGGCAGAGTCATGCATTCTAGGCTTCTTTTTAGGCTTCTCTTCTTGACAGTCTAAAGTTTAAATATTAACCCAAATAGTGCCCCCTTCAATCGTTGTTAAGCCTTCATGCTTTAGGCGCCAATAATGATTGGAACAGCCGTCATACCCTCGCACGCTTCACTTGGAACTTGCATTTTCTGACGTAGTTAATGCACACTTGGGACTCTTCCTCCTTCGCGAATTACAATTGTCACCTGGTCCCCTCTGTAAAATCCGGCTCAATTTCCGCTTCTAGGTTTTTAAAACCGATTAATTCTTCATATTCCCAGAATTTCCTTGAGGAGAAACCCTCTCAAAGCCTTCGAATATTTCCCAACTTGTTTTGCAATCACTCTCAGTTTCCCCTGATCTTTTCTTCCTTTATTCCTTCACCATGATACCTGAAGTTCTACGAGCCAAACTCATTCTTCCATGTTTTTTGAAGGGATCGCTATTAAGTCCTTCCTTCTTGATGGTCTTCATCGTCCTCGGGTAACCTGGTTTCCTAGATTTTCTTCTAGAGATAGGGGATTGCATCCCTTAAGATTGGCATGGTATTTTCTAACCTTCCTTTCTGTTGGAAAAAATGTGCCTAAGGAACAATCAATGCTTTCAACAACTTCCATCAAGTGCTCTACTCGCTTTAAGCCTGCTGAAACCTTGCAGGCTAGTCAAGTAATCACCACTTTACCTGTTGTCCTCATAAGTCAGACTTCACCATCACCTCCATGGGGGTATGTTCCAGGGCCAGTCATCAGGCTTTTATTGGCCTCACAACTCGATCGGGTTTTGTGGATGGAGATGCAGGAGAACCATAAGAGTTGGAACATCATTTGGAAAGGGTTTGAGCAAAAATGTAAAACCCCAATCCTAGGATCTGTACTAGTATGAAGCCATTGAGCTAGATCTGATGTAACTTTCATTTTTCGCTCAAACGAATAAGATTTTCTCATATTGCTTTGTCTTGTATTTTTTTTTTAGGTTTACGTACGATGAATGTAAAAACTGGCTTCTTACACCCCAGACTTTGCTTATTCTTCTACTATGTAGCAATCTCTTACATCCCATAAGGTCGGATGATATCTTTTTAAGAACTTGACATTGATTGGATGCTTTTGTAATACTCCCTCCATATCTGCCAAGTAATATCCACCCTTGCCCAATATCTGATTAACAATAAAAGGGTCTTCCCAAGCAGGGCTCCATTTCCCAAAGCCCTTAACTTGGGCTCCTAAAGGGAGGATTGCTTTCCAGACTAACTCTCATTCTTTGAAATTCTTCATTTTTACCCTTTTATTGTATGCTCGGGCAACATCTTCCTTTCCTTCTTGAATTTTGTTTAAAGCTTCAATTCTGGCTACATCAAGATCCTCAATCTCTTGACACATAGCTTGAACATATTCTTCATTGTGTAGCCCGAACTGGTTCTGAATTCTGACCGAACTCACATTAATCTCCATGGGAATCACAACATCTCGCCCAAAAGTCAAAGCGTAAGGGGTTGTTCTAGTTGCCGTCCTTTTGGACGTCCTATATGCCTACAAAGTTCCCCCCAACCTCTCATGCCATTTTTCTGGGTTCTCGGCTACCGTTCTTTTGATGATACTCACCAAAATTTTGTTACTGGCCTCCACTTACCTGTTTGACTGAGGGTAATAAGGACCAGATTAAACCATCTTTATTCTAAACTTGTTGGCAAATTCTTCTACTTCTTTTAAAATAAAAGATGGTCCACGATCTGTGACAATTACCTCGGGCACTCTAAATTTGTGCAAAATTTTGGTTTCAATAAAGTTCTTAACCGTGGCTGAAGTAATATTCTTGACGGCTGAAGCCTCCACCCATTTGGTAAAGTAATATGTGGCCACGATTATAAATGTGTGTCATTTACTAGAAGCATGATGAACCTGCCCAACGAAGTCCATTACCCATCCTCTAAAGGGCCAAGGCTTAACCACAGGGTTCAAAGGTATCGAAGGCACATGTTGGAGTGGCTTATGTCTTTGGTATTCTTCACATCCTCAGGCATAATCCTTGCAATCTTTCTCCATCTTGGACAAAAAATAACCATATCTCCTAAGCAGCCACCTCATCTTGGTTCCGGCTTGATGAGCTTCACAGATTCCCTCATGCACCTCGGCCATGACTCTTATAGACTCTTCATGGCCTAGGCATTTTAACATTAACTTGTCTGGAGTCTTCCTTAGTAGATTTTCTTCCCACAAACGTACTTAGTCGCTTGTTGTCTATCTTTCTTACTTATGGGGAATGAAGGATCTTTTAAATACCGAATGACAGGTGTCCTCTAGTCTTCGACTTCCACTTCTTCAATAATCACATCTAGGCTAAATCCCCTATCCAAAATGGAAGGGAGATCTCTTCTCTGGACTTCTATGTCTCTCTCAAACTTCCTTTCTTGGATTTGTGCTCCCGAGGCCAATTGTGCCATCTCGTTGGCAATCGTATTTGCTTCTCTGGGTATCTAGCTAGCTGATATTTCTGTGCCCCAATAGCTCAATAATTGAGTGGTTGCCAAGTAATAACTGGCCATGGTGATGTGTCTGCATCTATACTCCCCATTTAACTGATTGATTACTAATTCTGAGTCACCAAACATTTCAAGTTTAGTTGCCCCCAATTCTATCAGGATTTCTAGGCTAATTATCAAGGCTTCATACTCTGTTCGATTGTTAGTAGTTTCTTGATAATCCAGGAAGAATGGATAACAATGGTGAGCACTTATGGGATCAATAATAACGATCCCAACTCGATCAGCATTTGAGTGAGTTGAACTTTGGATCATTAAAAGACTTAAAATGATTTGAATACATACTAGGGAATTCATTACAACACCAGATTTATGAACTAAAAGACAATAACAAAGGGGATCGGGCAAGATTGGACCTTGTCGGGCAAGGCTGGACCTTTCGCCGTTTCTTTTCTTTGCAACCACAGGGATCTGAGGGTTTTACAAGATGATGGATGGCAAATAAATTTACACAAGCGAATCGATACTACTGGTGAGCAGTAGAGCTATTAAACTAGACAAAAAATGGCTTTTGTGAAGGCTGATCCTAAAAATGATTGAAGTTAGGGGCTGATTACAACTTCGTATGCAAATCTGGCTTGAGCAGAGTTTAGGTATTTGTTTGTTTGATTGATTGAGTGTCCTTGTCTCTGGGCCTTCCTCCTCATTTTATAGGCGAATTAGCCTAACTGCTTACAGCTTGGTTCATGCCCAAAAACAACATGAGGGGTAGTGAGTCATCAACAATTTACTTATTCTTCCATTCAGAAAGTGCTTTTGGGCTAAGAGTAGGTTGATTTCCATCAAGTGTCACTTCTTTCAAGCTACTAGCCTTTGCATTAATGTGGAATCTGAAGGATGATTTTGTGAAAACATGTTCATTTGAGCAACATCATATAGCATGCAATTAACAATTAAAGGCGGAATCATGCTTGCATGCACTCAAAAACAAAACATTACCCATGAAATTCAAAGCCTAGTAGATTGGTGAACCAAGACTCAACTAAAAAACAAAGTGAGTTGAGAAATTATACCTTTGTAGATTCCTCTTTGCATAAGCAAAGGCTAATCACCCAAAGAGAGGGCCTTCATTCCTTGCATCTAAAATCTATGGATTTGGATGGATGAAAAGGTTTCTCCAAGTTCCCAAATTTGAGAACCTCTAAGTCTCCACACCAAGGAGAGATTGGAGAAGAAAATGAGTGAACTTGGAGGAGTAGTATGGCTAGATACACCCTCCAAGGGGGCCGGCCTCCTAGAGAGAAAAGGAGAGACATGTTCTCTCCAATTTTCTCCAAAAATAACCCTTAATGAATTTTGGCTATAAAGTCATATTTATACCTTAATTCATTGGAGTGGCAAACTTGTAAATAAGTCCAAAACCCACTCCAAAACTAAATGGCCGGCCATTGGGATATTATTGGGCTAATTGGGCCTTTGTGAATCATTATTCATTAAGTTGTCATACAACTTAAGTCAATGGGCTTGACGTTCGAAGCCCATTGGGCCTTAAGGTCCAAAACTATCCTGAGGTCTTTAACGAACTTATTCGTTTGATTAATTAACATATTAATTAATCCTTGCCATAAATAATTAAACCATTTAATTATTCTTACTCATTTCGATTGTTTCTTCAATCTCCACCTTACACGGTGTACGATCCATTAGGTTCCTTTTAGCGAGGCAGTGGGCGATTAAAACCATTTCACATCGATTGTGAATTGAAACTTACTTTCAATTCTCCCTTTAGTGATTATACACGTTTAGGGCTTCCACAAACCATGAGTGACACCTAGCAGCATATCATGGTTACCCAAGCTAATAAGAAGAGGTGGAAAACCTATTCAGTTTAGGACTACAAATGCAATACAGGTCTTTCTCTAATACAATACTCTTGGCCACATTGTTTGGTTTGATAGTTTATTTATTCATGTCTACTATCCAATGTGATTCGTGTGCTTATATGATTACCTTGAATGTGATTTGGAACGACTTCCTAAATCTCATTCATACTCTGGTGCCAGAGATTATAAATCATATCATAGAGTATTCTCCCTCAAACGGTTTGAAGGTTAGAGATCCCTTGTTGCGCATTCACTTGTCTCCATGGCTAAGTGGCTTAACCCCAACGATGCCGTGGACACCCTCCAAATGGAGTGACTTTGACATAATCAAAGATCAAGGACTTAACCACAAGACAACTGTGATGCCTCAGGTCAAATGACTAGTTTGCATTATCCCAACCATGAGTTCTCATGTGACATGAATATGAGAACTCTTCGTTGATCGTGTTCAGTGAACTCATTCTCTATTGAGCACCTACGTACTTGTCTTGATGTCACACACACCAATGACTCGAGACTAGTCACTCTCCCTAATAGAAGACACAGTACGTACTGATCTTAACGGACTGTCAATGCCCAATTGGCAATCCTATGATCAGGAACGTTTAAGATGTGTCTACGAAAGAATGGTCTCATGAATCTAACTTCTTTAGATCGTATTCTCCCAATCACATATTCCTTGGACTTATTGTTTAAGCATATAACATTTATATGAGACTGCTTAAACAATAATATTTTCCCTTGATATTAAACTAGATTAGTTTAACATGTGAAATGTCCGTAAAGTATCATCACATGATTGGTTTTAGGGCACATTTCTAACAGAATCATCATTTTGCCTTGGGCTAGGTGAATGGGTTTTGACGTTGGCCCTTCGGGCAGAGTCATGCCTTCTGGGTTTCTTTTTAGGCGTCTTTTCCTGATAGTCCAAAGTTCAAATATTAACCCAAACATTTCTGTGGAAACCAAACTACACGATACGAACCCTAACGTCCCTCCCGATCGGTTATTATAAATATTTCCAGCTTCAATACAAAAGCCACAACTTATCTCCTTTTTACATCATCTCTGTACAAGTTTAATTAAGCTAATCATTACCAAAGAAAATGGTAATGACTATGGAAGGAATAAAACGCCCATGATCCTAGGGTTTCTTCCCCTTTTAATTTTAGTTTTATTTTTAATATTAGTTAAATTCCACATAAGTATCCAAGTCATTTAATGAATAAATATGAACCCTTGGATGTTATAAACTCTAAAGGCTACAAAGAAGTGTAAGAATGTTTGTAAAAATATTTGTTCCTTGATCCTATCCCTATATATATATATATATATATATATATATATATTAGGGTTGAATGAATTGTTGAATGAGTTGTTAATTGAATTATGTGGAACTTGATATGGTAGATAACCAGGATTAAAGATACCATGAAACCAACTGTTATAAACAAATAGAAAGAATTGAACAAATGATTGATCAATGTTGACCTTGAATTTGAGATACTCGATGAATTGACTGTGAGTAAGAATTTTATGCCATTCAAAATCAGTTGTTATGAAAATATTCTTCATAGTGAAAATAATGAATTTAAAGTAATGATGCAGATATATTTGAAAATAAGTTTTATTAAAAACTTACTTAGAAACTTACAATTGATTTACTGACAATTGAGTCAGAAATGGGAAAATAATTGAAGAAAAGGATATTAGTACACGTAAGCATCCTTGACATTTGAAAAAGTTTTTACAATTCAGACTCTCTGTCTGAAGAAAAATCAGCAAAAAATTTAATCTTAGGACTTCTAGACAAGATAAGAATCTAGAAATGGTATTCTAAAATCAAAATAATAATTGAAGACTTTCATCTAGACACAATTGCTTTGATTGACTCAGGAGCAGACTTGAATTGTATTCAAGAAGGATTAATTCCTACTAAGTATTTTCATAAATCAATAGAAATACTTAGTGCTGCAAACCAGTCACCAATGCAATTAAAATATGAAATTCCAAAAGCCTATGTTTGTCAAAACAATGTCTGTTTTAAAATCTCATTCGTTTTAATCAAGAATATCTCGGACCCAGTCATTTTAGGTCTTCCTTTCGTAGCCCGTTTATATCCTTTTAAGGTTCATCATAATCGTATAACTACTAGAATGTTAGGTCAGAAAATCAAATTTGAGTTCTGCACGGAAATAGACCTAAAAACATTAAGACAATTACAAAAGAATAGTATTTCAAAAACCATCTATTTAGTCACCAATAAATCACAACAAATTAATTTCTTAAAGGAAGAAATTAATTACAAAAGAATTAAAGAACAATTAACAAATAAATCTTTGTTGCAAAACATTGATAATTTTCAAGAGAAACTTGTAAATGAAATTTGTTCTGATATTCCCAACGGCTTTTGGCACAGAAAACAACACATTGTCAAACTTCCTTACAATAAGGATTTTGATGAAAGGAAAATACCTACTAAAGCTAGACCAATTCAAATGAGTCAAGAAGTTATGGAATTCTGCAAAACAGAAATTTAAGAACTTCTTAATAAAGGAATAATTAGAAAAAGTAAATCACCATGGTCATGTCCTACCTTTTGTGTCCAACAGAACGCAGAATTAGAAAGAGGAACCCTTAGGTTAGTCATCAATTATAAACCTCTTAATGAGGTCTTGGAATGGATAAGGTGTCACATCCCGACCTGGGCCCCCACCACATTCGGGCTCGACTCCATCATAGAACGATATTGTCCGTTTTGGGCCCCGACCACGCCTTCACGGTTTTGTTTCTGGGAACTCACACAAGAAGTTCCCAGTGGGTCACCTATCATGGGATTGCTCTCGCGCAAACTCGCTTAACTTCAGAGTTCCAATGGAACCCGAGGTCAGTGAGCTCCCAAAAAGCCTCGTGCTAGGTAAAGATGAGAATATACATGTAAGGCTTACATGATCCACTCCTCTGGGCGATGTGGGATGTTATAATCCACCCCTCTTAGGGACCCGACGTCCTCGTCGCACACTTCCGACCAGGGATTGGCTCTGATACCAAATTGTCACATCTTGGCCCGGGCCCCCACCATATCTCGGGATCAACTCCATCGTAGCACAATATCGTTCACTTTGGGCCCCGACCACGCCCTCACAGTTTTGTTTCTGGGAACTTACACGAGAACCTCCTAGTGTGTCACCCATCTTGGGATTGCTCTCGCGCGAACTCGCTTAACTTCGAAGTTTCGATGGAACCCGAAGCGAATGAGCTCCCAATAGGCCTCGTGCTAGGTAGAGATGAGAATGTACATATAAGGCATAGAGGATCTACTCCCCTGGGCGATGTGGGATGTTACAATCCACCCCTTTAGGGGCCCAACGTCCTCGTCGGCACACTTTCGGCTAGGGATTGGCTATGATACCAAATTGTCACATCCCGACCTAGGCTCCACCAAATCTCGGGCTCGACTCCATCGTAGCACGATATTGTCCACTTTGGGCTCCGACCATGCCATCACAGTTTTGTTTTTGGGAACTCATAGAAGAACTTCCCAGTGGATCACCCATCATGGGATTGCTCTCGCGTGAACTTGCTAAACTTTGGAGTTCCGATGGAACCCGAAGCCAATGAGCTCCTAAAAGACCTCGTGCTAGGTAGAGATGAGAATATACATATAAGGTTTACAGGATCTACTCCTCTGAGCGATATGAGATGTTACATAAGGTAACCAATTCCCAACAAAAGAGATTTAATTAAGAGACTTAGTCAAGCTGTAATATTTTCAAAATTTGACATGAAGTCTGGATTTTGGCAAATCCAAATACATGAGGATGATAAATACAGAACAACATTTGTCACCCATTTTGGTTATTATGAATGGAATGTAATGCCTTTCGGCCTTAAAAATGCACCTAGTGAATTTTAGAATATCATGAATGAAATATTCAATCAATACAGTCATTTCTCAATTGTTTATATTGATGATGTTCTTATTTATTCCAAATCGATAAATAAGCATTGTAAACATTTGCATATGTTTGCTAGGATAATTAAGTCAAATGGATTAGTTGTCTCAGCAACAAAGATTAAATTATTTCAAACCAAAATCAGGTTTTTAGGATACAATATCCACCAGTCCACTATTCAACCAATAGATAGAGTAATCCAATTCGCAGATAAATTCCCAGATGAAATCACTGACAAAACCCAATTACAGAGATTTCTAGGATCATTAAATTATGTTGCAGAATTCTATCCCCATCTCAGACAACAATGCAAACCCTTATTTGATCGTCTCAAAGAAAATCCTTCACCTTGGTCTCATACTCGTACTTCCATTGTCAAACAAATCAAATCCCATGTTAAGACTTTGCCCAGTCTTGGCATTCCAACTCCCAATTTATTCAAAATTGTTGAAACTGATGCCTCTGAAATTGGTTATGGAGGTATTCTCAAATAGTCAATCTCATCCGGATCTCTTGAACAAATTGTTCGTTTTCATTCAGGAGTATGGAATCTAGCACAAAGTAATTATAGCACTATTAACAAGGAGATATTATCTATTGTATTATGCATTAGTAAATTTCAAGATGATCTATTAAATAAAAAAAATTTAGTTAGAGTCGATTGCAAATCAGCAAAACATGTTTACAAAAAGGCATTCAAAACATTGCATCAAAACATATTTTTGCACGATGGCAATCCATATTAAGTATTTTTGATTTTGACATTGAATATATTAAAGGCAGCCAAAAAATTGCATTCCTAATTTCCTAACCAGAGAATTTTTTGCAGGGGAAGAATGACAGACAATAGAACTAATCAGAGGAGGCTTCCAGCTACTCTATCACCACTACTAGTTAAACAAGAATCAAGCCCAGATTCTTCATCGGCCTTAGCCATTACCAACCGATTCACTCATTTAGGTTCCACAATAGGAAACCTTAGACCAAATTATCAAACACCCCGTCCAAATTATCAAACGGCATTAGTCAATCAATATGATCCATATTCAACTTCAACTTATCAATCCTCATCATTGCAATCAGCCAGTTACACTAAAACATTACTATATGTCAAGGAAAACCCAGTGGATATCTTTTCAGCATCCCTTTCAACATTCACCAAGAACAAGCACCAGAAAAAATAGCTAAAACAATTTTTCCACCCAATTTTCATTATCAGCCAACCGAATCATATAAAACTCTCAAATACTACCAAGCCATTCTCAGTGAGATTGAATCTATTTCAATTAAACCACTTTACGACAAAACCCATGAAAAGAAAATCCTCTACCATTCTCTTTACATTGGATAGTTTTTAGCTGAATCGGAATGGGGACTCCCCCTCTACCAGACCAAACCCCTTCATACTCAGCATGTTCTCATCCCCAATAATCATTACAATTATTTTGATTATATTCAAGCATGGACTAATATTTTCCTCCATCAAACAAAAGACTTTAGTCATTCATGGTTTATCAATTTTGATAAAAGTTTCAAATTAAATTTTCCAGCATGGTTTCTAAAATGGTGATCAGTTCATGGCCCAACAGCCAGCCTTTTACCAGAAGAACTCATGCAAGTCCTATCAGCTGGTTTCTAGAAGAAATTTGACAGAAACCGATTTAACTACAGAATTACACTTCTCCCATTGTTCATGGCCAAGTACAAAGTCCCGTGGATTTTAAAGTGGTATTATGAAGTTGAAACTGGTGAAGTTTACAGATCAAGATCAGTCAAGTGGTGGGATAAATTCAATCATCAGAAGATCATCAACCTGGTCCTCTCAGAGTATCTCATCACTCCAGCTCTAGCTATTCCAGCTCAACCAACAATGCCATTGCCAACCATTCCAGAACAATCTTCATCAGACAAATAACCATGAGCAAACCTAGGGGTGTGCCGGCCAAAGGCTCTCCAACGGTCTAGTTAGTAAGCAAGTATAAGACTCAAATAGTGGGCAAGAGAATTAGAATGCGATGATTGCATTACTATAAAAGAACCTTGTGCTAAGCTTGGAGAATCCTAAAGAGTTAGACGGGTGCATTTATACCAGTTAGGAGAAAGACATTTTCAAGATAGAATCCTTGTGCTAAGCCTGGAGAATCCTATAAGATATCTAGAAGTAGATTTGCAGCTCTTAGGAGTTGCGATTACTTGCAGGGCACGCCAACTCCTGAATTGTAGGAACTCCAGGACATATAGAGGATATGGCTAATTCCATACCAGATCAGATCCTCTTGTCTTGCGGAACAAGCATGGTCATTCGCCCACTACTCCAGAACAGGATGATCCGAGTGCTGGTCACAAATGTGACCTTCGCCGTCTTTAGGTGTTGGCATGGCCCCTGGGTGTTTTTCTTAGCTTCAAAAATAAAAAATAAAAATAAAAAAATAATATTAACGATCAAACACAAACTTAAATTCTACCAAAGATTTGGCAAAACCTCCCTACAAAGTATAACATTTTCCAAAACCAGCAAATGTAATAAAACAATATTTCATATCCAATCAACAGTTCAATTATACATTTTGGCACAAAACTGACATTCAGAGCATGCAAACAATTATATTCAACAATAAATATTTTTTAAATCAAAGTAATTACGATATAAAAAATAAATAAATAATATTAGATGTTTTGGGATGCCTCTCTCAGGCAAGGTTCTAAAAAATGCTAGGTGCTAGTCGGTCGGCAGGCTAAGGCCTAGCACCTAGGTAGCTAGGCAGGGCCTAAGCGGAGGCCTAGGCGGACTGGGCGGATTTAAGTAAATCTATTATTTCGTGAAATTAAGTATTTGTTTATACTTAAAATATATATACTAAACTACCAAATAGAATGACATATATATTATGAAGTATTGGAACATAATGAAAACATGGGCAACAAGCATATAATGTGTGTTCATTTAAGTATTCAATAAGTCTCTCACAATTTATTGAAAGAATAAAATACAAAATGAAAATTATCTATGTTTTTGCCTAAATGAGTCACAACATAGGCGGGTGCCTCAGCAGGTCTAGGTGCTATTTCTTAATTTTAAAATGCCTAGGCATTAATCGGGGCGGTGGTTAGCCGCCTAGCGCCTAGGCAGTGCTAGGCAAGGATTTTAAGAACAGTGCTCTCAGGATTGTGGATGAAGAAGGAGTCTTCTCTGAAAGATCAGGCATGCAGTGTTTCTGGTGAGTCCGACATGTGCTAAGTGGATGCAATATGGAAGAAGTTGATGATGTGGGCACCTCGGACACCCTAGGACCAACTGAAGCAACAAGCGTGGGGTCCACTTATGGTGGAGCAGTGATGGCCACAGTAGCAAGTGTGGGAGGTGCACTGTTCATAGCTTTATGGTGAGATATTGGCTGTGACATCTGTACAATTGCAGAAAATATAAAATTAATCCTTAAATTACAAAAAGTAATTGTAAAACTAAAAACTTAAAAATTAGTCCTAAAAATTCCCTAAAATAAAAAAAATTGCAAAGAATAAAAAAAAATAAAAAATTGACAGCAAATAAAAAAATTCAAGAGAATTAAGGGCTTGTTTGGTATCCTATTTGATTTTTTTTATAATTTCTCAAAACATTTCTTAAGAATTTTTCTTGAAAACAATTTTCTTTAAGACTCAAAAACTTGTTTGGTATGCGATCTTACAACTTAAACTAGACAAAAAGATCCATAAAAAGGGGGTCGAGAGAGAAAGAGGAGAGAGGAGGAAGATGATTGAAGGAAAGGGAAAGAAGTGAGAAGATCGGAAGAGATAGAGAGGAAGAGGAGTGAGAGAAATAACCGAGAGAATGAAGATAGCGGATTGGAGGAGAGACGGTAAAGATAAAAAAAAAAGAAGGGGGAGAGAGAAAGAAGAAAAGAGAGATAGATTTGGAGTGAGAGGGAAAACTCTAAAAACTCACTTTTTGTGCTTTTAGATAATACACTATATTTTTGAGTTAGTCTTGAGTTTAGTTTTTGAAAATAGTCCCACCAAACAAGTTTTTAAGGCCTAAAACTTGAAAATTGTTTTTCAGTTTAAAAAGTTAGATTGAAGTAGAGTACCAAACATGCTCTAAAATTCTTGAAAATTTAAAAATTCCAAAAAAAAAACTTAAATAAATTTTTTTTAAAAAATGCAGAAAATGTAAAAATTCTAGAAAAAAAATTAAAATTTGAAGAAAATTTAAATTTTCAGAAAATAAAAAAATTTGAGAAAATTTAAAATTGGAGAAACCCTAATCCCCTAAAAGTTTCCAAAAACCCTACCCCTAAAAATTGCAGAATCGCTCACCCCTGGCAAACCCTAATCCCCTAAAATCCAACTATAAATCCCCAAAACTAATGCCCCTAAATTTGAACCCTAAAACCCCTTAATCTGAAACCCTAAATCCTTAATCCTAATCTACAAACCAATGAAATTATAATTAAAGGAAAAAAATGTTGGAAATATGCCCTAAAGCCAATCATATGATGATATTTTACAGACATTTCACATGTTAAACTAATCTAGTTTAATATAAAGGGCAAAGATTATTGTTTAAAGCCGTCTCATATAAATGTTATATGTTTAAACAATAAGTCCAAGGAATATGTAATTGGGAGAATGTGATGTAAAGAAGTTAGATTCATGAGACCATTCTCTTCCGTATACATATCCTAAACGTTCCTGATCATAGGATTGCCAATTAGGAATTGACATTACGTTAAGATTAGTATGTGTTATGTCTTCTTTTAGAGAGAGTGACTGGTCTTGAGTCATTGGTGTGACTGACACCAAGACAAGCATGTTAGTGCTCAATAGAGAATGAGTCCACTGAACGCCATTAACAAGGAGTCCTCATACTCATGTCACATGAAAACTCATGGTTGGGATAATGCAAAGTAGTCCTTTGACTTGAGGCATCATAGTTGTCTTTTGGTTAGGTCCTTGATCTTTGACTATGTCAAAGTCACATCGTCAAAATGTGTCCACAACATAGTTGGGGTTAAGCCACTTAGCTATGGAGGCAAGTGAATGCAAAACAAGGGATCTCTAGCCTTCAAACCGTTTAAGGGAGAATACTCTATGATATGATTAAGAATCTCTGGCCAAAGTCGGGATAAGATTTAGGAAGTCGTTCCAAATCACATTCAAGGTAATCATATAAGTAAGAGAATCACATTGGATAGTATACATGAATAAACTATCAAATCAAACAATGTGGTCAAGAGTATTGTATTGGAGAAAGGCCGTATTCCATTGTAATCCTAAACTGAATAGGTTCTCCACCTCTTCTGATTAGCTTAGGTAGCCATGACATACTGCTAGGTGTTACTCATGGTTTGTGGAAGCCCTAAAGGTGTATAATCACTAAGGGAGAATTGAAAAGTAAGTTTCAATTCATAATCAATTTGAAGAGTTCTAATTGTCTACTGACTCACTAAAATGAACCTAATGGATCATACACTGAGTAAGGAAGAGATTGAAGAAACAAAGGAGATGAGTAAGGATAATTAAATGGTTTAATTATTTATGGATAGGATTAATTAATATGTTAATTAATCAAACAAATAAGTTCGTTTTAGACCTCGGGTTAGTTTTGGGCCTCAAGGCCCAATGGGCTTCGAATGTCAAGTCTAATAACTCAAGTTGTATGACAACTTGACACAAAGGGCATGAAAGCCTAATGAACCCACATGGCCAGTCATAGAGAGTGTGAGGGAGAATTGGTTTTAATTCTAATGATCTCACTCAATGTAAGTGGCTATAGAAAGGAAATTATAACACATTCCCTCATAAGGGTTTTCTAGAAAGAAAAGAGAAAAACACAAAAAGCTCTCTCTTCTCTTAGGAGGCCGGACACCCTAGGAAGAATGGAATAGCATCCATCTCTTCCTAGGTCACTCATCTCTTCCTCAATGCTCTCCTTGGTGTGGAAACTTAGAGGTTCCCTTCCTTGGGAACTTAGAGAATCCATTCTTTCATCGATATCCAAGAAGTCATGGAGCCAAGAAGCAAAGTTCCTCCATCCACATCCATGAAGTCAAGAAGCAAGGAGACTACGGAAAGAAGGCCCTCACATGGGTGAATATCCTTTGCTAAGGAAAGAGGTGCTTCAAAGGTATAAAAGTTTCTCAACTCTTTTCTTTATGATTTGAGTTGAGTCTTGGTTCACCACAACTACTAGGCCTTGAATTTCATGGGTAAAGTTTTGTTTTTTAGTGCATACAAGCATGATTCCACCTTTAATTGTTAATTGCATGCATAGATGTTGCTCAAATGAACTTGTTTTCCCAAATTATTCCTTCAAGTGGTATCAGAGCCTAGGTCTAGTAGTTGGTGAATCCTTTTGCGTTGTGTATTTTTATAGTTTATGATTTGAATGTTGTAATTATTACAAGCTTTATTCTTGCTTCTTTGAATGTAAATTTTGTTAGAAAATTTGTCATCTCAAAAGTTGTAGATGTAGTTCATTTAAGCATGAATTTTGGAGCTAAAATTTGGTGCCATGTTTATGGGGAAATTCGGCCAAATCCAAGGGGTGGATTTTTGGGTTCTTGTTTGTCTTGTTGAAAGTATTTTAAAGTGACATTAGGAACCCCTAAGTACTCTAGGATGTTAACCCTCTTTTGAGTAGTGTAAATTTGAGTTTTATTGAGTGAAAACATTCATGGAGCTTTTATAGGTTTTCATGGATGTTCTTCAATGTTCTTGCTTTGTTCTTGTTGTTCATACCAAGAAAAAAAAATTGTTGTTTTGATTCAAAAAAAGGTGTTTGGTTGTTTTCTTTTTTTGTTAGTGATGGATGGTATGATTTTTTAGACAACACCCATACCTTTTTACTATTCACACCATACCAATCACTTACAACTTTCAATCACCTTTCAAACATACAAATCAACTCACACACACCATCATTACTCACCATGACCGGCCACCCCTATAATGGGGGTACTATTGGGGCTTTTATGCAATTACATAAAGTTTTGATACTTTTGTGTATTTGCACTTTGACCTGAAAGTTTACGTTTTTACGTAAAGGCCCAAAATCAATCACATGGACCAATAGTTGTAATAAGACCAAATTGTTTTAATGAGATTAAAATGCATGCTTATATGTGATGAGATGTAAATGAGGCCAAATAAGATGGGTACTTACATGAGATGTAAATGAGTAAGCGTACTCTCTCATTATTATTGATGCTAGACAACATTGTATCATTGTGAGGTGGGCTTGGTAATAGTGAGCCTCCCATTCCCTACTAAGAGTTTCCTCCAAAACACTCGAATTCCAATGAGGGATATGGAATTTGCCAAAAATAGTGGGTGGTGCTATTTGATTTAAAGACCCATATCAAATAGCTTAAAATCAATCAATTTATATTCGTTATGTATTTATTTACCGAAATATTAGCAAACGCTATCCAAAACTTGACAAAGAAAAAGCCAAAGGCTTTAGTTTCCAGACTTGGTACCACAATCCCATAAATTGTTTTGAATGGATTGTATATGTACCTAAGTAGTCTCATCCTCACAATCTTCCTATTGATAATGTATCATTGGAAGAACAAGTTAGATAAACCTATCATAAAGAGGACAACACAAACAACAAATGCTTATTTCTTTGTTGTATGAACAAAGGAACTTTGGAAGATTAGCACAAAGACATGGACCCTTTTAGTGTCATAATTATTCCATTACAAATCATTGTATGAAGAAATAAGAGTTGATTTGAACAACTCTTAGTTAATGCAAACACTAGTGCTTGTTTCTTTGTTAAATGAACAAGGACTTTAGAAGAAAGCACAAGGGTATGGACACTTTATGTGCCATGATATTTCACTTACAAATTGTTGTATGAAGAAATGAGAGTTGCCTTGAACAACTCTTGAAAGTTTGTAATCATGTTTAGAACATAATGGTTGATTGACAAAAATAGTCCATCAATATGGACTTATGATGATTTTGAATCATTGAGTGTTGAAGTGTTAAACCACTTCAAGAGACGGAAACTAGGCAAGGACTTCACCTTTGAGTCCTTATCCAAATGGTTCACTAAGTTTATTGTAAACTATATAGTGAACAATAAGCGCACGCTCTCCAAATCGATTGATGTGTATAACACAATTGAAATAAGTTTCAAGAGAGATAGTGGGAGTTTAAGGGACCATGACTATTGTAGTCAATGGAGAAGTCAAATGAAGAAGGTGTAATAACTCCAAGGGAACAAACTTTCTTTATGAAAGGATAGACATTGGAAAGGGTATTTGCAAGAAATGTCTTGCAAGTGTCAAGAAAACACCTTTCAAAGGTGTTGTAAATTGTTCTTGAATAGTTCAAAATAGTTGGTTCTTCTACTTGAATGCTTGATTCTGTATTAGTAACTATGTTTTACAATTGTTGTAAAATTGTGGCTTATAGGAAGTAGAGGATTAATGAGAGAAGAGAAAGTACTTCACATTTGGAATGTGAATAAAATATAGATCTATGTGAAAGAAGATAATACTTACTTCCTCATATGAACTACCAAAGAAATTGGAAAAACAAAGATTGTCTTTTCATTCCAATTTCAATAAGGAACTTAATTCCATCACTATAATTTTAAGAGATGGATGAAAGTTTTGTTTGACAAAACATTGTTCTTTATTAATGAATGATTGGATTATTGTAATCTGATTGATTGTCTCTATAGTAGAGATGACACCTCTAAAACATAAATTACAAGTTGGTCATAGATGGATGCTTTGGATCGTTAGATCCGGATCCAATGCCTTCTTGTTAAAATTGTATAGAGGTGAAATGTTCGAATCTTTATTCTTTTGAAAAGAAGAAAAAATCAGAAAGTTGTTGAGGTTAATTCACTTAGATGTTAGTGGCACTTGTCCACAACATAATACTACTCATGTTGTAAGACATTCACCGAAGATCGCTCTTGGTTGGACTATTGTTTTTTTTAATAAACACAAGTTCGAATACTTTGCAAACGGTTTCAAAGAATTCAAGAATGTAAGTTGATGAGTAAGACATCTAAAGTATTTACCTCCTTAGATTTGATCCAAGGAAAAATAACACTTTATAAGAGTTTCCTTGAACAATATCAAGGAAAGTAGCATCATAAGATAATGGATTTCTCCATTGGGAGAAGAACGAACTCGAATAAGATGTAGTTCGTTGGATGTTATCAATTACCCATATATAGGATATATACTTCTACGACAATATAATTTTCAATTAGAAGATCTTCCAAAATTTTCATGACTCCATAGGATGTAGTTGGAAAGAAAGACAAGTCTTAACCGTGTTAAGATTTAGGGTTGTGTGCAAATAAGCAACATTTGTTTGCGAACAATCTTGTGGGATATCCTTAAATTAACCTTTGGATATCACTTCTATAAACTAACTAACAAATGTTATTTGTTGGGTGGTTCATTGTAATCCTACAATAGGATTTGCCTAAGATAGAGCAAATGAACAAGAGATAGAACTCAAAGAATGGGTTCTTTAAGAGACAAGATGATAATCAACAATTATAACAACCTAGTTCCTACACTACTAGCTCCAAGGTAGTCGAGAAGGATATATAAACCGTCTTAGTTGAATGGTTTGAACTTTATGACTGTCATAGAGTTACACCTCTTAATTCGAAAGAAATGAGAATGAAAATCCTTATGACTACATTCAACATATACTCAAGGAAATGGTATAGTACCATTTGACCTGAAATAGTGAAACCTTAATTGGTAGCTTAAGGTGACCACAATCAACGAGATTGGTTGACTTGGAAGAAACCATCTTTGACGTAGTCTTGGTTTCTGTTAATTCGAAGATTGCTAGCTACAACTAAACGGTGATTCGATGTTTGGACATAATATGGGTTTCCAAAACCATTATCAAGATAGTCTTGATAATATATGTCTAAGACTAGGAATCACAAGACGTGCAAGTTGTAGAGATCCATCCATCATGAATCTTAGCAAGCTAGGGGAGCTATAAGCGTCTTATGAGAGAAAGATCAAATCGTTTGATTTCTCAAAAAGATGTAAATGAATCTTTTGTTTACTAGGTTTACAAAAGATTAGTAGGATTGAATCATATTCCTAAATTTGAACATATATATGATATATTAATTTTGGAAATGAACGGAGTTCTTCTTCGTTAAAGTTATGACTTTAAACATTCTATAATGATAGAATGTATATGGGAGACATAGTCTATATACATGGGATGGAAATCTATAATGATAGATTTCAAGATATAATTGGATTATCTCAATCCCTATTGATAGATGATAGATGAAGGAAGTTTCTCAAATGATAAACTTCAAATGAAAGGACAATTTCAATCAGACTGGGAAATTGAACTTCTAAAAGGGAATGTACCCTTTTGACTCCTAAAGAAGCATAATGCGTAAATAGAATCCTTTATGCATACGTAGAAAAGTGATTTACGTATTTCATATTGTATGAAAAGCGTTGATATGAGTTGTACCAAGATAGATACAAGACGATATCAGTGCAAGCCCATGATCAGAACCATGGCAACTGTCAAGTGAGTCCTTAAGTATTAAGAAATACTAAAGGATAGATTCCTCAAGAACGAAGAAGAATTAGAGTAACGCAATGGAAGCATAAATGTATTAGATTATGAATCTAATATCGTATCCATCATTAGATGTCTCTTCATTATGAATGAAGAGATAATTGGATATCTCTTTATTACGACTAAAGAGATATTTGGGTGGAAATGTTATAAGTAATGACTTTAGTGTGTTCCATCATGCATGCAAAATATATCACCATATAGAAGCTTACAACAATGTTGTTTGGATGGGAAAGTTCATTTATGAACTCTCTATTCGGTTCCAACTAGAAAGTGTCTCTAGTGTATCCACACTACAACACTAATGGGCGATAGCTCAAGCCAGCTAATCAAGGTCTCATCAAGATCCGAACTCAAATGAGAGATGGAACCACATGATTGAGAATCATGTATAATGGTGACATCGTTATTCTTATGGTTGCTTCTATGGATAACATCATATCCATTGTCTAGGCCTACTACACAGCCATTTTTGAAAAAATTCAAAAGAGGTATCATCACTGATGAACGAGCTGATTGGCTCTAGTGCAAGTGAGAAATTGTTGGAATTGTGCCCTAAAGCCAATCATACGATGATACTTTATGAACATTTCACATGTTAAACTAATCTAGTTTAATATTAAGGGCAAAAATTATTGTTTAAGGCCATCTCATATAAATGCTATATGCTTAAATGATAAGTCCAAGGAATATGTAATTGGGAGAATGTGATCTAAAGAAGTTAGATTCATGAGACCATTCTCTTTTGTATACATATCCTAAACGTTCCTGATCATAGGATTGCTAATTGGGCATTGACAGTCCGTTAAGATCAGTACGTACTGTTTTCTCTTAGATAGAGTGACTGGTCTCGAGTCATTGGTGTGACTGACACCAAGACAAGCATGTAGGTGCTCAATAGATAATGAGTCCACTGAATGCGATCAACAAGGAGTTCTTATACTTATGTCACATGAAAACTCATGGTTGGGATAATGCAAAGTAGTCCTTTAACCTAGGGCATCATAGTTGTCTTATAGTTAGGTCCTTGATCTTTGACTATGTCAAAGTCACTTCTTCAAAGGGTGTCCATGACATAGTTGGGGTTAAGCTACATAGCCATGGAGGAAAGTGAATGCACAACAAGGGATCTCTAACCTTCAAATCATTTAAGGGAAGATTACTCTATGATATGATTAAGAATATCTAGCTAGAGTATGAATGAGATTTAGGAAGTCATTCCAAATCACATTCAAGGTAATCATATAAGTAAGAGAATCCCATTGGATATTAGACATGAATAAACTATCAAATCAAACAATGTGGTCAAGAGTATTGTATTAGAGAAAGACCGTATTGCATTGTAATCCCAAACTGAAAAGGTTCTCCACCTCTTCTTATTAGCTTGGGTAGTCATGACATACTGCAAGGTGTCACTCATGGTTTGTGGAAGCCCTAAAGGTGTATAATCACTAAACGGAGAATTAAAAAGTAAGTTTCAATTCACAATCAATTTGAAGAGTTCTAATCGCCAACTGCCTCGCTAAAAGGAACCTAATGGATCGTACACCCAGTAAGGAAGAGATTGAAGAAACAAAGGAGATGAGTAAGGATAATAAAATGGTTTAATTATTTATGGCTAGGATTAATTAATATGTTAATTAATCAAACGAATAAGTTCGTTTTAGACCTCGGGTTAGTTTTGGGCCTCAAGGCCCAATGGGCTTCGAATGTCAAGTCCAATAACTCAAGTTGTATGACAACTTGAAAACACAAAGCGCATGAAAGCCCAATGAACCCACATGGCCGATCATAGAGTATGAAGGAGAATTGGTTTTAATTCCAATTATCTCACTCAATGTAAGTGGCTATAGTAAGGAAATTATAACCCATTCCCTCATAAGGGTTTTCTAGAAAGAAAAGAGAAAAACACAAAAAGCTCTCACTTCTCTTAGGAGGCCGGACACCCTAGGAAGAATGGACTGTTGAAAGTATGCCCACAAAGCCACTCATTTGATGTAATAGCTTTTGGAATACTTATTGTATTAAACTTTTATAAGTTTAATAAAGGGCGAATCTTATTGTTAATCACTATTTATTGTATTATGTGTTTAAGCAATAAGAGAATCCAAGGAATGTATTTGATCTAAGAGATAAGTGATTTAAGTAAGTTAGATTATCAAGACCTTTCTCTTATGTTCATTCCTAAAACGTTCCTAGCCATAGGATTGCCAATTGGGCATTGACAATCCGCTAAGGTTAGTATGTGTTATGTCGACTCAAGCGTGAGTATGACTAGTCTCAAGTCATTTAGTGTTGGACACTAAGACAAACACATAGGTGCTCGAAAGAGTAATCGAGTACACTGAACAACGATCAAAAGAGAGTTCGAACATACATGTCATGTAAGAACTCGATAGTTGCAATATGCAAAGTAGTCCTTTGACCTGAGGCATCATAGATGTCTAATGGTTAGGTCCTTGATCTTTGATCATGTCAAAGGCATTCCATTGGAGTGTCCACGAAATTGTTGGGGTCAAGCTATCTAGTCATGTAGGCATATGAATGCATAACAAGGGATCTCTAACCTTCCATGGTGGTAGGAGAATACTCTAAGATATGATTCGAGAGTCTTTGGCCAAAGCATATGAATATGACTTAGGAAGTTTGTTCCAAATCTTATTCAATTGAATCATATAGAGAAGTATCACATTGGATAGTAGTCATGAAACAAACTATCACTCAAACAATGTGATTAAGAGTATTGTATTAGAGAAGGACCGTATTGCATTGTAGTTGTAACTGGATAGGTTCTCCAACCACTTCTACTTAGCTTGGGTAACCATGACATGCTGCTAGGTGTCACTCATGGTTTGTGGAAGCCCTAAAGATTAGCAAACACTAATTTTGAGGGAGAATTGAAATGTGGTTTCAATTTACAATCGATCGTTAAGAGTAACAATCGCCCACTACCTCGCTAAATGGAACCTAATGGATCGTACACCGAGTAAGGATGAAAGTGAAGAAATCAAATGAAATGGATATGCAATTAAATAGTTTAATTGAAAAATGGTCAAGGTTAATTAAATAGTTAATTAATTATACGAAATGTTCGTATTGGGCTTTTAAGTTGGTTTTGGGCTTCGGGGCCCAAAAGCGTTTTGGTCCACAAGGCCCATTATGTTTAAGTTGTATGACAACCAAAACAAAATGGGCAATTAGCCCAATAACAAAGGGAAGGCCGGCCATTAGGGTGAATGATGCAAACTTGGATTAATTACAAGTTTGCCACTCACTTGTAATGAAGTATAAAAGCAACTTTATAGCTTTATGTTCATTAGGGTTTTTCTTGATGGAAAAGAGGTGAAACTTTTTCTCTCTTTTTATCTATAGAGGCCGGCCACTTAGAGGAGTTTTAGCTAGCAATCTATTCTTCTCTAAGTCATCCATTTCATCTTCACACTACATCCTTGGTGTGGAGACTTAGAGACATCAAGCTTTTGGTGTTTTGGAGATTCTATCCTCAAATCCTTAGAGGAAGATCCAAGAAGCAAGGAGGTGACTTGAAGGCCCTCCACTTGGGTGAATCCCTTGTGTAATCAAGGATGAGCTTCAAGGGTAAAGAAACTCTAAATCTTTCCTTCTCTTTAATGTTGTTAAAGAGTTTATTGGTTCACCATATACTAGGCTTTGAAAGTCATGGGTTTTATGAATTGTTTTTTAATGCATGCCTACTTTAATGTGTTAATAGTTTGCATATGTATTCAAATGTTCTTACTTGTTCTTAATTAAGACAAAATTTTTCCTTCATGGACTAGCATCCAACTCTTCCTAGGTCACTCATCTCTTCCTCAATGCTCTCATTGGTGTGGAAACTTAGAGGTTCCCTTTCTTGGGAACTTGGAGAATCCATTCTTTCATCCATATCCAACAAGTCATGTAGCCAATAAGCAAAGTTCCTCCATCCACATCCATGGAGTCAAGGAGCAAGGAGACTAAGGAAAGAAGGCCCTCACATGGGTGAATATCCCTTGCTAAGGAAAGAGGTGCTTCAAAGGTATAAAAGTTTCTCAACTCTTTTATTTATGATTTGAGTTGAGTCTTGGTTCACCACAACTACTAGGCCTTGAATTTCATGGGTAAAGTTTTGTTTTTGAGTGCATACAGACATGATTCCGCCTTTAATTGTTAATTGCATGTATAAATATTGCTCAAATGAGCTTGTTTTCACAAATGATTTCTTAAAAAAAAGAATGAAATTTGTTACTTTGCAGATGGTGATGAAGATGGTGATGCGGCATAGATGAGCTCTGTGGCAGATGGAGCTAGGCGGAGAACTAAGAATTCTGGAGAGATGACGTGCGGGGTAGGCGTGAGTGAGTGAGATTGAGTGATAGCTTGAGGGTGGGTGAAAGTGAGTAAGAATTAGTGAGGTGTATGAGAGATGGTGAGAGAATTGAGAAATGTGGCAGAGACTGCGGAGGTGGACTAGGTTTGAGAGAAGGGGACACACGACTTCAAGAGAAAGAAGAAGAAATGAGAGAAAAAAGGCTATCTGTAAGAATTAATATGAAGCACTTTGTGCTACAAAGCTCCGTCTTGCAAACAAAACATTCGTTGCACTTATGTTCCTTACACTACGAACATCTAGCATATGCGTCGTGCAAATGTACCCCAATTTGGAACACTGCTAAAAAATTAAACTGTTGTACGACAAGGACTATGTCGTTTAAAGTCTTTTATGGGACAAAGGACATAAGTTTGTTGGCGAAGGTTGTTTACGAGATGAAATTTAGGATATCCATCGTGCAAATGTAATAAATAAATAAAGAGTAAATTACAAAAAAAACTACCTCAACTATGGGTGGAACCACAATCGCATACATCATGTTTTAAAATTACAATGTCATACCTCATCTTACGAATTTGTTGCAATATCAGACCTCCATCAGTTTTTCTGTCAATTTCTCTGTTAAATGTTGAGATGACTTAAAGCGGGCCCACTCTTTATCCCAACTAGATTAAAAAATTAAAAATAAATTCATTTAAATATTTTATAAAAAATATAGGACCCATCCCTTACAATTGAAAATAAAATCACCTTCTTCCCTATTCTAACTGACGACATCAATGTCGCCGATCTTTGGCACACCAACCTCACCCATCTCCAGGCACCCCTCCCTCCGTTGTTCTCCTCCCCTTCCTTACCAAACTACCCACATGGGTTCAAATAGTTCTGCGACTCTTTGACGGCCTTGTTGCCCCACGGTTACCAAGTAATCGACTTGGTTATTAGGTTTGTAGAAATTGAGAGGGATGAAGGTGAACTGCATATTGGCACTGCGAAGTTAAAGACTCGATCTTCAGATTGCAGTGAACTGGGTAGTGGTGCCTCGAGGTTGAGAAAGGTGGCGTTGTGCCAATTGTAGAGCTTTAATTGAGCCTTACGATGGACGTGTTCGTGGTGAACGGCAAGTCCAACGGCGAAGTTGAAGACCTGATGTTGGGATTGAGATTGGCCCGGCGAGCGATCTTGGATGTGGGTGGTGGTGGATGAGCATTTGACAGATATGGGTTTGGCGGGGTTTAAGGTGGTGGTGGTGAGGCGGGTGTAGGTCATGGGGATGGTGGCAAATGGTGTTTTAGGGTTTTTGTGGAATTGGTGATTGGGTTTTGGAGGAAGAGGGAGTGAGGTATGGTTGCCATTGCCATGGCGGGTGTGTAATTGCTTAAGGGCAAGCTAGAGAAAGAGAAAGAAATGTTGGTGGGAAAAATCTGAAACTTGTAGGTAGTTGTAAGGAAAGGGAGGAGAACAACAAAGGGAGGGGGAGGTGAGATGAAGGGCAAGGTTCATGTGGGTGGGGGAGGCAGGTGGTGAGGTTATGGTGCCCGAAGATGGGTGAGGTCAATGTCGTCAAATGGATTGGGGAAGAAGTGTTTGCAGGGGGTGGGTCCCTTATTTTTTATAAAAATATTTAAATGATTTTATTTTTAATTTTTAAATCCAATTGAGCTAGGGAATGGGTCTCGCTTGAAGCCACGTCATCATTTAACAGAGAAATTGACAGAAAAATTGACGGAGGTCTGACATTGCAACAAATTGGTAAGATGAGGTATGACATTGTAATTTTAAAAACATGAGGTATGAGATTCTCGTTTGACCTATAGTTGAGGTAGTTTTTTGTAATTTACCCATAAATAAGTAAATAAAATTTTATTTATATAATTAAATTTATTTTATAACAAAAGTAATAAATAAAATTTATTTTATATATAAAATACAATACAAGTCATTAAATTTATTTCACAAGGTTACATTAATCCGCATCCGAGCTATAGTAGACATCATTATCGTCATTTTCATCATTTTTAGAATAACATTCATCTTCATTGATAGGTACGTCAACATTGTTGTTCAAGCCCTCAAACGCATTATATTGCAGTAGATCATCGAGGTTAATTGTAATTGAATCTATCAGTATTTCGATTTCATGAACTCCAACTAACTAAAACGATTCTTGGACAACATCAGTAATTGAACAGTTTCCGCACAAATTTCTATCGAAGATTCAAGCCATTGGTTAGCGAAGTTGTTGTTGTCGTCATTGTCAAAATGTACAGATTGTCATCATACCAACATTTGTTAGTGTACACTAATAGTAGACCATTGTCTTGCTTAACACTCATTTTCCTATGTGGGCTTATATCAAACCAGTGACACTTAAACATGATCACTTGGTAATGGTCTTTGTAAAGCAATTGTACTAAATTTGTTAGTTTTCCATGGAAATCAATGGCTACATTGTCATTGGCGCCCCGGACAAGGACCCTGTTATTTTGAGTACACAACTTGTCATCATATTCAACGATGACAAGCCCCCAAAAACTTGATGTTGTTAACATGACAACCTAAGCACAATTTAGAACAAAGTTGTCCGATAGCCAAGTTATATAATTCTTTACATAAGAAAGCAAATTCAATTCCTTGAACTTATTCACCTAATATAATAGTAAAAGTGTACTTGTTATTTTCACCAAATTTAAAGATAATGATGAAATTCGTAAAATATGTTCAATACAAAACACATACATCTTACACATTAGCGAAACCACCGAGGAAACAATTCATAGTGCTCCTTAATGTATGCCACTGTTCGTCACAATTGTTAAGTATAAATCAATGTGCTACCTCCATAACCTTTTGGGAAAACAACTCGCCTCTAACTAGATAGCCAATGAGTTGTGCGATTGGGGCAAAAACACAAAGTTTTTGTTTTGTGACACCATCATCATTATTGCGTTAAGGACAACAAAAGCCATCTCAACATTATATAGATACATTGCACAAAAAGTAAATGACTCATATGCAACCTAAGCCTCAATTGATCCTTCGGGCTTTGCCCTGTTTCGTACACACTTTTTTTAACTCACCAAGAAGCTTGCAAAAATAAAAAGTCATGATATAAATTAATCAAAGTGTCCATTGATCATGAATAAAAAAAAAGGACGATGACATATCTTTGGAAGCATCCATTGATAGTTGATTGCTTAGGCAAGCAATGCCTCATCTAGCAAGTGAATCATACTTGTAAAGAAATCTGGAGGAAATATATGTCTGAACTTGCATAGGACTTACACAATGTCGTGGCACAACTATTTAACATCCGACTTTTGCAATGACCTTCCAGTCAATTGTGAAAAAAAATCTCTACAACAACATGATTGGCCTCACCACATCAAGAGGCAAAAGGTTTCAAATACTAACCAGAAGAAGGCTTTGGAGTATCACATGACAACTATGACTCTTTAGTTCATAAAATTTATCGCCGTCCACGTTCGCACAATGCGCTATATTGGAAGCATACCCATCTAGAAACTTTATAGAAAAAAAATTTAAAAACATTTTCTTCCATTACGTTACTCTAATTCTTCCTTATTCTTTGAGGAATCTATCCTTTAGTATTTCTTAAATACTTAAGGACTCACTTGACAGTTGCCATGGTTCTGATCCTGGGCTTGCACTGATATCGTCTTGTACCATTCTAGGTACAACTCATATCAATGTTTTTCATACAATATGAAATACATAAATCACCTTTATGCGTATGCATAAAGGATTCTATTTACGCATTATTTCTTTGGGAGTCAAAGAGTACGTTCTCTTTGAGAAGAGCAACTTCTTAGTCTCACTAGAGTTGTCCTTCTAATTGAAGTTTATCATCATATGAGAAACTTCCTAGCATCCATTGTCTATTATTAGGGATTGATATAATCCAATTATATCATGAAATATATCATTATAAATTTCCATCCCATGTATATAGACTATATCTCCCATATACATTCTATCTTCATATAATGTTTCAAAGTCATAACTTTAAAGAAGAAGTATTCTTTTCATTTCCAAAATTAATATATCATATATATTTAAATTTTAGGAACATGATTAACTTCCATATACATTCTATCTTCATATAATGTTTCAAAATCATAACTTTAAAGAAGAAGTATTCTTTTCATTTCCAACATTAATATATCATATATATTTAAATTTTAGGAACATGATTAACTCCCATATACATTCTATCTTCATATAATGTTTTAAAGTTATAACTTAATGAAGAAGTATTCTTTTCATTTCCAAAATTAATATATCATATATATTTAAATTTTAGGAACATGATTAACTCCCACTAACCTTTTGTAAACCTAGTAAACAAAAGATTCATTTACATCTTTATGAGAAATCAAACGATTTGATCCTTTTCTCATAATATGCTTATAGCTCCCACTAGCTTGCTAAGATTCATGATGGTTGGATCTCTACAACTTATATGTCTTGTGATTCATAGTTTTAGACATATATATTATCAAGACTATCTTAATAATGGTTTCGGAAACCCATATAATGTCCAAACATTGAATCACCATTTAGTTGTCGCTAGCTATCTTCGAATTAATTGAAAAACAAGACTACGTCAAAGATGGTTTCTTCAAAGTCAACCATTCTCTTTGATTGCAGTCACCTTAAGCTACCAATTAGCTATGGGGTTTCATTATTTCGGGTCAAATGGTACTTTACCATTTCCTTGAGTATATATCGTATATACACTCAATGTAGTCATAAGGATTTTCATTCTTATTTCTTTCGAATTAAGAGGTGCAACTCTATGACATAGTCATAAAGTTCAAACCATTCAACTTTTGACGGTTTATAAATCCTTCTCGACTACCTTGGAGCTTTTGGTATAGGAACTAGGTTGTTTATATTTGTTGATTACTTTCTTGTCTCTCAAAGAACCCATTCTTTGAGTTCTATCTCTCGTTCATTTGCTTTTAGGAAAATCACATTGTAGTATTACAATGAACTACCCAACAAAGCAACATTTGTTAATTGGTTTATAGGAGCGATATCCAAAAGTTAATTTAAGGATATCCCACAAGATTGTTATCAAACAAATATTGCTTATTAGCTCACAACCCCAAATCTTAACATGCTTAAGATTTGTCTTTCTTTCCAACTACATCTTATGGAGTTATGAAAATTTTGGAAGATCTTCTAATTGACAATCATATTGTTTTAGAAGTATATATCCTATATATGGGTAATAGATAACATCTAACGAACTAAATCTTATTCGAGTTCATTCTTCTCCTTAATGGAGAAATTTATTATCTTATGATGCTTCTTTCCTTGATATCTTTCAAGGAGACTCATCTAAAGTGTTTCTTTTCCTTGGATCAAATCTAAGGAGGTAAATACTTTAGACGTCTTACTAATCAACTTACATTTCTTGAATTCTTTGAAAACTTTTGCAAAGTATTCGGACTTGTGTTTATTCAAAATAAACTATAGTCCAACCGAGAGTTATCTTCGGTGAATGTCATACAACATGAGTAGTATTATGTTTGTGGACAAGTGCCACTAACATCTAAGTGAATTAACCTCAACAACTTTGTGATTCTTTCTTCTTTCCAAAAGAATAAAGATTCAAACATTTTGTCTCTGTACAATTTTAACAAGAAGGCATTGGATCCGGATCTAACGATCCAAGGCATCCATCTATGACTAACTTGTAACTTATGTTTTTAGAGGTATCACAACTTTAGTTGGGATTAGTCACTACCTTGCAACCTTTTGGGTTTTAAGCATCATTATATTCTAAACAGTTAACACTACCATATCATCTCTACTATAGAGACAATCAATTAGATTACTATAATCCAATCATTGATTAATAAAGAACAATGTTTTGTCAAACAAAACATTCATCTATCTCTACTATAATGATGGAATTAAGTTCCTTAAAATTGGAATGTAAAGACAATCTTTGGTTTTTCCAATTTCTTTGGTAGTTCATATGAGGAAGTAAATACTATCTGCTTTCGCAGAGATCTTTATTTTATCACGTTCCGAATGTGAAGCACCTTTTCTTCTCTCATATATCTTCTACTTCTTATTAGTCACACTTTTACAACGATTGTAAAATAAAGTTGCTAATACGGAATCAAGTATTCAAGTAGAAGAACCAACTGTTTTGAACTATTCAAAAACAATTTACAACACCTTCGAAAGGTGTGTTCTTGACACTTGCAAGACATTTCTTGCAAATACCCCTTCCAATGTCCATCCTTTCATAAAGAAAGTTTGTTCCCTTGGAGTTATTTTTATCTTCTTTATTTGACTTTCACCTTTGACTACATTAGTCATGGTCCTTAAACTCCCACTATCTCTCTTGAAACTTATTTCAATTGTGTTATACACATCAAACATTTTGGAGAGCATGTGTTTATTGTTCACTACATAGTTTACAATAAACTTAGTGAACCATTAGGATAGGGATATAAAGGTGAAGTCATAGCCTAGTTTCCGTCTTGTTATGTGGGTTAACACTTCAACACTCAATGATTCAAAATCATCATAAGTCCATGTTGATGGACTATTTTTGTCAACCAACCATTATGTTCTAAACATAATTACAAACTTTCAAGAGTTGTTAAAGGCAACTCTCATTTCTTCATACAATAATTTGTAAGTGAAGAATCATGGCACATAAAGTGTCCATGCCTTTGTGCTTTCTTCTCAAGTTCTTTGTTCATTTAACAAAGAAACAAGCACTAGTGTTTGCATTGACTAAGGGTTGTTCAAAGCAACTCTTATTTCTTCATACAACGATTTGTAAGTGAAGAACTAATAACACTAAAAGTGTCCTTGTCATTATGCTAATCTTCGTAAGTTCCTTTGTTCATATAACGAAGGAATAAGCATTGGTTGTTTGTGTTGTCCTTTTTCATGATAGACTCATCTAACATGTTCTTCCAATGATACATTACCAATAGGAAGAATTTGAGGATTAGACTACTTAGGTACATATACAATCCATTTAAGACAATCTTTGGGATTTTTGTACCAAGTCCGGAAACTAAAGCTTTCGGCTTTTATTTGTCAAGTGTTGGATAGCGTTTGCAAATATATTGGTAAACAAATACATAACGAATATAAATTGATTGATTTTAAGCCATTTGATTTGGGTCTTTAAATCAAATAGCACCACCCACTATTTTTGGCAAATTCCATATCCCTCATTGGAATTTGAGAGTTTTGAAGGAAACTCTTAGTAGGGTATGGGAGGCTCACTATTACCAAGTCCACCTCACAATGATATGATGTTGGTTAGCATTAATAATAATGAGAGAGTACGATTACTCATTTGCATCTCTTGCAAGTACCCATCTTATTTGGCCTCTAGAGAATGTCACCCCACAATGATATGATGTTGGCTCCATTGCACTTAGTTAAGTCATTCCCACCATGCTTAGTTCGTGAAGGGGTTCAAGAATAGCCTCACGATGATACGATGTCGGCCATCCTCGTTGCCTACACTCACCTCATCAAGTATGTATATAGACTCCTCCTGAGTATAAGCATGCACTTTGCACTCCCCCATGATAGGGTGAAGGCGGTGTACAAGTCATAAACGATTGGAGCCAACCACGGTGGAAGGCCACGAAAGAGTGTTCAAAGCACTTTCATGCTTGTCAACTTAATAATTGTTTGGTTGAGGGTTTTAGGTCTCATCACATATAAATATTCATTTTAATCTTTATTAAAACAACTTTGGTCCTATTACAACTATTGGTCCATTTGATTGTTTTAGTTGTATATAATACTCCCACTATGCTTATAAAACGGTTTTTAAAGCAAGAGTATATGATACTACTAACATAAACTTTGCATTCATTTGATGGACTATATAGTTGCCTTAGGGCCTTAGGATGACTATGAACCTTTGTTTAGATTCAACACGAGCCTAGTGTTGAGTCTCGGTCTAGGGATGGTGATTGATTTTAGTTACGCGTTTAATCACATTAAGGCGTGTTGTCTTAGGGGCGTTGGACCCAACTACTTCATTTTCATGCATATCAAATAAAGCAAGAAAGAAGTACTTCAAAGTAAAGGTGAGCTTATGCTCATTACAACATTTGCATAAAACAAATTACCTTAAAGTAAAGAAGGGCTTATGCCTTTTACAACATTTGATCAAATCAAATTACAACCAAAATCTAATCTACACATTCCCATGGTTCAAACAAATTTGAAACGGCCTTTCACATAGCTCAATTATCGTAGGCTTAGGTTCATAATCACCCTTTAATTAATTAACACTTTAACTAATTAAATAGAATGCAACATTTTCATTTGGTTTTTGTATCCATAAAATTGATTTAAATGGAGCTAAATGAAATGAAAATCCAATTCTCATTTAAAGAGACAAAACAATTTTGTTCTCAACCTAATTTGGGCCAAAATGCAATTACCACAACCTTTGGGCAATATTGCAAAAACATAAACTTTTGGGGTCACTTTGTAAGAACACAAAAGTCCACTACTTCATGTAATTACACTAGAACCCAAAATTTAAACAATGCAAAAACTTCATTAAAGGAGCAAAACAATTTGTCCCTTAGCGTTTTTGGACCTAAACGTAAAAACGTAAACTTTTGGGCCAAAGTGCAAATACACAAAAGTATCAAAACTTTATGTAATTGCATAAAAGCCCCAAAAGTACCCTACATGTAGGGTGGCCGGTTTTGGAGAGGAGATGTGAGTGATGTGTGTGTTGATTTGTGAGTTTTGACATAAAGCATGCAAGTGCACAAGTGGTGTGTGTGAAAGGGAATTAATCCTTTCACACCCACCATTATTTCTACCACCATTTAAACAAATATCTAAAACAATTAAACATTTGAAAATTCATAAAACATAAACTTTATGAAATAAATCAAAACACAAAACTTTTTGTTCTTGGCAAAAATGTCAAGAACAATGAAGAACATTCATGAAAAACTCAAAAAATTTCCATGAACATTTTTCACCCAAAAACATCTCAAAACCATTCAAACTTTAGGGAAATAACATATAACCAAACTAGGGTACATAGGGGTTCCAAAAGTTACTTGAAAACACTTTTAACAAGTCAAACAAGAACCCAAAAATCCACCATTTGGATTTGGCCGAAAATCCCCAAAATCATGGCACCAAATTTTAGCTCCAATATTCATGCTCATATGAACTACATCTACAACATTTGAGATGGTAAATTTTCTAACAAAATTTACATTCAAAGAAACAAGAATAAAGCTTGTAACATATTACAACTTTTAAATCACAAACTATGAACCACAAAACCCAAAAGGATTCACCAACTACTAGACCTAGGCTCTGATACCACTTGAAGGATGATTTTGAGAAAACATGTTCATTTAAGCAACATCTATAAGCATGCAATTAACAATTAAAGGCGGAATCATGCTTGCATGCACTTAAAAACAAAACATTAACCATGAAATTCAAAGCCTAGTAGATTGGTGAACCAAGACTCAACTCAAATCAAAGTGAGTTGAAATTTACCTTTGTAGATTCCTCTTTGCATAAGCAAAGGCTAATCACCCAAAGAGAGGGCCTTCATTCCTTGCATCTAAAATCTATGGATTTGGATGGATGAAAAGGTTTCTCCAAGTTCCCAAAATTGAGAACCTCTAAGTCTCCACACCAAGGAGAGATTGGAGAAGGAATGAGTGACCTTGGAGTAGTGGGATTGCTAGATACACCCTCCAAGGGGGCCAGCCTCCTAAAGAGAAAATGAGAGACAAGTTCTCACCAATTTTCTCTAAAAGAAACCCACAATGAATTTAGGCTATAAAGTCCTTTATATAGTCACTTCAAATAAGTGACCTAAAGAACCAAAAGGCCATTCTCTCTAACATGGCCGGCCATAAGGGTTTTATTGGGCTTTTGGGCCTTTGTGAATTAAGTTGTCATACAACTTAAGTCAATTGGCTTGACGTTCGAAGCCCATTGGGCCTTGAGGCCCAAAACTAACCCGTGGTCTTTTAACGAACTTTATTCGTTTGATTAATTAACATATTAATTAATCCTTGCCATAAATAATTAAACCATTTAATTATTCTTACTCATCTCTATTGTTTCTTCAATCTCCACCTTACACGGTGTACGATCCATTAGGTTCCTTTTAGCGAGGCAGTGGGCGATTAAAACTCTTTAAAATCGATTGTGAATTGAAACTTACTTTCAATTCTCCCTTTAGTGTTTATACACGTTTAGGGCTTCCACAAACCAAGAGTGACACCTAGCATCATATCATGGTTACCCAAGCTAATCAGAAGAGGTAGAGAACCTATTCAGTTTAGGATTACAAATGCAATACGGTCTTTCTCTAATACAATACTCTTGACCACATTGTTTGGTTTGATAGTTTATTCATGTCTACTATCCAATGTGATTCGTGTGCTTATATGATTACCTTGAATGTGATTTAGAACGACTTTTCTAAATCTCATTCATACTCTGGCCAGAGATTCTTAATCATATCATAGAGTATTCTCCCTCAAATGGTTTGAAGGTTAGAGATCCCTTGTTGCGCATTCACTTGCCTCCATAGCTAAGTGGCTTAACCCCAACTATGCCGTGGACACCCTCCTTTTGGAGTGACTTTTGACATAATCAAAGATCAAGGACTTAACCACAAGACAACTATGATGCCTCAGGTCAAAAAACTACTTTGCATTATCCCAACCATGAGTTCTCATGTGACATGAATATGAGAACTCTTCGTTGCTCGTGTTCAGTGAACTCATTCTCTATTGAGCACCTACGTACTTGTCTTGATGTCACACACACCAATGACTCGAGACTAGTCACTCTCCCTGAGAGAAGACACAGCACGTACTGATCTTAACGGACTGTCAATGCCCAATTGGCAATCCTATGATCAGGAACGTTTAGGATGTGTCTACGAAAGAATGGTCTCATGAATCTAACTTCTTTAGATTGCATTCTCCCAATCACATATTCCTTGGACTTATCGTTTAAGCATATAACATTTATATGAGACGGCTCAAACAATAATGTTTGCCCTTGATATTAAACTAGATTAGTTTAACATGTGAAATGTCCGTAAAGTATCATCATATGATTGGTTTTAGGGCACATTTCCAATAGCTTGGTCCTACAAATGCCTTTGTTGAACGGACCAAAATCCAAACGGTTTACCTAATTCAAAATCTCATTTCCATACCATTCTTTGGATGTTGGGCAAGTTTCATTTGTGCTTTCGAAGGCTTTATTGTTCTCACACCACTCGTGGTCCCAAGGCAACCATCTATGATGACCAAGATAACAAACTTTTCCTACATGCCAAGAAGATGTTACGTTGTCCTTGCATATCAGAAATCATCACATACGCGGAAAAATTGTCTATAGTCCATATCACTTCTACTCGTAATGTGAACATCTTCCCAATAAACTTATGATATGTACGAACATCGTTTTTATATAAATCGTTTAGGATACAAACGGCTGCAAAGAAACATCAATGGACCTTCTTGGATCTTTGATAATTAATGGAGTCATCATCTTATATACTTTCTTCATACATTTTCAAGGTGGCAAATTATAAAGGAAATACGATGATTGACCAAGTGTTGTGGTTTTTTTTAGAGCCCCGAACACATTAAATTCTTATATAGTGAGTCGCAATCTAACATTCTGTGGATTAGCTGCAAAATCGGGGTACAACCAACCAAACTTTTTTCTTGCCTCTGTCTACAGGTTACCTCATAACATCGTCATGGCATTTATATAACGCTTTATTCTCCTTATAGAATAATATACTATTATTTTTGCAAGCGTGAATTTTTCATAATCCAATCCGAGATCATTCAATACCTTTTTCGCACTTTTATGAACTTTAGGAAAATTGTTGTACTTTGGAAACATCATCTTGAAAACTCCCAAAACATAATCAAAATGCTGGTTCGACATACGAAACTTTATTTTACCATGCATTAGCTCCACAATGGTCGTGAACACTGAAATGTCCTTGTAACTTTATTTTGAATATCCATAACTTGTTCGTTAGGATCCATATTAGATTCAATAGTCTCCACTTGCGTCACATATGAACACGAAACCTTGTCTAATTATTCACCATGATGACTCCAACTAGTATATGTCTCCATCATCCAATTAATTACTAAATGAAGTCAAACATTTTTTTATTTCTCCCTTATTGAGTTGAACTTCCTACATGGACATAGGATTTTAGTTGAACCCCGGTTGTGTCTATTTGCAAATTCAATAAACTAATCTATTCCATACAAGTATTCATCAACACATTTGTTCGGATTATGTATCAATTATCTATGCATTATGTCTGTAAACTCAATACAATTACAATGATTACAACAACTTCAACGAGATATTGTCACCATATGTATCCAGTAAGGGCCCTATCCCACTCAGTAATGCACATTAATGTAGCGTATTACAGCTCCATCATATTTCATTTCAACATGGAAAATTTCGGCAGCATCTCCTTACAATTCTTCAAGTGCAAGACGTAGATGTAAAATACCTATTCCCATGATGGAAACCTAATCTATGAATAAAAAACTATGACACATAACTGTGCATCATGTCCAAAAAATGAGACAATTGAATAATCAATTGGACCGTAGTCATGCCTTCGCATCCATGCATGAAATTCAATGAATTCTCAAACGAGAAACTAAGCTTTTCTTAAACAAAAGCGTACGAAGTTAGGTACTATTAACTGTGTACAACCCAAAGCATTTTTGAATGTGATGTACAAAAATATTTGCATACAACTCCTAGTACTATTCACTTTAACGAAAAACCACACTTTTACACTAAAAAGTCAATCCTGGTACTATTCACTTTACCATTTATTTTGTCCTTATTATTAAAACTTAAAGTTTTCAAGCCCTTTTCATTAGTTTTCCTATATATTAAATCACCAAAATGATAAAATATGAATTAAATAACTTAAATTAATAAAAAATAAATTAGCAAAGAAAATACCTTCAAATTCAGCCTTCACCAATAATCGTATACAATAAACCTATAGAAAACAAATTTAATTTTGTTAGTTTGAATTCACAATTGGTGTAGGACAAAATTTTGATTATTTCACTTGCAACAAAATTAAAAGAATGAAGCGGCGAGCAATAAAAAAAAGTGCTTGGAGAATTGGTAATTTAAGGATTAAAAGATTATTTGCTGTTGCCATATCTCGAAAGTGGATATTTTGGACTTTTCAAGTTGTTTGGATGAATGCTACTTTCCTTTCTAATGTGGTTGCAGAAGAGAAGATCATTTCTCCCACAAAAGTGGCTTGAACCATCTTTTGCAGAAGAGAAGTTCATTTCTCCCACAAAAGAAGCTAAAGTGATGGAGACTGATATATCATTATGCCAAGAAATGGTGGAGGTCAAGGTGGAAGAAAAAGAATAAGTAATTTTGGTTGTTGAAAATCTTGTTGATGAAGAACTCCGGAAACCTGACAACTCACAGGTGGAGACTCAAGAAATTCAAGGTATGAGTGAATCCGAATTTGTTATGACTTTGGAGAATCATAACTCTAGTAAATTGGAGTTAAATTCTATTGTTGACCAAACAAGGAAATTGGGTAAAGAAGAATGTTTTGATTCCCAAATGTCATATTTTGATATTGTTTATGGAATTAAATTCATGATTATTCCACTCAAACACACAGAAAGTTGGGCTTCTCAAGTTGAAGAATTTATTTGCATTATAAGGGAGTGCCTACAAACTATTAAGATCGTTTCAATGAGAACTCGAGGTTGAGTTCATTTCAAGTGGAGGAGTCAGATGTAGGAAATTTTTTGATTATTTTGCTTGCAACAAAATTAAAAGAATGAAGCAACGTGCAATAAGCAAAAGTGATTGGAGAATTGGTAATTCAAGGATTAAAAGATTATTTGTTGTTACCATATCTCGAAAGTGGATATTTTGGATTTTTCAGGTTGTTTGGATGAACGCTACTTTCCTTTCTGATGCAGTCATAGAAGAGATGTTCATTTCTCCAACAAAAGTGGCTTGAGCCATCTTTTGCAGAAATCCGTCAAAACATCAATCTACTAATAAACGGAGCTTTTTATTATTATTTTTTTGGGGTTTCAAGGACTTTATTATCTGTCTTTTAGTTTTCGTTTTAATTACCTACGTCTTTCGAGATGCCTAATGGGATTGTAATTTGTTTATTTAAATCATTTCGCTTAAATTATCCTTTGAGATTTTTCTCAACTTTCTAGTGGATTCTAGACTTTGTTCTATAAGGCATTACGCTGGTAACCCTTTCATCACTTCGTGTTGCGTCAACAATTCATTCTAAATACAAAGTCAAATCGCTTACCGGAGAGGGATAGATCAAGGAAGGGAGGGGAGATGGAGGGATTGGAGAAGATTTTTAAGAGATGAGGGAGGGAGGCAGCTACTGTTGCAAAATTTGGTTTGTAGTTTATGCTATCTCACAGCTGGATTTTTTATTATAAAGACGGGGTTCTTGCGCGACGAATACCGTCGACCGGATTTTTTTTAAATACAAACTGACCGGAAATCAGAAAACGTCAACCCAGCGAGATGGTTGAGAAAATCCTACAATTGCAATATTATATACACCTATATCAGCTCATAAGAACAAGCACACATATTCTTACTTAATTAGAATTCATACAAACTACCGCATGTCAACTCCGTCTCTTACAACCGTTGTGCAATTACATATGATAAACGCAGAGGATTCCGTTAACGTAGACACCCTTTGTGATTGTATTTTTGTTCGTTACTATGTTTCATTTTCCTCCACTGATTTGTTCCACACACACGTTCCCATTAGTGTATCAGTGAAATTAAAGGCGGTAAGATAGTTCCAATTTCCAACTAGCATGAAACATAACAATTAAAGCTTCAATATATAAAACGGATAGAGATGAATTGCAAAACGTAGAAATTGAAATCGATGCAACCACGATGAAAGATTAATAGGATAAAAAAATGAAAAACAAAGATGCAGAAGAAAGTGAAGCTGCAGGTAGGAATTCACACCTGCCTATGTATAAGAAAACCAACGCATGCAGATCGTCCTTTGCTCCTCCTGTTGCCGATAAAGTGGAAATTTTCGCTTAATAATAGCACAATGATGGGATACGCATTTCTCCTATGTATACTAATTTTTTCTTTTTTGAACAAACATATTATCTACACTAAGAGAGGGGGTGGGCTTAGCCACACAATAGGAAAAATGTGATTCAAATTCTCCCTTGACGAGTATCGAACCTAAAACCTCTCACTTACAAGTGAAGAAACATACCACTAAATCGTAGTACTATATCCTATGTATACTAATTGTAATCACAAGTTGCTATATATTTCTTTTTTATATATATGAAGTTACTGTATAATTTACTTTGAGGAAAGAACAAGTTGTTTTAATTTATACCAAAACCCAAAGAAAAATAATTCCATATGTTTGATTTGGTCGAGTCAATATGGTTTAGTTAATTTTATATGTTGATGCATGTGCGTCTTTGGCCAAGTTGAGTAAATAAAAGATATTATTGAAATTGGCTTGATCAAAACAAACTTAAGGGATCTACCTATTAGATCTTGGCTTTTATAATAAAAATAGCACGATTGGAGCTATAAGCACATATTTCATATTTATTATTTCTTTTTATATATACAATGATTGATATTTTACACTAAAAATAAGAAAATAAATTGATATCGAACTCAATATTCACATTATGTAAACCTAAGACTTTTCACCATTCAAAGGATAGATGTCCCTTTGCTCTATCCATTTGTTTCTTTGATTGGTTGTTGATTGTTGTCCCTTTGCCCGCCTCACTGCATCTATCCATTTGACCGCCGTTCGAATCAGCTTGTTGGTTGGTTGAGTGTTGCTATTGGTTGTCGTTGATTGCTTTCTTTCGTTGCTTTGGTTGTTTGCTTGCGAGTATTCTTTCTTGGCAAACGCATGTTGTCTACCATCATGAGTTTGACGGGAGCTGTTGGAAAATTAACTTTTATTATTATTGTGTTTTTATTGGCTTTCTTTTTCTTTCTTTTCTTTTTTTATTGTGAGCCAAAGATTAGGATTGCTTTCCCATCAAGTTTTAGGGTTTGCCATCGTTTCTTCTATAAATAGGTTGCTTTGAAACTCGTAGAATAATAGATTTGTCAAGATGTAATCCTTCATCTTATGTAGCAATCTCAGTAGTGTTTCTCTATTTTCAGCTAATAAAATATTGGGAGACTTTGAATGTGGTCTCTAACTACTAATGTTCCTTTATCGAAACCTTATTGGTTTTCAGTTTCTAATCGAAGTCCGAGACATTAATGTATTAATGCATTTCCAAATTGGTTATTATATACTTAAAAATAGAGATTTGTTATAAACTTCTTATTTAAGTGTAATTGTGTAAATCCTAGATTAGATTTTATTCTAGTTATTCTTTCATATTAGGACTTGTATTCCTTGGAGGAGAATGATTTCTTCTCTCTCTTATTACTATAAATAAAGGCACTACGTAGGGGGAATATCATATCTCCTACACAATCTACGAACACATCTCTCTCCACTCTCTCTCTCTGCCGTGTGCCCCATTTCCCCTGTTAGTTAAACATAGGCCACAACACGTTATCAGCACGCTCCTACCGCTGCGCTTAGGAATCTGACGTTGAAGTTTTATGCATCAAACCAATTCATCAATATCATCACGCAATCAAGTTCTTTCAAAATAATGATTTTTATCTCGATATTTTTGCAGCCCTAATAGCATGAACATTCACCACAATGCATGACCCAACTTTACGTTTTTCGAATTTTACATTCTACCTAAATTGTGTATGCTTTTTATCCATAATTGTTAAATTATGTGAATTTGATATTTGTCATGAATTGCATCAAATATATGTCCATGCATTAAATTATTTAATTGAATATGCATTGAATTAATCTGTAATTGAAAAAAAAATATTAAGTTTTTTTAAAGGGGTTCGTTGAACAACCATGTTGATGGGCTTCTTCCTTGAGCCAAGAATTCAAACCTGGAGCCACGGCTCCATGCCCAAACCCTATCCTTGACGCCCAGACAACGTCGCCTTCCATACACCATTGCGTAGCATGGCCTACAGCCATGCCCAGCCACTTCCGGCTACTTCCCCGACGACTTGAAGTTGTCATCGACGAGTACTTGCTTGGAAATCGATTTTTTATTTCTTTGAAATTATAATAAAAAATTGCTAAGGTTTAAAACGTTGAGAGTTTTTCACTCTCCGTTCAAATTAATGGGTTGTCGTCGAACCCACGGTCTTCTTCTCCGACGAGTTCACCCAATTCGCGTTGGGGTGTCTAGACCAAAAACCCAAGCCCATTTGGGCTAGGCCTGTTTCTTGACAAAGCATAAGCCTTTGGGCTTTGGTGCTTTTCTTGGCCCACGAGCAACACCAGCCCAATAGGGTTTCGGTGTCCCCCCGTGTCCCCATTGCAGTGGAACCCAACCTATACGGTTGTTGTGGCCCCTGCGCTGCGACACACCGAATCCCAGCTTCGCTGGTGCATCCATGTTCCTACATGCACATGATCTCAGCTCGCTAGTGCATCGGTGCACCTGTACTGTGCTGCACATGATCAGCGCTTGTTTGGGCCCTTAATTTTTTTTGGGCCTATTTCTGTAGCCCGTTTGCTACTAATGGACTCACAGCCCAATTCTTTTGTTTTAAGCCTGATCACCCGTGTCTACCCAGCACAGTTTTGGGGCTAGACTCCACTGCACCAAATTTCCAAGCCCACCCATAAGCTTTGGCCATGTTTTTGGGCCCCGAGGTTTACTTGTTTATTTTTTTTAGACAATTTGGGTTTTATAATTGTTTACCCGCACTTTAATTTTGGCTCGAAGTCTAAATAATTAACTTAATTATAATTATATACCTGAAGTTCTATTTGCATATTTTCTTGTTGCATATTTCTGTATATATATTTGTGTTTGTCTGTAGGAACATATGAACCTGAAGTTCATAATTATTTTGAACCCTGAAGTTTCTATAAACATGCCTTGTTTGAAACCTGAAGTTTTCCTTAAAAAATCACCCATGAAAACTTGAAGTTTTTCATGTAAATTTAAATCAATACATGTTTATTAGAACCTGAATGTTCTACTTCTATGTGAATGGATTGATTTTTTCTCCATTAGACTAACCACATCTTGTCCATTTATTTTGTGATAGGAACATGTTGAATTTGAACAAACTCGATTTTACTATTTTGGAGGTCTCTGGAATGAGCTACCTCAAGTGGGTCCAAGATGTGAAGCTCCACCTCACCGCAAAGAATTTGTATCCCGCTATTGAAGAATAAACAGACAACCCAGTTGGCGAAGCCGATAAAGCCACTGTCATGATCTTCATCCAAAAACACATTCACGATGCACTGTAAACCGAGTACCTTGCTGAGGAAGATCCACAAGCACTTTAGGTTGCTTTGGCTGATCGTTTTGATCACCAAAAGGACATCTTCTTGCCTGAAGTAAGACATGATTGGCAGCATTTGTGCTTGCAAGACTTTAAGTTTGTGAATGAATATAATTCTAAAGTTTGTCGAATCCGATCACTTCTCAAGTTCTGTAACGAGACCTTGACAGAAGAACATCTCATGGATAATACCTATTCAAACTTCTATGTTACCAATATTATCATGCAGCAACAATATAGGGCTCAGAAGTTCACTAAGTTTTTGGATTTAATCTATGTTTTACTTTTCGCTGAAAAGCAGAATCAGTTGTTGATGAAAAATCATCAAACTCGACCTACTAGGGGTGACTATTGTCCTTAAAACACATTATAGCACAAACCAACACCCAAAACGCCAACGCATGCGTGGTAGGGGCAACCAGAAGCCACCTCGTCAAGGTCAACAAATCCAAGGCCCATCTAAGGGTGGAAACCGAGCACATAAGCACCCTAACCTAACTCCCAAAGCCCCAAACTTCAAGAATAAAGGGAAGGCACCTGAAAGCATGGATGCGGACATGTGCTATCGTTGTGCTTCATAGGACCATTGGTCATGTGTTTGCCATGCTCTCTAGAAGGTTGTAGCTGAATATCATTCTAGTCGTAAGAAGTTCAAATCGAACTTTATGCAAGTGGATGAACCGGAGAGTACCAAGATGGAGGTTTCTGACTTTCAAGGGGATACCACCCCTATGGAAGATTAGAATCTTATACCTAAACTAAGTTTTAAAATTGGACATTGGGGCCGAATTCCACAGTAGTGGCCGAACCCCACCCTTGTTTTTTGGTTTAATTTTGAACAATTTTTCTTTATGTTTGGATTATTTGTTGGTGATTTGTTTTTGGATATTAAGTTTTTAATTAATTACAATCCTTGAATACTTGAATTATTTTGAATGAATATGTGTTTTTAGAAATTTTATGCATGTGATCAATTCAAATTAATTTTCTTCTAGGTATGACTAATGGGAAAGTTAATTGTCTAGCCGATAGTGCAACCACGCACACTGTTTTGCGTGAACACATATATGTCACTAACTTCATACCTAAGAATGCACCTCTAACAACCCTCTCAGGACCATCCAACCTGATCGAAGGATACGGTAAGGCACGCATAATGTTGTCCAATGGTACAATTTTGACCATTGAAGAGGCACTTTATTCTCCTTGTTTTGGAAGAACGTTGTTGAGTTTCAAGGACATTAGAGATAATAATTACCACGCTGAAACCTATGTAGAAAATGGAGTTGAATTTTTGTTCATAACTTCCTACGAATATGGCCAGAAGCGTGTTTTAGAGAAGATGAAATGTATCTCGAGTGGTCTGTATACTATGACCATGCACCCTACAGAAAGCCACTATATGGCCAGCCTTACCTCTGGGACCGTGCATGAAATTACACTTTGGCATGATCGTTTGGGACACCCTGGATGAACAGTGATACGCCGTATCCTGAAATCATCACACAGGCATCCACTAACCCGAAGTTTAGGTTCGATTCAAGGAATCGCTTGTCAAACCTGCTCCTTGGGAAAGTTTATTATTAAGCCTTCTTATGACAAAATTCATTCAATCTTCCTATTTTTCTACAAGGGATTCAGGGGGACATTTGTGGACCGATTCACCCTTCCTGCAGGCCATTTAGATATTTTATGGTTTTGGTTGATGCTTGCACATGTTGGTCACATGTGTGCTTGTTGTCCACAAAGAATGGTGCATTCTCCAAACTGTTGGCTCAAGTTATCAAGCTCAGGGCTCACCACCTAGATTATCCAATCAAATTTATTCGATTGGATAATACTGGAGAATTCCCATCTAAAACTTTCGATGAATATTGCATGTCGGTTAGGGTTGAAGTTGAACATCTAGTACCCCATGTTCACACCCAAAACGGCCTGGCAGAGGCATTCATTAAGTCCTTACAATGATTGCTCGATCGTTGGTCATATGTACCAAGCTCCCGATTGCTGCTTAGGGCCATGCAATATTGCACGCAGTAAAGTTAGTCCACCTAAGGCCTATTACGATCCAACCATATAGCGCCCATCAGTTGGTTACAGAATACAAACCTGACATATTGCAAATGTGCGTTTTTGGTTGTACGGTCTATGTGCCAAATTCGCCGTCCTTACATACAAAAATGGGGCCTTAGGGAAGCATGGGAATCTATGTCGGATACAATTCTCCTTCAATCATTCGTTACTTAGAACCTTTGGTAGACAATTTGTTTACCGCTCGTTTTGCAGATTGTCATTTCTATGAGACGGCATTCCCCTCGTTAGGGGAGATAAGAATGTCAACGTTCCTGAAGAACGATGTGAATTATTGTGGACGACTCCCACTTTGTCTCATTTAGATCTCCGCACTGCTCAGTTTGAAACTGAAGTGCAGCGCATATTAGATCTGCAAAGCATAGCTCGGAGCATGCTAGATGCTTTCACCAATCTAGTACTGATGTGGTAAAAACTAACACACAAATTAAACCCTATTAAGATAGTTGTAGTATGCGTAAGTAGGGATCGTTCTAGGCTGGGGATTAGTTAGGGATGCTAATCAACACAAATTAAACTTAAAAACTGAAAACTAGACTCAAACAACTCAAAACAAGCTAAACTGACTCAAATAACACAAAAGTAAGTTAAATTGACTCAAAACAAGAACTAGAGGGTGATTTGGACAAAAATTAAACTAAAAAGACTCAGAAAACTAAATGGGGGTTGTTTTGACAAATTTAAAGTAAACCTAAGTACTTGCAGAAACAAACTAAAGGTAATACGAAATTGGATGTTTTCAGGGGTGTAAGGCTAGCTAGAGGGTCCTTCTCAACACATGGCACATATGCATACAAATCGATTTCCAGTTATTATTCCTATAAACCATGAACGACAATGCCCTAAATTAATCGTGAGAAGCACAAATTAACTTTCAGATTTTCCTAAATTCATTGAATTTGACTCAGCGACGCAACCAAATTATTCTTATCAAGTTCCCTAAATGAACAGCATGATAGAGATACATATCAAAGATCATTAAGTTCTATGAAAATCATAAGCATTGACAAGGCATTCGTAACTATGAACTGCATGATACTCCTGCCAGGAATTTACTTAACACGATCGTGACTAGCAACCTCCACTACTTATAAATATAAGTTCATAACTATTAGGTGAAACTCTCTTATATTTTAGCATCAAATCCCTACATGCAAACTAAGTATGCATCCTTAATCAACACACAAGAACAAGTTATCAATCAAACAGATAAGTAAATTACATTCACGATTCAGGAAATAATAACTGGATGTAATCAATTCATATCACATATATGTTCATGACTTTGAATTCACCTCTAGCTAAAATGAATTTAGTTCCTCATGTTTGCAATTAAACAAAGACAATCTAATTTAAACATTGAAAACAAAAGATAGAATACACCTAGAAATGTTCTAACAATCCAAAGGTCTTGAATGGCAGGCATGGCTCCAAGCTCCTTTTCCTCCTTCCTTCCTTACAAAGTTGTGGCACAATTGTGTATTTTCTGATTTTTAGGTTCTTCTCTGTGTGTGGTGCTCTGAATGGTGCGGCACAATACAATTTATAGGGCAAATACGCGGCATTGTTTGTGGAGGAAAATGATTAGTTCTTAGTATTGTTTTATGACTCCTAGAAATCAAATAAGAGGTGGTTTAATATGATAAGGAATCCCCCTTGCAGCTAGAATTTTGGTATACTAGGATTAGGATAAGGTTAGGATAAGATAAGGTTAGTTTGGATAATGTTGGATAAGGTTTTGGATAATGTTGGATAAGATAAGGTTGGTTAAGATAACGCTCCTTCCTTTTAGCCAATTCCTTATCTTCCAAGTCTTGAATTAATTTCTCCATCTCTTTAGCACACTCCTAGCCTCTTTTGATCTTCAAAAACGTCCATCCACCTTGCTCCATTCATATGATGTCCATTCCAAGTCCAAAACTGCTCCAAATTGCTCCATTTTGCCTTTTCTTGCCACTTTTGCCATTTGAACCTACAAACATGCGAAAAATGGCTTAAAACACTCTAAAAAGTAGAAACTAACTACGTAAATGCAAGGAAATAAGCTAACTAAGTCGCATAAATATGCTCCTATCAAATTCCCCCACACTTAGCTTTTGATAGTCCTCGAGCAAAACAAAACAAGCAAAACATAACCTAAACCTTCCAACATTTGCCTCAGGGATTTCCAATGAAATATGACACGTTAAAAATCACTACTCCCACAGATTTTAGCTATCCTTACCCTCGAGCTCGTACTTAGTCACAATCACCACTCACTAGCTTGCATTTAATCAATTAAAACAATGTGTGGAATGTAGTAACATGCCTTACAGAATTCACTTAATTCCTCACCAGATATCCTCTCTATTTTCACACAGATTTTCTGACTACACTCCCTATACTAAATATATGTGAGAAGATTTATGTAAACATGTAGACTAGCACTCACATATGTTATAACAAAGAAGGCACTTTCTGGAATTATCAATGCAAGTATGTATATGATCTCATGAACGGAATGCCACTACTTAGAAGCAAGAACTAGGGATTCCATATGCTCATACCAATTTCAAACTCCACAGATTGAAACACATAACAATCAAGATAAAAGTCAAAGGGTTGTAATGGGGCTAAGGTATTGGCTAACAAGGAATGGTCAAGGATAAACAAAGGTTCTTAAAGTGATAGTATGCAAAGTAATGAAATCAACACTTAGAATTCAACTTTTGATTGCAGCATCTAACTTTAAACACAAAGGAGAAATTCATTCCGCTTTAGGGCCAGATTCAAACTTTTGGACCCTTTCTTCAACAACCAATACTTGTGAGTTCATTCTCACTTATTTCTCAACATTTTTCCTTTCTTTTCTCAATTTTTTTTTTCTTCTTCTCGTGCCTTTTTCTTTCTTTGGCACACTAAACGTACAACCTTAAAGATTTCCAACGAAAAACCTTCCCCCACACTTGTTTTTCTACGTTATGTTAATCAAAAGGAATTCCCTCTAAGTCATGCTCCACTATTCTTTAAGAACAAGGGTATGGATAGTCCTATTCTAGGTTAGGTAGGGATAATGTAGGCTAACAAAGAAAATAGGTTAAATAAGGCTCAAATGGGTTAAACCTACAAAACATATGCAAGGGATAAGGCTTTTTGGCTCTGATGGTAACTAAACAACTTTTTTCTTATCTTTATTATGCAATCAACTTTAACTTTGAATGAAACGGGCATGAGTTCTAATATTTGGAACTAAAATGTTGAAAAAGCATTCTAAGTAGCAACCAAGCAAAGAAATAATGGGATCATGCGACTTTAGAAAACAAGAATATCACAGATTAATAACTCTCCAAACAAAGAATAGGCTCAAGTCTCTCACGGTTGTAACGTTAGTTTGAGTTCCTTCCTTCAAGCATGTTACAAAAACTGGTTTTTTTCTCTTTATGATTACATGTGAATTCGTTAATGACAACTACAACCAAGTATTAACCAAGGAGCACATCAAACTTCCACCCATGTTTGTAATTTTCTTTAACAGTCATGCAATTAAAAACCAAATCCTCATCCTTGTGTTGGAAGGTACCCTAAGACAAAAACACACAAAAACGACTCTAAAAACGACTCTTTTTGGGTTTTTCAAAACTTTTTCTCATTTTTTTTGAAATTTTCGTATTTTTCTTTCAAAACACATTAAAACTCTTTAAAACACAATAAAAATAGTGAGTAACAACTCTAGAAGTGCTAGGTGGTGAAATTTGAAGATAAGTTATGAAAAACACTTTGTTTACCCCCCCACACTTAAACCAAATATTGTCCTCAATGTTTCAAACATAGACTCACGCGAAAGCAATCAAACAACACAACTAACAAACATGACAATTATGGCAAAGTAAGCAATAAAGAGTAGGGTTAAGGAACGCAAATTTGGTTTTTGGAGCTGGAGATTCCTAGGTCTTCTTTATTTGAACGCATGGGTTGTCTCCTAAGAAGCGCTTGCTTTAACGTCTTCCAGCCAGACGATACCTCATTTTAAGCTCCACTAGGGCCCACGGCATGGAGTTGATCTTTGAATGGAAGGTGATACTTGAAATGATCTGGTAATGATTTAAATTCTAAAGTGGGTGCCTGAATCATTGAAATCAACAACATGTTAGTAGAAAATGAAATTGAAAATTGAGCAGGTGGCTCACCTGTGTCCTACGACAAGAACTCAAGGACAAACACTACTTCGGAAGTTTCAGGAATGTTGCTCTCGGCCATATTTGGTATAAGGGCAGTGACTTGTCCCATGTCACAAAATCCAACTTCAATGTTATCAACGGCAATGCATTAGCATATGCAGCAGCTATTGAGATCATGTTGAATGATAACATTGAACTCCATTCCATTGTTGAATGTCGATGTAGAACCGATTGGTCAAATTGGAAAAAAGCAATCCAAGTCGAACTCAATTCGCTTGCGAAACGTAAGGTGTTTGGACCTGTAACTTCCATCCTCCATATGTGAAGCCCGTTGACTACAAATGGGTTTTCGTTCAAAAGTGTAATGAGAAAAATGAAATTGTATGTTACAAAGCACAACTTGTTGTGCAAGGCTTCTCATAACGCCCCGGGATTGACTATGACAAAACTTATTCACCCGTTATGGATTTGATTACTTTTGCTACCTTATCAATTTGGTAGTTTCTGAAAAACTGAATATGCAGCTGATGGACATAATAACTGCGTATCTCTACGGGGATCTTGATACGGAAATTTATAAGAAAGTTCCCAAATGACTTACATTGACTGGATCAAATATTTCCAAACCCCGAAACACGCTCTCAATTTGGCTGAGGCGATCATTCTACGGTTTGCGATTGTTGCAGTATATGTCAATAACATGAATCTTATCGGAACTCCTAAAAAGCTCACAAGAAATGCCACACACCCAAAATCGAAATTTGAGATGAAAGATCTAGGAAAGACTCGATAATGTCTCAGTCTCGAGTCAGAGCATCGTTCAAATGGAATCTTAGTACATTAATCGAACTACACCCATAAGGTGTTGCGCTGTTTTAACGAGGATCAAGCGAAGCCTTCGAGTACTCCTATGGTCCTTCAATCATTAGATGCAAAACGAGATCCCTTTCGTCTGAATGAGGATGATGAAGAGATTTTGGAGCCTGAAGTTCTTTATCTAAGTACGATAGACGCTTTATTGTACTTAGCTCAATGCACTAGATCCGACATCTCCTTTGCTGTTAATCTTTTGGCAAGATACAATAATGCACCAACATGCAAACATTGGACTGGTGTTCAAGACATCTTCCATTACCTTAAGGGTACTATAGATTTGGGCTTATTATATCCCTACGAATCGTCTAGAGATGCCACACCCCATTATCTCGAATCGATTCTCGCTTTATTGGTTATGTCGACTCAGGATACTTATCTGATCCCCACAATGCGCATTCTCACAGGTTATATCTTTACCATTGAAGGCACTGCAATCTCTTGGAGGTTAACTAAATAAACCTTAGTTGCCACTTCGTCTAACCATGCTGAAATTCTCGTCCTACATAAAGCAGCTCGAGAATGCTTTTTGTTGAGAGTAGTTGTGGGCCATATTTAAAGCTCTTGCGATCTTTACCCCGTCGTTGACGTCCTAACGATGATCTATGGAGATAATGCAACATGAATAAAACAGCTCAAGAAGGGTTACATCAAATGAGACAACACCAAGCACATTGCGCCGAAGTTCTTTTTCTCACATTAACAACAAGAGCATCAGAAGATTGAAGTCACGCAAATATGTTCATAAGATAATTTGGCTGACCTCTTAACCAAATCTTTACCGAATACGACATTTCAAAAACTTGTTCAAGGAATAGGTATGCGTAAACTTTCTGAGTTGTAACATTGCTAGTTCTCTTTGGATTATGTCAAACTCAAAGGGAGTATCATGAAGTATACTTGCTTGATCTTAATGTACTCTTTTTTCCTATGATTAGGAGCATTTTTGCTACGATTAGAAGTGTTATAAACTTCTTATTTAAGTATGATTGTGTAAATCCTAGATCAGATTTGATTCTAGTTATTCTTTCCTATTAGGACTTGTATTCCTTCAAGGAAAATGATTTCTTCTATCTCTTATTACTATAAATAAAGGCACTGTGTAGGGAAAATATCATATCTCCTACACAACCCAACAAACACATCTCTTGATGCGAAATAGATAAGCACACAAATTAAACCCTCTTTTTGTCAAATTGTAGCAAAGATGTAAGTAGGGATCGTTCTAAACCGGGGATTAGGAGGGATTGCTAAACACTTGGAAACTGACTTAAAACTCAAAAACAAAGTTTAAAACACTAAACTAGACTCAAAGAATGCAAAACTAAAGGTTAAAACACTTAAACAAACCTAAAACTCAAAACAGCAACTAGAAGGCTCAAAACTGCCTAAAAACCACTTTCTGGGCAGTTTTGAGCACCTACACTAATTTGGACGAAATTTGATGAAAACTTGAATCAAAATACTTAGAAACACAAATCAAAACACTTTCTAACTAATCTAAGACTTCAAATTAAAGGGGGATTTGTTTTGGACGAAAATTTAACACAAAACAGAAACTTGAAACTAAACAGATTGTAAAAACGATTTTGGTGAAATCAATGGTTAAAAGGCTAGTTAGGAGGTTCTTCTCCACACATGTCACACTTGCAAACAAAACGATTTTCAGTTGTTCTTCCAATAAATTATGAATACTCAACGCCCCAAATTAACCGTGAATTGCACTAATTAACCCTCAGTTTTTCCACGAGTTATTGAGTTGGATGATTGCATACGACAACCCAAAGCATTCCCTACAAGTTCCCTACATGAATTGCATAATAGAGATACAAGCAAGAATCATTAAGTTCTATGAAAAACATAAGCATTGACGAAGCATTCGTTACTATGAATTGCATGAAACTTATGCCAAGAATTCATTCAACGCGATCGTTTTCAAGCGACCTTCACTACTTGTGATTATAAGATTGTAACTATTAGGTGAAACTCCCTCATAATCTAGCATCATATTCATGCATGAAGACTAAGCGTGCACTCTCAATCAACAAACACAAATAAGTTATCAATCAAATAGATGAACGAATTGAATCCACAACTTATGAAATAACAACTGAATGTAATCAAATCATATTGCAAGCATGTACATGGTTTCGAATCACCCCCTAACTAAGAGGGGTTTAGTTCCTCATACTCGCAAAGCAAAGATACATAAATTTAGAAATTAAAACCCAAAGAAAGAAAACACCTAGAAGGCTCCAACTTGGCAGCAAGATCATCAATGATTTCCCTTTCCTCCTTGCTGCGGCAGAGAAGTTTAGAACAGGTTTTGGGTGGTATTTAGGGTGTAGAATGGATGGGGAATGGTAGGGAAAGGTTTAGGGTTGATGGGGGTACGGCTAGGGATGATTTTTGGGCAGAATTTTGGGACTTTGGTGATGGGAAGGTGCGGCAGAATGCAAGGGCAGATTTCTGGCGTGAATGATTGTGTATGAGAGGTGGTGATCTGATCTAGGGGTTATAATGAGTATATATAGGCATCCAAAACCCTAGGGTAATCAGATTAGGGTTTCTAGAAGCCCAAATCCACCAGAAATTAGGTTAAAACAATCAGATTTTTAGTGGGAATAAGGCCTAAGGTGCGGCTAGGGTTAGGGTTTAGAGATGGGCCTATGGTGCGGCAATGTCCAAGAATGTAAGGATGGGTCATCTAGAAGCCCAAAGCCAAGAATAGAAACTCTCACAAATGGAAACCTCCAAGAATAGAAACTTCCAACTTTAGAAACTTCGGGTTCCAATTCTGAATTCTTTGTTCTCCACTTTCATTTCTTCATTTCTTAAGCTCCCTTTGACCTTCAACTCGTCCATTTCATCCCAACCTTGTGTTCCAAGCATGTCCTTTTCAATCCAAGCTCACTTTTTGCTCCAAAAGCTCCAAATTGCATCATTTCATGTAATATGTCCTTTAAACCTGAAAACACATGAAAGTAGCTTAAAAGACTACTTTAACGAAGAAAACATAACGAAAATGCATAAGAACTAGCTAACTAAGGCGCATAAATATGCTCCTATCATCTCTCTCCACTATCTGTCTCTGCCATGTACCCCCTTCCCCTATCAGTTAAATATAGGCCACAACAAGATTTATAGTTGCTTATATTTGTAATTACTTATATAAATAGGTTGCTATACTAATGAGATTTTAATTAGTATTCAGCCCCTAGTTATCAATCTTCTTTGACTTAGACCTTATTAATTTTTAAGTTTTTATCGAAGTCCCTTACATTAAGGGAAATTGCCAAAAATGGTCGATTTTCTTAATCTTAGGACTGAAATAAGACACATCGTCCATGCACACCATGCACAAAAGTGAAATGAAAAAAATACCCACATATAAATGTAAAAACTCACAGGTGATAACGTCATTTTTCTGATTTTGAAGAGAGAGTTGTGAGCTTTGGCTTTTTAGGTTGGCTTAGATCTGTGAGCATATTATGTGTATGTGTGTGCATGTCACTGGAAAAAGATGATTTTTTAATGGGATTTCCAGAATCTAAGTTCTGGTGAGAAGTTTGTGAATTGAAGTTTAGTGGGAAAGTGTATGTAAGATGTTCCTATGTGAGAGATTTGCAAACCTTGGCCACCACTAACGCCATTGAGATTATATATGCCTGTGTACTCCTATGCATTTATGAGTTAACCAGGATCGTTAGTTATGTGGGCATTGGCTCTGGAATCTAGAAGCCAGCTTGTTGGAGCAGTGGGTGCTTGGGCTACACGGTGGGACTTAGCAGCAAGGGTCGTGAGGCGAGTACTAGGAACACGACTTTCATAGAAAGTGTTCATGCAATTGTAACAATCGATCACAGAATGCCCATTTCGGCAACATATTTGGCACTTGAGTGGTGGACAGTCAGCAAATGAGGGACCTACACCGAGAACACCTGGACATCCTTGATGAGAACCTGCAGCATTTCCATTAGGGCGAGGATCAAAACCACCTCGAGAAGGAACACCGGCTCAACCTCCACCGTATGCAAAACTGGTAGGTACATGAACCCTACATCCTCGGTTGGCAGCCATGGCAGTTATGGTAGGAACAGGAGTATCTCCAGACAAAGTGAATGTGAAATGGTGGGTTCAGCACTAAGGAGCAGTGTTTCCAAAGCTGCATAAGAAATAAGGGTTTCTCGGGCTTGTATGGATGCCATAGTATTTTCATACAAGGGTCCGACATCGTTCATTATCGTAGCAATTAAATCAGCATCAAACATAGGAGAACAATATAAAGCTAATTGATCAGCCAAAGTATTAATTTTATCTAGAAAATCGGTAATGCTAAGATCACGACGACGAAGGTTGAGAAGTTATCCACGAAGTTGAATAACTTGATTGTGAGAAAAGGGTGCATACCTTTCCTGCAAAGCTTTCCAAGCCTCGATAGCACTAACACACTTGACGACAACATGCGTGACATGAGGGAGAGAGTGAACTGGAGAGCCATAAGAGCACCATCTGGTCTTGCTGAATCCAGGGTTCAAAAAAAGGGTTGATGTCGTCAATAAGTTGACCTTCATCGTTCAGCAAAAAAAGCGTGCGGACATTTTGACGTTCTGTCAACAAAAGGCATCAGACTTCGACTTCGAAGTAATGGAACAAATTGTGCTCGCCACAAAGGGTAGTTGTGACGATCAAGTTTCAAAGGAAGGAAGGTAGAAACATTGGTGAGAGGAGTGGCAGCGGAAGAGGCCATTGTGTGTGAGAAAGAAATGTTGTCGTTAGACTATTAAGAGGTTGATACCATATAAGAATTGTGCACGATAGTTTGAGCGTATTGTATTAATGTTTATATAGAGATTACAAGTAGAGTTTGAGTGAAGAAAAAACTCTTCAAAAACAAACCAATGATAATTTACAGATAATACAATTAACAATCTATTTGAATTCAAAATCATTCAACAGCCAAAGGATGGGACTGTTGAGAAGTTTTAGCTAAGCCTTCCTGTTGACTGATTTCGTTGTGATCTCCAGTGAGTTTTGTGGCGAGAAGCTTTGATTTCAAACTTGGTTTATCAAGAAGGATAAGGATTAGTACCATCGATATCATCATCATTAACCTTAAGCTTAGGTGTGTAGACAGGATGCCATGTTTCACTGGCAATGTGGAAAACCACGAACTCCGATGGTTAAAGCCACATATCGAAATCAGAATACAACCGTAACAAACAGCATACCCCATAACCTCCACGTAAGACTGTCACGTTTTCTGACCATTTTTGGAAAAGGATTGAGACGCTCCCGGGTATCCTTCTTTGGGATCATAACAACAACACATTTGTCATATGGGGGAAGGATGCTGGATCAGTAAGATTACAAAGCTTTCCATACGCAGCGAAAGTAAAGATGCTTCCTTAAATGCTGATCCCCCCTAATTTGTTCCAAGGATTTTGTGTTCATGTCGAAAGTCTACATATCGTGCCGGTCTTCATCGGGGACCATATCTCGATTAGGCCCTGGAATTGGCAACAGGTATAACATGGAGGGGATGCCGAACCTCACACAGTCCAATATAATATTATTCTGGGACTGGGACTGGGAACTGAGATGAGTTATTCGGATCGAAGAACTGTTTGAGAAAAATTAGAGTGCACAACTCTAACTTTGATGGGCACCAAGTTGACATCTTTGGCAGCAAAGGAATGTTTTTTTTCTTATACTATGTTTGAATGAAGAAATTTAAGATTACTAAGGAATTTTAAAATAACAGAAATTGAAATGATGAGATTTTATTTTCTAGAATTTGTGAATTTTTATGTTTGATTAACCTATTTATATAGAATTGAATACGGAATTTATTATTTTTAAACTCTCAATCATAGAATTTGGGAAATGACATCTATTTACATGGAATTTAAACTTGAAAAGTAGAGGTCCCAAATTCCAAGATTTTTTTTTCTAAGCAAAAATTCTAAATTTATATGTTTATGAATTCAAACAAAAGAATTGGTGCATGTCAATTTATAAATTCTAACTTCTATCCAAGTTCCAAGTTTATTTCTCTCATCTAAACATTGTTTATGGTTTGTGCAGTGGAGTGTTCAGGAAGTGGCTTTGTTTTCACACTAAGGTTTTGTTCTCTATATGAAGGAAGCCAACACATGAAGTGGAGGACAATTAAACAACCAAACAAATATCTAGAAAACCAAAGTTGGAAACTTGTAATTTCAAAGCTCCTTTTATTTCAAAGCGTTATTCAATATTGCAACCTCTTTAATTGCTTTCAATTAAAGTCAAAACCCTCTTTCAATCGTCGTAGCTTTGTCGTCTTTGTAAGTATTCCTCTTTATATGTACCTCTTGTAATAGCTATTTGCATTTCAATACAATCTCAATTTGAATCATTATTGTCATTTCAATACAAAGGACTTGAGCAATTTCTCTCTCTTTACCATTTACATATTGTGAGAGCTATCTACATAAAAAAAGCACTTATCATATGCAAAGAAAGAACCTAAGTTGAGCCTCTCTCATTCAATGGCACAATCTTTTGGTTAGAAGTCAAGTAAACACAATCTCCATCACTCAAATCCTGTCTATTAACGGTAACTAGCACTACTACAAAAGTGGCTTACTGTGTCGGAGACTGGTGGCGGTTTTATACAATGTATTGTCAGGTAAGACATTTTCAACAGCCTGTTTAGATGATGTCGGATAACAAAGTAGTATTGTCGCTAATAACCGACAGGACTTGCTTTTTGATTTTTAAATATTTTCAAACTTGCGTCGGATAGCTTAATGTCGGCATTAATGTCACTTATAACCGACATGACTTGCTTTTTATTTTTAAATATTTTCAACCTTGGCAGTACTGTCGCTTATAACCAACATGACTTGCCCTTTGTTTTTTTAAATATTTTCAAACTAGCGTCAGATAGCGTAATGTAGGTTTTATCCGTCGAAATTGGCATGAAATGTTTGGGCAGGAATTTCCCGCTAGTTTTGCACGTGGAATTGGGCAGAGTGATGTCAGTGTGCGCATAGTAATGTCGGTTTTAACCGATGGAATTAATATATGTTCTCAGTTTTGTTCGACACTAGTTTTCTACCCTAAATAAAAGCCTTCTCTTCCCCCATTTCATGCGCCGCTTCTCCCTCCTTTCTTTCTCCTTCACTTACCTTCAAAACAACACCGCTCTTCCTTCATCTCCCTTCACCCTAACTTCAAAGCATCCCCATGGCTTTCTTTCCACTACTCGTCAAAACTTTCAATCTCTTTTTTCTTTATTTATTTTCCGAAAGAAAGAAAAAAAACCATCTTTGCAAAAATTCTTTTAATTTTTCTCTAGAATTCTTTCCCATACCTAAAATTTTCTTTTTGGGTTAGGTCCTCAGGTCGTGAATTTAAAAAGGTTTTAGCTTTCAAAGGAGGTGGAGATTGGTTCTACATCAGCAACAGGTGGCGTCGCAGTCGAGTAGCTGCTCGACAAGAATCCTTACAACTCTGACATCCTTTCCGATCTCGAAAATTACGTCAACGAGCAGGTATGCATTTTTGTCTCTTTATTGATGGAAATCGATACTTGGGTTTGATTAATTTCAATTGAATGACTTGTAATTTGGTTGTTGTAGGTTTCTTCACAAATCGATACTTGGGTTTAATGTCAATCTATGCCTTTTTTACCTCTATCAGGTAAATTTGAGAGTTGATTTTTTGTTTTTCTTTTAGATTGGATTTTGGTTTAGAGTCAATGCATAAGTGATTTTTTTTTCTACTGTGTTTTGTTTTGATTTGAAAATTATTGCAAAAGTGAAATTTTTTTGATTTGAAAATCCCTAGTTTTTTGCAAATTCGCTTAACTGATCTTGAATTTTCTTAGTTTATTTTTGTATTAGAATCCATAATTTATTGCGAAGCTGGACTTTGTTAGTTGGCTTTCAGTTTATATTCTATGATTTATTGAAAATTTGAACTTTGTTAAATTAGTTTGTGTTTTTAGATTCCGTTAATTATTTATTTTATTTAATCAAAAACTGGAATAGGCTTTTTATATATTTTTATTATTATTAATGGTTAGTGGTGTCGGTTATGAGCGACACAAATCTGCTTTTTGTTATCCGACGTGAGTCTCAATGTCACTTTTAACCGACACTACTATCCTTTTTTTATTTAATATAGCTTTCCTTTTTCTTGGCGGATTAAAGGAACTAACCGATAGCAAAAGGCTTTTCGTGACGCTAGCGATGGTATTGGTTCTTTTATCCAACATTACACAACTTTATGTCGGATTTTTTCCTAAATATCCAACATAAATGGGCTTTTCTTTCACTTTTTAAAATGACACTACTGGGTACTTTTGTAGTAGTGTAGTAGTAGCATGCTCGCACTCAAATCTTGTCAATTAAGCACAAGCCACGTGAAGCTTTGCAATGCATCATTTATATGCAAAGAAATTTACATGTCTACAAATACCCCCACTTTAAGGCGCGTTGTAGGCATGTGCTTGTCACATGTAAGAAACGTGTTTTAAAGTCCTGCAATGTGAATGCTCTAACTCAAAGGTCGTCGAGACTTGATCTTGAATTAGTTTGCTTCTTCAAGGGCCGTAGAGGCATATTTCTCGAACGAAACATTTCTTCATGGGCCATTGAGGCTTGGTCTTGAATAGAGGTGATGAATTTTGTGAAGGGCTATTGAGGCGTATTTTTTGAACGAAACATTTCTTCATGGGCCGTGGAGGCTTGGTCTTGAATGAAATGAAACTTTTCTTCAAGGGCTGTAGAGGCTTGATCTTGAAAGAAATGAAACTTGTTTCTTCAAGGGCCGTAGAGGCTTGATCTTGAAAGAAATTTTGAAAATGGATAAATCAACACATACTTCTTATGTGTATTTGATTTCCCATAATCTCTAACAAAATACATTTGGCGCATTTTGAATTTTTCCTTGTGGTTGTAGGAAAAATGTTTTTTTTCTTCCTTTGATAGGAATCCTCTTCAATTTTGATAACGAAGGTGACTTCCTTCAAAATGTTGGAAAGCTTTTGTGATTTCCTTCAAGGTTTTGGAGAGATTCAATTCTTGTCCTTTGATGAGTAGGATGTGCATTTTTCATTTCCATTTTTTTTTCTTCCCATGGCAAGGGGGAAATTTTTTTTGTTTCTTGTTTTGATTTCCCATGGCATGAAGGAGGGATATTTTTCCTTTCTTCTCTTGATTCCATGGCAAGGAATGAGTTTTCCTTCCTTGTTTTGATTTTCCCATGGCAAGGAGGTTTTTTAACTCTCCCTTTTTTGTTTTGGGAAACATGTCTTTTGACTTGCACGCCCAATTTGAGGTCGATTTCTTTCTTGGAAAATTCTTAAAAATATGGGAAATGTAGCTTTATCCCTTATCTTTTCAAGCATATATCGTACATAACTAGGAAAAATCGGGAAAGCCTTAAACTTTGCATTTTCCTATAGCTGAGCAATTTCTGACCGGAAAGCAATTTATGCGAGAATGACTTTGAAAACTGGAATGTTTGGCTTTAGGGAAAATTATGAAATTTGAACTCAATGATCCTTAGCCACTTAGATTCCTTCTCTAATTGGCCTTGCATCAAAACACTTTCGGAAAGTTAAATTATCACAAAACACATCCTGCCTATGCAGATTGGCTAAAACTTGCCATTTTTCTTGGAATTTGCTTCCTTATTTTGGTGGGAATGTACTTCCCTTATTTTCCTTTTGCTATTTGGGTATGTATTTCCCTTATAGCATTGGGAAGCAATTGACCCCTATAGATAGGACCATTGGATGTGTATTTTTTTACACACACAATTGCTTGTTGTGGACTACCTTGAAGCTTTTGCCATGGGTTTACTGCTGCTGCCGTGCCCAATAGCTGCTGCTTGGAGCTTGTTGCCGTGCATCACTTTTATCATGTGGGGTAGTGCCTTTTGGTCACAACTTTCCTCCGGAGGGGGGTGACGTAGTCGTGCCTCTTACCGCTGCTTGGAGCTTGTTGCCGTGCGTCACTTGTACTGTCTGGGGTAGTGCCTTTTGGTCATGACTTTCCTCGGGGGGTGACATAGTCGTGCCTCTTGCCGCTGCTTAGAGCTTGTCGTCGTGCATCACTTTTACCATGTGGGGTAGTGCGTTTTGGTCATGACTTTCCTCGATGAGTGACATAGTCGTGCCTCTTGCCATTGCTTGGAGCTTGTCGTAGTGCGTCACTTTTACCGTTGTGGGGTTGTGCAAAAGACTGCAACATTTTTACGATGTGTAGTGCCTTTTGGTCACAACTTTCCTCGGTGGTGACGTTGGCTTGCCCCTTACTGTCGTTGCCGCTGTCGTGTCCTGCAATTGCTGCTTAGAGCTGCTCACTTTGCTGTGCTTGATCAAGCTTTGTAGCTGATTTCCTTCATCACTGTGACTTCATTAACATCATCCCTTGACGCTCACGAGGTTAGTCTCACATATCTTTTGTTTTGGAGAAAAGAAATATTTTTTTTCTTTTCTTATCGTGCCCTACTCTTGCTTATGTTGCCTTGTTTATTTTGTTGCAGCTATGGTATTTTTCAAGTGTTTCAAGGACAATACCATCACCATTCTTGCAAAGGAAGGTGATTCGTGAGATAGGGGAACAACGTTGAAGCTTCGTACGCCGTTGACTGGACCTAAGGCACTTGTTCTTCCTGTAAAAGACAACTCAATGCACATTAAGTCGTGGTCTTATGAGGTGTCTTGGGATGTGACTAACTTTGGTCAATCAACTACATAGAAAAAAGCATGTACGTCGAAGTTTCTTGTTTTGAACCCTTCGCATCATGTTCGTGATAATTCACCGGATTTGTTTAAGCTTCTTGGTGATCACATCCATAGCGGAGCTGTGGCTTAGAGTAGTGCCTTGTCGACTACTGGAGAAGCCTCTTATGTTAAGCTTTACTGATAGTGGCTTGAAGATGTCCTGAGCCGATCCAAAGATGTCCTTACTAACGTGGGCCTTTATCACGCTATGTACGCATCTTTGTTCAGCTACGATCGCTATCATTCCGTTCTTAATGCGGTCTTCGAGCATTGGTGTTCAGCAACTAACACACTTCACATAACTCAAGGGGAGATGTCGATTTCACTTTGGGATCTCCACAAGATAGGAGGCTTACCGATCTAAGGGAAATTTTATGACGAGGTTGTTCTTAGCATGGAGGAGTTTTCTCATCGCAACAGCCAAGGATTGCCTTCAAGTTACTGCTATTTATTTTGGGCATATCAAAAGCTTTCCCAGAAGGCTCAGGGTAAGTTAAGCGTAAAAATTTCTTCATGAATCTGATTTTGGTACTGGGATGCCATGAAGTACAAGAGGCATTCGAAGAAAAGTGGCCACAACAAGACAACCAGGCTAAAGGGAGACTCAGATCTGTCAGGTGTTATTGGTCAAGCTAGGTGCCGTATTCCTATTGAGTTGAGAGCATTTAAGGATCTTGGCATAGCGCCAGAGCACTTGGAAGAATCTTACCTAGCCGCTCTCTTAGCTTGTTGGCTTTGTAAGTTTGTTTTCCCTAAAGACGACATCAACCTTATTCGTCCCAAAGTCTTTAAAGTTGCTAGCAAGATGGCTACAGGTGAATCCTTTAGTCTTGCTATTCCAGTCTTAGCCAACATTTACAACGGCTTAAGTGTTGTTTCAAACTCGGCAAGCACCGAAGATCGTGTTGCGGTACTTCCCTACCACTATGTGTACGATTGGTTAGGTGAGTACTTCAACACTCATTTTTCTTCATCGGTTTCAAAAAAACTAAGGCCTTCTTCACCAATTTTAGTCAAGCCAAGGCCTTTGATGATGAAGTATTATGGCGTGCTTTCCGTGAAGAATTTTGATGATTTACAAGCACAAGCATTGTTTAGAAGTTGTAACAGCTTGAGGATGGACCACGTAGCGAGAGTTGGCTCGGTGTGGCGAGGTCTCATAGATGATTTGCACCTTCATTCTTCTGATTTGTCCTATCTTACAAGTCTTCGCTCGAGATATGTTTCTTTACGGCAAGGATACGGATGCATTGATCAGCCCTATAGCCCTCACTGTTTTAGCAGGCAATTTGGTTTTGTCCTGTGCCAGGCAAACGGAAGGAAGACACACAACTGACATCCTTGCAAGCCATGTATATGCAATGGGAATCTTGTACCCATTCATGCACAAATGCTTCCATCACCCATGCAGCCAAGGACAAGTTTAAAAACAAATCGATGGCCCATGCCTACGTAGGCTTGTGATAAAAGGTACACTATGAAGAATTGGGGGGCAGCATGTGGCACCAATTCTTCTCATTCACACAATGATGCGCCAGGAAAAGGTTGTCTTGTAGTTCCTACGCAGTTGACGCCTCTCGATTGTGCAAGTGTAGCTCATTTGCATCTTACGGCTTTAGTTCCTCAACGTATGTGGCCGTCTTCTCACCATCCAGATGCTTATGAAGATGAGGGTGACGAAGTTGATTTGCATGAAGATGAGCTTGTTTTGTAAAAGCAACAACAGGTTTTAAACAAGCGACCGTGCTAAGGGGATTTGGATGATAACGACATAAATTTCCTTCATAAGAAGAAAAAGGTGTTTGATCCTCCTTAGTTTGACTCGTCGAACATGGGTGTTCATTCCTATATGGAGATACTATTTGGAGGTGATTTTCGTACGGCCGAAGAGATTGGGGATCCCCCTGGTGCAGAGCTTATTCCAAATTCGCCAAGTTGCCCAAGCTTGCCGTGTGTAGGTGGCGGTGTGCAAGAGCCCGTCATGCGTCCAACACCTTTGCCGGCTAGCTCTAAGATCTCTTTAAAGGGGTTGAGTCTTAGTGGCACTGAGTAGCTTATCCATCATATTAACCTTTGCACAGCCATGGATATCAAAAGCCATATTGAGAAAAGGATTTTAAAGTGTCCGTTAAAGGACCTTGCTTTGCTTGAGGAAGACTTATTGAAGCTTGTTTTTGCGATTGACCATTTTAACGTTGATTCTTCACTCTTGAAAGCCAAGATTGCCGAATTTATGGCTACCTCAACTACGTATTCTTCCTTGCATGTTGTTACCTTGAAGAAATTGAGTCCAGAGTTTAGGGCTCAACAACTTGCGGCAATAGACTTATCAATTGCCCAAGCTCGGTCTTCTCAGCAAGCTGCTTCAAAAGGTTATCAAGTCATAGAGACTTCCTTGTCTTCTGTCCAGGCACGGCTAGAAGCATAGGAGCGTGGGCGAGAGCAGTTGGAAATCGAAGCATCACAACTTCAAGGTGTTTTCTCGAAGCAGGAAACTACATTTTCCCATCATCAAGAGGAGCTTTTACGCTTAAAGCAGGAGAAGGGTGTGGCCATGGAAGTGCCCACCTTGTCTCTTACCAATATACAGACTTTGAAAACTTTGGAAAACTTGCTTGAAGATCATCGCCGTGGTTTTAGAGACATAGTTTTCAAGTAGTATCTTCCATCCTTTGTACTTTAGGCCTTCTTTGTTTTTGTTGTTTTTGTAATAAGGTTTTGTAGCCAAATTCTTCCTTTAAAGAAATAAAGTATTCATATTTCAAAGTGTTGGTGTTTTTGTTGATGATGTGACTGTACTTAAAGTTTTTGAAGTTTCAAGTTGCCTACATACCCTTGGTTGATGAGGGATCAAGTCATGACGTAGTTCAAGTGAGTGATGAGTTTTGACAATTTGATGGTGGTTTTTTTATGATGATTTTTGTTTTGTTTTTGTTTTTCCTTACTCAGTTTATGCTCTTGTGGGCTAGGAGCTTTGGGTGTCATCTTTTAAGCTCGTGTGAACAATGAGCATTGTGCCATGTGCAGTTTACGCTTATGTAGGTGAGGAGCTTTGTGCCATGTGCAGTTTAGGCTCATGCAGGCGAGGAGTGTTGTGTCTTTTCCTTAGGGGTAATAGCGCTTCAAGAATCTGCAATTAATTGGGCCTATCTTCAAGCCATCTTCCGCCATGATTAAGTAAGCACCGTTGGTGTAGACCTCTTGTATTACATAAGGTCCATCCCACTTTGATGTGAATTTGCTTTTTGTCATGTGAGTTGTGATAATGGGCCTTAGTAATGCCAAGACAAAATCTCCAGTTTGGAAAGACATTGGGCGGATCTTCTTGTTAAATGCCTTGGATAACCATGCTTGGCAGCACTCCAAGTGTTGTTGAGCTTCAAGCCACCTTTCGTTGAGTACTTCCAACTCTTGAAGTTACAGCTTTGCGTTTTTCTCTTTAGTTAAGCTTTCTTGTATAGCCATCCTTAGTGAAAGGATTTGATTTTCGAGTGGCAGAATAGCTTCTACACCATATATGAGAGAATAAGGCGTCGCTTGGGTAGGAGTTCTATGTGTTGTCCTATATGACAAAAGTGCTTCACTTATTCTTTTGTGTCAGTCTCTCTTGTTTGGCCGATCACCTTCTTCAGGAGGTTGCACAGCGTTTTGTTGAATGCTTCTACAAGACCATTGGTCGGAGCATGATGCATAGAAGACTTGTGATGCTTGAACTTGTATTTTTGCAAAGCTTGTCAACGAGTATGTTAGAGAACTATTTTTCGTTGTCAGTTATGATGTAGCGAGGCACTTCATATCGATAGATGATATGCTCCTTGATGAAGCGGAATACAGTTTCCTTCTTAACTTCCCTTAGGGGTATGGCTTCAGCCCATTTGGGGAAATAATTCATTGTGGCTAGGATGTAGGTTTCTTTGGCAGACAACTTTGGTGTGATTGGTCCCACAACGTCTAATCCCCACGTATCAAATGGCCATGAAGCAATCGTTGAGTGTAATGGCTCAGGCAATTGATGTATGAAGTTGGCATGAAATTCGTAGGTTTGGCACCTTTCGGCATGTTCTAGGCAAATCCTTCACCATGCTTGGCCAGTAGTAGCCCATCCTTTTGAGCTGGAAGTGCATCTTTGGTCTAGACTGATACGATCTGCATACGCCTGAGTGTGCTTCTTCCATGGCTTGATTAGCTTCTTCCTCACCTGGGCATCTTAGAAGTAGTCCTTCAAAAGAGCATCGATTGAGTGCTCCGTTGTAATAGAGGAAGCGAGGTGCTCGTCGACGTATTTCAGAGCGGTGTCTAAGATCGTCCAGAAGCTTTCCATGCCCCAAGTAGTCGATCAGTGGTTGTCTCCACTCTTCAGTGTCGACTGGAAATACTAAGATGACATTTGTATCATCTAATAGCATTTCAGTGATAGGTGGGATCACCCATCTTTGGCAAATTGGCACTTCTGTGGCTTCTTCTTCTCCTAGTGCCATACTTGAAGCTAAGTTAGCAAGAGCATTTGCCATTTGATTTTCTTTTCTTGGCACATGTTCTAGCGTCACGGCCTCGAACTTTCATAGTAGTTGAGTTGCTAGCCGGAAGTATGGGACAAGATCATTTTTCCTCACTTCATATTCAATCAAGAGTTGATTGATTATGAGCTTAGAGTCGCCATATACTTATGATTTCCATGTCAGCCACCATTTGGAGTTTGATAATTAGCACTTGGTATTCAGCGACGTTGTTGGAGCATAGCTCGCTTAACCAAAAGAAATAGGGTAGTATTTGTCTTTGTAGTGACATGAATACTACTCTTGCCCCTGGTCCGTCTACTCGTGTGGATCCGTCAAAGAACATTGTCCATGTTGGGAAGATGTTGATGTAGAACACCTCCTCGTTAGGCAAGTCATTTGAGATTTTCCAATCGACTGGGATTGGATGATCAGCAAGGAAGCTGCTAACACTTGTCCCTTGATGGCTTTAGCTGGAACATAGATGATCTCGTATTGATTGAGAAGCAATGCCCATATTGCTAGTCGCCCTGTCAAAACTGGCTTGGACATGATGTATTTGACTAGGTCAACTTTGGCGACCAAGTGGATGGTGTAAGCATGTATATAGTGTCTGAGCTTTTGGACAGCAAAGTGGCGACCAAGTGGATGGTGTAAGCATGTATATAGTGTCTGAGCTTTTGGACAGCAAAGATTAAGGCAAGGCATATTTTCTCGATTGGGGTGTAGTTGAGCTTGGCCCTAATAAGGGTTCTACTTAGGTAGTAGAGTGCTCTTTCCTTTTGGTCTTCATTTTCTTGTGCTAAGAGTGCTCCAATGGAACCTTCTTGTGCAGCAATGTACAAGATGAGCTACTTTCCAGGCATGGGAGCTCCTAAAATAGGTGGGCTTGCCAGGTACTTTTTTATGCTTTCAAAGGAATTGTGGCAAGCATCACCCCATACGAATGGTGCATTCTTCTTCATGAGTCGACTAAAGGGCTAACAGCGTCTAGCGAGGTTGGAGATGAAACGTCTAATGAAGGCAAGTCATCCTTGTAGACTTTTTAGCTCATGTAGATTCCTTGGCTCGGGCATGCTTTAAATGGCCTTAATCTTTGATTGGTCAACTTCAATGCCACGGTGCTTGACAACTAAGCCAAAGAACTTCCTAGAGGTGACTTCAAATGCACATTTTAACGGGTTCATCTTGAGGTTGTAATGTCGTAGTGTGTCGAACACCATTTGTAAATCCTTCAAGTGATCGGATCTCTTCTTGGTCTTGACAACTACATCGTTTACGTAACAGTCTACATTTTTGTGGAGCATCATTGAAGTTGTTTTGCATTGCACGTTGATATGTAGCTCCAGCGTTCTTCAAACCAAAGAGCATTCATTACCTTGTAACAGTAAATACCTTTGGAAGTGCTGAAGGTTGTTAATTCCTCGCCTTTGGGAGCCATGCGAATTTGATTGTACCCTGAGAAGCCATCCATGAATGATAGCGCCTCATGGCCAGTGGTTAAGTTCACCATGATTTCGATGATTGGCAAGGGAAAGTCGTCTTTCGGGCAAGCATAGTTGAGATCACGGAAATTTACCCACATATTTGTCCAGATTTCTTAAAGACAATGATGATGTTAGAGATCCATTTAGGGTTTTGCACCTCGCGAATGAAGCATGCTTCGATTAGCTTGTCAATCCCAGCCTCAATTTGCGAGATGAGTTCGGATTGATAATGTCTTTAAGTTTGCTTTAACGGTCGCGTTCCAAGCTTGACTGCTAGGTGATGCATGGCAATGGTAGGGTCAAGGTCGGGCGTTTCCTTGTAGGTCCAAGCAAAGACATCTTTGTATTCCAAGAGCAGTTGATAATACTCATCGATCTCATTGGCGCTTAATAGTGCACTTACGAAGATAGGCTTTGGCTCCTTGTTTGTGCCTAGGTTGAGCTCCTTAAGATCATCAACCATGGCTTGCCCCTCGTCTTCAAGTTATAGTGGCGCAATAGTGACATCTTCCTCAGGAACTTTGTCTTCCTGATCCTCTTAGATCGTGATGTCGAGAACATCTTGGACCTCATCTTTAGTGTCGCCCACTTGGGCTTGTTGGCATGAAGATTGGCCAGTGTGGATAATGGTGCGCTTCTTTACCCTCAGTTGTCCTTTTGTGTTTACCTCTAAGGTTGCTTTGCGCTTTATCCTTGAAAGAATCGAGCTATGAACGTCGTCTTTTTTTGCTAGACCGTCGAGCTTTTCTTCCTTTGACATTGTCTTCCTCTTCCTAGAAATCCTCTTGGTCTCTACAAGTCTTTCCAAGGAAAACCGTTGCGGAAGAGAGCTAGCCGTGTTGCTTGTTTCTTAGGTTTTGACAACCTTTCAAAGATAGAGCTTTGGGGTGTTGGCGTGTTAAGTCGTTTGAAGACAGAAGTTTGTTCTTAACCTCTAATGCGATCAAGTGCCGAAATTCTAGGTTTTGAACGATTTAACCTATCGAAGACTAATGTCCAAGGGGCGAGTTTAAGCTCCTCTTGATTTTGCTCAATGCTTACGCTAATATGTTGAGCACTAGCATTTTTCGCTTTTCTTGAAATCTTCACGTGTGTATTTGGTGTGAAGCCAAGTTCAGCTTTGTTGTTGTCAACTCCGTAACCATGCTCCATCAATCTCTTTTGAGTGTCGGTGAGATCACGTTCTTAGTCGTTGACGGTGTTTGTATTCTTCTTTCCAATATTTGAAGAAGAAGTTGTTGGAAATGTGCCCTAAAACCAATCATATGATGATACTTTACGGACATTTCACATGTTAAACTAATCTAGTTTAATATCAAGGGTAAACATTATTGTTTGAGCCATCTCATATAAATGTTATATGCTTAAACGATAAGTCCAAGGAATATGTGATTGGGAGAATGCAATCTAAAGAAGTTAGATTCATGAGACCATTCTTTCGTAGACACATCCTAAACATTCCTGATCATAGGATTGCCAATTGGGCATTGACAGTCCGTTAAGATCAGTACGTGTTGTGTCTTCTCTCAAGGAGAGTGACTAGTCTCGAGTCATTGATGTGTGTGACATCAAGACAAGTACGTAGGTGCTCAATAGATAATGAGTTCACTGAACACGATCAACGAAGAGTTCTCATATTCATGTCACATGAGAACTCATGGTTGGGATAATGCAAAGTAGTCCTTTGACCTGAGGCATCATAGTTGTCTTGTGGTTAAGTCCTTCATATTTGATTATGTCAAAAGTCACTCCAAAATGAGGGTGTCCACGGCATCGTTGGGGTTAAGCCACTTAGCCATGGAGACAAGTGAATGCGCAACAAAGGATCTCTAACCTTCAAACTGTTTGAGGGAGAATACTCTATGATATGATTTAGAATCTCTGGCCAAAGTATGAATGAGATTTAGGAAAGTCGTTCCAAATCACATTCAAGGTAATCATATAAGCATACGAATTACATTGGATAGTAGACATGAATAAACTATTAAACCAAACAATGTGGTCAAGAGTATTGTATTAGAGAAAGACCGTATTGCATTTGTAATCCTAAACTGAATAGGTTCTCTACCTCTTCTGATTAGCTTGGGTAACCATGATATGCTGCTAGGTGTCACTCTTGGTTTGTGGAAGCCTTAAACGTGTATAAACACTAAAGGGAGAATTGAAAGTAAGTTTCAATTCACAATCGATTTGAAAGAGTTTTAATCGCCCACTGCCTCGCTAAAAGGAACCTAATGGATCGTACACCGTGTAAGGTGGAGATTGAAGAAACAATGGAGATGAGTAAGAATAATTAAATGGTTTAATTATTTATGGCAAGGATTAATTAATATGTTAATTAATCAAACGAATAAGTTCGTTAAAGACCTCGGGATAGTTTTGGACCTTAAGGCCCAATGGGCTTCGAACGTCAAGCCCATTGACTTAAGTTGTATGACAATTTAATGAATAAAGATTCACAAAGGCCCAAAAGCCCAAATCCCTTATGTGGCCGGCCATGTGTGTTGAATTAGGGTTTTTGGTTCTTAAGTCATTTAAAGAAGTGACTATATAAAGAACTTTATAGCCTAAAATTCAAAAAGGGTTTCTTTTAGGAAATTGGAGAGAACACAAAGCTCTCCTTTCTCTCTAAAGAGGCCGGCCCCCTTGGAGGGATTAGCTAGCAATCCCACTCCTCCAAGGTCACTCGTTTCTTCTCCAATCTAACCTTGGTGTAGACACTTAGAGGTTCTCAATTTTGGGAACTTGGAGAACCATATTCTTCCATCCATATCCATGGATCTAAGAAGCAAGGAATGAAGGCCCTCTCTTTGGGTGATTAGCCTTTGCTTATGCAAAGAGGAATCTACAAAGGTATAAATTTCTCAACTCACTTTTATTTGAGTTGAGTCTTGGTTCACCAATCTACTAGGCTTTAAATTTCATGGGTAATGTTTTGTTTTTGAATGCATGCAAGCATGATTCTGCCTTTTAATTGTTAAATGCATGCTATGATGTTATTCAAATGAACATGTTTTCACAAAATCATCCTTCAAGTGGTATCAGAGCCTAGGTCTAGTAGTTGGTGAATCCTTTTGGGTTTTGTAGTTCATAGTTTGTGATTTAAAAGTTGTAATATGTTACAAGCTTTATTCTTGTTTCTTTGAATGTAAATTTTGTTAGAAAATTTGCCATCTCAAATGTTGTAGATGTAGTTCATATGAGCATGAATATTGGAGCTAAAATTTGGTGCCATGTTTTTGGGAATTTTCGGCCAAATCCAAAGGGTGGATTTTTGGGTTCTTGTTTGACTTGTTAAAAGTGTTTTCAAGTGACTTTTGGAACCCCTATGTACCCTAGTTTGGTTATATGTTATTTCCCTAAAGTTTGAGTGGTTTTGGGATGTTTTTGGATGAAAAATGTTCATGAAACTTTTTTGGGTTTTTCATGAATGTTCTTCATTGTTCTTGACATTTTTGCCAAGAACAAAAAGTTTTGTGTTTTGATTCAAAGTTTTGATTTATTTCATAAAGTTTATGTTTTATGTTTTTTCAAATGATTTAATATGTTAGATATTTGTTTAAATGGTGATAGAAATAATGGTGGGTGTGAAAGGATTAATTCCCTTTCACACACACCACATGTGCACTTGCATGCTTTATGTCAAAACTCACAAATCAACACACACATCACTCACACTCCTCTCCAAAACCGGCCACCCTACATGTAGGGTACTTTTGGGGCTTTTATGCAATTACATAAAGTTTTGATACTTTTGTGTATTTGCACTTTGGCCCAAAAGTTTACGTTTTTACGTTTAGGTCCAAAAACGCTAAAGGACAAATTGTTTTGCTCCTTTAATGAAGTTTTTACATTGTTTAAATTTTGGGTTCTAGTGTAATTACATGAAGTAGTGGACTTTCGTGTTTTTACAAAGTGACCCCAAAAGTTTATGTTTTTGCAATATTGCCCAAATGTTGTGGTAATTGCATTTTGGCCCAAATTAGGTTGAGAACAAAATTGTTTTGTCTCTTTAAATGAGAATTGGATTTTCATTTCATTTAGCTCCATTTAAATCAATTTTATGGATACAAAAACCAAATGAAAATGTTGCATTCAACTTAATTAGTTAAAGTGTTAATTAATTAAAGGGTGATTATGAACCTAAGCCTAATATAATTGAGCTATGTGAATGGCCGTTTCAAATTTGTTTGAACCATGGGAATGTGTAGATTAGATTTTGGTTGTAATTTGATTTGATCAAATGTTGTAAAAGGGCATAAGCCCTTCTTTACTTTAAGGTAATTTGGTTTAGGGATATGGAATTTGCCAAAAATAGTGGGTGGTGCTATTTGATTTAAAGACCCGAATCAAATGGCTTAAAATCAATCAATTTATATTCGTTATGTATTTCTTTACCAATATATTTGCAAACGCTATCCAACACTTGACAAATAAAAGCCGAAAGCTTTAGTTTCCGGACTTAGTACTACAAAACCATAGATTGTCTTTAATGGCTTGTAAATGTACCTAAGTAGTCTCATCCTCACAATCTTCCTATTGATAATGTATCATTAGAAGAATATGTTAGAAAAGGTCTATCATAAAGAGGACAACACTTTTAATGTCATAATTCTTCAATTACAAATTGTTGTATGAAGAAATAAGAGTTGCTTTGAACAACCCTTAATCAATACAAACATTAGTGCTTGTTTCTTTGTTACATGAACAAGGAACTTTAGAAGAAAGCACAAGGGCATGGACACTTTATGTGCCATAATTCTTCACTTACAAATTGTTGTATGAAGAAATGAGAGTTGCCTTGAACAACTCTTAAAAGTTTGTAATTATGTTTAGAACATAATGGTTGTTTGTAAAAATAGTCCATCAACATGGACTTATGATGATTTTGAATCATTGAGTGTTGAAGTGATAAACCACTTAACGAGACGGAAACTAGGCAAGGACTTCACCTTTGTTTCCCTATCCTAATGGTTCGCTAAGTTTATTGTAAACTATGTAGTGAACAATAACCACATGCTCTCCAAAATGTTTGATGTGTATAACATAATTGAAATAAGTTTCAAGAGAGATAGTGGGAGTTTAGGGACCATGACTAATGTAGTCAAAAGGTGAAAGTCAAATAAAGAAGATAAAAATAACTCCAAGGGAACAAACTTTCTTTATGAAATGATGGACATTGGAAGGGGTATTTGCAAGAAATGTCTTGCAAGTGTCAAGAACACACCTTTTGAAGGTGTTGTAAATTGTTCTTGAATAGTTCAAAACAGTTGGTTCTTCTACTTGAATGCTTGATTCCATATTAGTAACTATGTTTTACAATCGTTGTAAAAGAGTGACTAATAAGAAGTAGAAGATATATGAGAGAAGAAAAGGTACTTCACATTCGGAACATGAATAAAATATAGATCTATGCGAAGGCAGATAGTACTTACTTCCTCATATGAACTACCAAAGAAATTGGAAAAACCAAAGATTGTCTTTACATTCCAATTTTAAGGAATTTAATTCCGTCACTATAGTAGAGATGGATGAATGTTTTGTTTGACAAAACATTGTTCTTTATTAATCAATGATTGGATTATAGTAATCTAATTGATTGTCTCTATAGTAGAGATGATATGGTAGTGTTAACTGTTTAGAATATAATGATGCTTAAAACCCAAAAGGTTGCAAGGTAGTGACTAATCCCAACTAATGTTGTGATACCTTTAAAACATAAATTACGAGTTGGTCATAGATGGATGCTTTGGATCGTTAGATCCGGATCCAATACCTTCTTGTTAAAATTGTATAGAGGCGAAATGTTCGAATCTTTATTCTTTTGGAAAGAAGAAAGAATCACAAAGTTGTTGAGGTTAATTCACTTAGATGTTAGTGGCACTTGTCCACAAACATAATACTACTCATGTTGTATGACATTCACCGAAGATCACTCTCGGTTGGACTATAGTTTATTTTGAATAAACACAAGTCCGAATACTTTGCAAAAGTTTTCAAAAAATTCAAGAAATGTAAGTTTATGAGTAAGATGTCTAAAGTATTTACCTCCTTAAATTTGATCCAAGGAAAAGAAACACTTTAGATGAGTCTCCTTGAAAGATATCAAGGAAAGAAGCATCATAAGATAATAAATTTCTCCATTAAGGAGAAGAACGAACTCAAATAATATTTAGTTCGTTAGATGTTATCTATTACCCATATATAGGATATATACTTCTAAAACAATATGATTGTCAATTAGAAGATCTTCCAAATTTTACATGACTCCATAAGATGTAGTTGGAAAGAAAGACAAATCTCAAGCATGTTAAGATTTGGGGTTGTGAGCTAATAAGCAATATTTGTTTGATAACAATCTTGTGGGATATCCTTAAATTAACTTTTGGATATCGCTTCTATAAACCAACTAACAAATGTTGTTTTTTTGGGTAGTTCATTGTAATCCTGCAATGTGATTTGCCTAAAAGCAAATGAACGAGAGATAGAACTCAAAGAATGGGTTCTTTGAGAGACAAGAAAGTAATCAACAAATATAAACAACCTAGTTCCTATACCAAAAGCTCCAAGGTAGTCGAGAAGGATTTATAAACCGTCTCAGTTGAATGGTTTGAACTTTATGACTATGTCATAGAGTTACACCTCTTAATTCGAAAGAAATAAGAATGAAAATCCTTATGACTACATTGAGTGTATATATGATATATACTCAAGTAAATGGTAAAGTACCATTTGACCCGAAATAATGAAACCTTCATAAGCTAAATGGTTGCTTAAGGTAACTACAATCAAAAGGATGGTTGACTTTGAAGAAACCATTTTTGACGTAATCTTGGTTTCAATTAATTCGAAGATAGCTAGCTACAACTAAATGGTGATTCAATGTTTGGACATTATATGGGTTTCCGAAACCATTATTAAGATAGTCATGATAATATATATGTCTAAAACTATGAATCACAAGACATATAAGTTATAGAGATCCAACCATCATGAATCTTAGCAAGCTAGTGGGAGCTATAAGCATCTTATGAGAAAAGGATCAAATCGTTCGATTTCTCATAAAGATGTAAATGAATCTTTTGTTTACTAGGTTTACAAAAGGTTAGTGGGAGTTAATCATGTTCCTCAAATTTAAATATATATGATATATTAATTTTGGAAATGAAAACAATACTTCTTCATTAAGTTATAACTTTAAAACATTATATGAAGATAGAATGTATATGGGAGTTAATCATGTTCCTAAAATTTAAATATATATGATATATTAATTTTGGAAATGAAAAGAATACTTCTTCTTTAAAGTTATGACTTTGAAACATTATATGAAGATAGAATGTATATGGGAGATATAGTCTATATACATGGGATGGAAATCTATAATGATATATTTCATGATATAATTGGATTATATCAATCCCTAATAATAGACAATAGATGCTAGGAAGTTTCTCATATGATGATAAACTTCAATTAGAAGGACAGCTCTAGTGAGACTAAGAAGTTGCTCTTCTCAAAGAGAACGTACTCTTTGACTCCCAAAGAAATAATGCGTAAATAGAATCCTTTATGCATACGCATAAAGGTGATTTATGTATTTCATATTGTATGAAAAACATTGATATGAGTTGTACCTAGAACGGTACAAAATGATATCAGTGCAAGCCCAGGATCAGAACCACGGCAACTGTCAAGTGAGTCCTTAAGTATTTAAGAAATACTAAAGGATAGATTCCTCAAAGAATGAGGAAGAATTAGAGTAACGTAAAGGAAGCGTAAATGTATTAGATTATGAATTTAATCCATCATTGGATGTTTCTTCATTATGAATGAAGAGATAATCAGATATCTCTTTATTATGACTAAAGAGATATTTGGATGGAAACATTCAAAGTAATGACTTTAGTATGTTCCATTATGAATGCAAAATATATATTGCCATATAGAAGCTTACAACATTGTTGTTTGGATGGGAAAGTTCATTTATGAACTCTCTATTCGGTTCCAACCAGAAAGTGTCTCTAGTGTACCGACACTACGACACTAATGGGGCGATAGCTCAAGCCAGGGAATCAAGGTCTCATCAAGGTCCGAACTCAAATGAGAGACTGAACCACATGATTGAGAATCATGTATAATGGTGACGTCGTTATTCTCAAGGTTGCTTCTATGGATAATATAGATATCCATTGTCTAAGCCTACTATTCAGCCATTTATGAAATGACTACGGCAGAGGTATCATCACTGATGACCAAGCTGATTGGCTCTAGTGCAAGTGGGAGATTGTTGGAAATGTGCCCTAAAACCAATCATATGATGATACTTTACGGACATTTCACATGTTAAACTAATCTAGTTTAATATCAAGGGCAAACATTATTGTTTGAGCCGTCTCATATAAATGTTATATACTTAAACGATAAGTCCAAGGAATATGTGATTGGGAGAATGCAATCTAAAGAAGTTAGATTCATGAGACCATTCTTTCGTAGACACATCCTAAACGTTCCTGATCATAGGATTGCCAATTGGGCATTGACAGTCCGTTAAGATCAGTACGTGCTATGTCTTCTCTCAAGGAGAGTGACTAGTCTCGAGTCATTGATGTGTGTGACATCAAGACAAGTACGTAGGTGTTCAATAGAGAATGAGTTCACTGAACACGATCAACGAAGAGTTCTCATATTCATGTCACATGAGAACTCATGGTTGGGATAATGCAAAGTAGTCCTTTGACCTGAGGCATCATAGTTGTCTTGTGGTTAAGTCTTTGATCTTTGATTATGTCAAAAGTCACTCCAAAAGGAGGGTGTCCACGACATCGTTGGGGTTAAGCCACTTAGCCATGGAGGTAAGTGAATGCGCAACAAGGGATCTCTAACCTTCAAACTGTTTGAGGGAGAATACTCTATGATATGATTTAGAATCTCTAGCCAGAGTATGAATGAGATTTAGGAAAGTCGTTCCAAATCACATTCAAGGTAATCATATAAGCATACGAATTACATTGGATAGTAGACATGAATAAACTATCAAACCAAACAATGTGGTCAAGAGTATTGTATTAGAGAAAGACCGTATTGCATTTGTAATCCTAAACTGAATAGGTTCTCTACCTCTTCTGATTAGCTTGGGTAACCATGATATGCTGCTAGGTGTCACTCTTGGTTTGTGGAAGCCCTAAACGTGTATAAACACTTAAGGGAGAATTGAAAGTAAGTTTCAATTCACAATCTATTTGAAAGAGTTTTAATCACCCACTGCCTCGCTAAAAGGAACCTAATGGATCGTACACCGTGTAAGGTGGAGATTGAAGAAACAATGGAGATGAGTAAGAATAATTAAATGGTTTAATTATTTATGGCAAGGATTAATTAATATGTTAATTAATCAAACGAATAAGTTCGTTAAAGACCTCGGGATAGTTTTGGACCTTAAGGCCCAATGGGCTTCGAACGTCAAGCCCATTGACTTAAGTTGTATGACAATTTAATGAATAAAGATTCACAAAGGCCCAAAAGCCCAAATCCCTTATGTGGCCGGCCATGTGTGTTGAATTAGGGTTTTTGGTTCTTAAGTCATTTAAAGAAGTGACTATATAAAGTACTTTATAGCGTAAAATTCAAAAAGGGTTTCTTTTAGGAAATTGGAGAGAACACAAAGCTCTCATTTCTCTCTAAAGAGGCCGGCCCCCTTGGAGGGATTAGCTAGCAATCCCACTCCTCCAAGGTCACTCATTTCTTCTCCAATCTAACCTTGGTGTAGACACTTAGAGGTTCTCAATTTTAGGAACTTGGAGAACCATATTCTTCCATCCAAATCCATGGATCTAAGAAGCAAGGAATGAAGGCCCTCTCTTTGGGTGATTAGCCTTTGCTTATGCAAAGAGGAATCTACAAAGGTATAAATTTCTCAACTCACTTTGATTTGAGTTGAGTCTTGGTTCACCAATCTACTAGGCTTTGAATTTCATGGGTAATGTTTTGTTTTTGAATGCATGCAAGCATGATTCCGCCTTTTAATTGTTAAATGCATGCTATGATGTTATTCAAATGAACATGTTTTCACAAAATCATCCTTTAGAAGTGAAATTGTACCCAGCCTTAACATGAGTTTGTAGGTGTTTGGGTCGAAGCCTTCTTCAGTCCTCTTGGTTGGAAGACAGCTTGATTTCATCCCTTTTGGCAGGAGCTGTATGAAGTCTTGTTGTGGCTTTGAGATTTTAACATTGCTTAGCTGTGTTATAGGTAAAACTACATTTACCTTGAGCAACTTTATGTCTTCCTTGTGCAGTTGTGTGTCGGCTTTACTTGTTTCGAACGGGGATTGCCCCATCTTTCTTCTCGACATCGGGATGTATCGGAAGACAAGTGTGTTTGATTCTTTTGAGGGCGTCACATTTCCTTTTATTGTTGCAGGTTTAGCAAGCTTATTGTCATTTTTTGCTTGAATATGGCACGGCTTCCCCTTCTTGTTTTTTGGACACGGCTTGCCACTCCTTCTTTTCGGGTGTGACTTTGCCTATGGACTTGATCTCTTTTAGAAAAGCTTCAGGCACCATATCTTCATCATGTAGAACTTAGCGTCCGCAAAGTGTGATTTGGCTTTGGTGAATGGCTTGGTGTCACCTTGTATCACCTTTACTCTTTCTAGGCAATATTTTAAGCATTGGTGAATGGTGGATGGTACCACTCCATTCTCATAGATCCAAGGCCTTTCTAAGAGCAAACTGTAGGAAGTTCTAGCGTCAATCACACGAAATATCGTGCTCGACTTGAGTTCGCCAATGGTCATCTCAACGCAGACCATTCTCATCGCTCTTTGTCTTTCTTGGTTGAAACCTTGGATTAGCAGACGGTTGTGGGTTAGTTCACCCACCTTGATGCCAATTGTAGTCATTGTTGACCTTGGAGTGATGTTTCTGACTAGACCACCATCCACAAGCATGCGATAGACTTTATGCTCCTTCACGTACCCAAAGAAAAAGAGATGACGGTTGTGAGGCTTTGAACCTAGCAGCAAGTCTTCGTTAGTGAAGATGATTGTGTCATGGGTGGCACAACATGTGGCGTATTCATGTCGCCAAAGCTCCAAGCCTTTGTCCTTGCTTTCCTGCACTTCGTGGTGTTGGAAATGTGCCCTAAAACCAATCATATGATGATACTTTACAGACATTTCACATGTTAAACTAATCTAGTTTAATATCAAGGGCATAGATTATTGTTTTAAGCCGTCTCATATAAATGTTATATGCTTAAACGATAAGTCGAAGGAATATATGATTGGAAGAATGTAATCTAAAGAAGTTAGATTCATGAGACCATTCTTTCGTAGACACATCCTAAACGTTCCTGATCATAGGATTGCCAATTGGGCATTGACAGTCCGTTAAGATCAGTATGTGCTATGTCTTCTCTCAGGGAAAGTGACTAGTCTCGAGTCAATGGTGTGTGTGACATCAAGACAAGTACGTAGGTGCTCAATAGAGAATGAGTTCACTGAACACGATCAACGAAGAGTTCTCATATTCATGTCACATGAGAACTCATTGTTGGGATAATGCAAATTAGTCCTTTGACCTGAGGCACAACATTTGTCTTGTAGTTAGGTCCTTGATCTTTGATTATGTCAAAGTCACCCCATTCGCGGGTGTCCACGGCATCGTTGGGGTTAAGCTACTTAGCCATGGAGGCAAGTGAATGCGCAACAAGGGATCTCTAACCTTCAAACCGTTTGAGGGAGAATACTCTATGATATGATTAAGAGTCTTTGGCCAAAGTATGAATGAGATTTAGGAAGGCGTTCCAAATCACATTCAAGGTAATCATATAAGCACACAAATCACATTGGATAGTAGACATGAATAAACTATCAAACCAAACAATGTGGTCAAGAGTATTGTATTAGAGAAAGACCGTATTGCATTTGTAATCCTAAACTGAATAGGTTCTCCACCTCTTCTGATTAGCTTGGGTAACCATGATATGCTGCTAGGTGTCACTCATGGTTTGTCGAAGCCCTAAACGTGTATAATCACTAAAGGGAGAATTGAAAGTAAGTTTCAATTCACAATCGATTTGAAAGAGTTTTAATCGCCCACTGCCTCGTTAAAAGGAACCTAATGGATCGTACACCATGTAAGGTGGAGATTGAAGAAACAATGGAGATGAGTAAGAATAATTAAAAAGTTTAATTATTTATGGCAAGGATTAATTAATATGTTAATTAATCAAACGAATAAGTTCGTTAAAGACCTCGGGATAGTTTTGGACCTTAAGGCCCAATGGGCTTCGAACGTCAAGCCCATTGACTTAAGTTGTATGACAATTTAATGAATAAAGATTCACAAAGGCCCAAAAGCCCAAATCCCTAAAGTGACCGGCCATGTGTGTTGAATTAGGGTTTTTGGTTCTTTAGGTCATTTAAAGAAGTGACTATATAAAGAACTTTATAGCCTAAAATTCATTAAGGGTTCTTTTGGAGAAAATTGGAGAGAACATGTCTCTCCTTTTCTCTCTAGGAGGCCGGCCCCCTTGGAGGGTGTATCTAGCCATACTACTACTCCAAGGTCACTCATTTCTTCTCCAATCTCTCCTTGGTGTGGAGACTTAGAGGTTCTCAATTTTGGGAACTTGGAGAAACCTATTCTTCCATCCAAATCCATAGATTTAAGATGCAAGGAATGAAGGCCCTCTCATTGGGTGATTAGCCTTTGCTTATGCAAAAAGGAATCTACAAAGGTATAATTTCAACTCACTTTGTTTTGAGTTGAGTTTTGGTTCACCAATCTACTAGGCTTTGAATTTCATGGGTAATGTTTTGTATTTGAGTGCATGCTAGCATGATTCCGCCTTTAATTGTTAATTGCATGCTTTATGATGTTTGTGGATGCAAATTTCTTCCTCCTCGATCTTGGATGATTTTGCACCTACAAAACAATTAACACCTTAGGTTAAGGCCAAGAGCCTCACGCGCTCACGATGAATGGGGGGGGCTTTGGCCGAAGAACCTCCGATGCCAAAGTTAGAATTTAGAGAGAAAGAGTGTTTAGAGAATTTTGGGATTTTTGCCAAAGTGTTGGAATTAGCTTTTTGGTGAGAATGGGAGTATATTTATAGGGATAGGAGGTGGCTAGGGTTTTTAGGTTTAATTTAGGTTTAATTAGCCAATTTATTTGGCTATTAAACATAAGATGAATGTTTTGGTGGTTTTTGAATTTATTGGGTAATAAAAAGGAAGAAATGGTGAAAAAGGTAGAAAAAAGTGATGGATTAGGTTTTGAAATGGGGATAGCCGGCCATGTGGTGTTTTAGGGTTGAATTGGATGTATTTTGTAGTTATTTGGATATAATGGATGGTTTAATTGACAATTAATGGGTTAATTAGGCAATAAACCCATTAATTAGCCAATTAACATAATTTAAAAGGAATGTGTTTGGGAATTACCTTGTAGAAAGGATTTGATGAGATGAACTTTGAATTGTTACCTATTTTGGGCACTTCTATCTTGGTTGAAAGAGGGTTGCCCGCTGCTTGCGCGTAGGAACCTCGTTGTACTGCAAGGGTATTTTTGTCATTTTTGTCCAAAAATCCACGTGTCGCCCTGTGAATATTTTTGGCTTCACAAATGCCCCCACAACTGTTGGGCTGCTCGCAGAAAAGGGCAGCAGGTGTAGAGATCTTCTTGCTTTAGGAAACTTAGGACTGCTTCCTATTTTGATGTAGATTCTCTCTTTAATAGGAAATTAGATCCTTTTAGGAAAGGGAAATAAATTTCTCTCAAAGCCTATTTAAATCCACCTTAAGTGGGTTATTAAATCAACTTTGGAGAGCGATTTATTCTACCCTACAAGAGAGAGATGGTTTAGAAGATATTTGTTCCCCCTCCTCTAGCAATCTTCTACATCTTGCCCGTGCAAAGGACCGTCTTTCGTTGATTTCTTCGTCTTCTTCGTGGATAGTGCTACCGCGGGGCAGCCGTCGGGGTGGTGCGGCACGTCGGCTGGCATAGGCCAGGAGTCGACTCGGCATGGGCCGATGAGGTATTGTGGCAGGGACCACTGCTTTAAGTTGCTTGACTTGGCTAGAACCAAGGGCAGCTTGTGTGGCTGGGACCTCGGATTGTGGCACTGGGGCGCAGTGTTAGGCAAGTCACATGGCTCATGTCTTTTTAGGCTTTTGGACATGACTCGAGCTAGGCTGGTGATTGAGAGAAATGAAGAAGTTGCGAACCTCATGAACTGCTGGAATGTTGGGTTGAACTTCCCTGCTAGGTACCACGAATGACGTTGGCTACTTTAACTCTTTTCGTCAGGAGAAACGTGGGCTGTTCCCAAAAGATGAGGGGAATAGGATCAAAGCGGATGCACTGGCTCGTCCAATCACTGTTGTGGATCCTGCTGCAAGTGAAGGTGGGAAAATGGATCTTCTTTGCTTGCTCAAGAGATGCCGGCTGAGAAAAAACCAAAGACTTCTTTCGCTGCTCATGAGGGTCCGCTTGCTACCAAGAGGTATGTGATTGACATGACTTCTTCCAATGGGAAGAAATGTAAGGCTGCTAGATCTGAGCATGTGGCGTCTTCCATGTTGAGAATGGCTAGTACAATTGTGGATAAGATTACTCAGCGTAAAGGTTTTATCATGCCCCCAGTGCCGAAGTCTGTACCAGGACGTTCTTTGGGAGCCAAGTTCAGTTCACCTTTGTAGAGACTTGCTATTATGAAGAGTGGTAATGTGGACTCTGCTGCTAAAGTGGCGCCAAAGCTTGCTCCCTTTACTGCTGAGATTGATTCGCCTCAGATTCAAGATCTTAAGCTTGCAATTTCTGAGCTTCGTTTCGCTACTTATGCTAAGAAGATAGTGGATGAGCTGCAGCGCGTCCGTGTTAGTCTGCTTAAGAAGAATGAGCAACTGAAGGGTGAGAAGGATGGGCTTGAGGTTTTAAGACCTTCTCAATTTCTCCGAAAGACTTGCTTGCTTTTACTTTTAAGGCTTCCATTGGTGAAGTAGTTGGAGAAGTTAGTGCCCAGACTGGGGCAGCTAGGGGTGAAGCGTCGGATGATGCCGCTGCTAAGAGCGTTACGGCTGTTGAAGGTGTGGCGACCGAGTAGTCGTGGGATGTCCAAGCTGTTGTAGTGTAGTATTTTAGGTAGCCTTTAGGATTTTCTTTGTTTTTCCTTGTAGCTTTTGTTTTGCTTGAACTCCTTCGGCCTTTGCTAGTTGTTTATAAACATGTTTTCCTTCGTTTTTCTTCATCTTCACTTCTTTTGTTCATGCCCTAACCTTTAGACTTGATAGACCAGTGGCAGGCATGCTACTTTTTTATAAGCAGACAAACTCGCGTAGCCTATGCAGCCATAGGTGTTGGTGTAGAACTTTGCAAAGTTGTTAGCCATAGGGTTGGCAGCCGGATGCCTTACTTACAGAAGCAGACAAGTCTGCGTAACCACTAGGCTGTTAACCTTGACTTTCTTCAATTCCGTAGGTTGCGTAGCAAGTATCACAACACTTTAAGACTTGGTGTAGGTTGTTCCGCGCTTGGCAGAGGTGAAGCTTATCGACTACATAGCATGTCGGCAGTGGATAGAACTTCGTATATGCGCGCTAGCTTGTTTAACCTTTCACAAGAATGTGCGGTTGTATAAGTCTAGTGCGGCTTCACTGCTCGAAGGGCAAGCCGTGGGCAGTCTTCCGGAATCCGTAGGCTACCTTAGTGCACTCGATAGCAGCTTTAGGATTCCAGGGCAGCCGTCCATCAGATGTACTGCGTAATGTGCCCTCTCCGTCTCTAGGGCCCGGTTCCCCACGGATTAGGCCAAAAGACCCAAAATCCTTCAGTTAGCTAAGCCTTGAAAAAGACCATTGCGGCTACTTCTAAGAATCCCGGCGCAAGCCATCGTGCATCTAGTTATACTAGGGCAGCCAGGCTCATCCACGTCTGGATATTCGGAGTGTAAAGTTTATCCTCCCGTCTTGGAGAGCTGACCCATATGGGTGTCGGAGAATTTGTTTACCCTCTCGCACTGGAGAGCATGGTTGGTCCCTCGGGGGGCGCAATTCCTGCGATGAGTCCCTAAGAAGGGTGCAGTCTTCTTTTGAAGTGCAGGAGTGATTAGTTGTTGTAAGCATGTAGCCAAGCCAAGTTGTGATTACTTCTAAATTCCTCATTGAAAAACGAGTGAAATGAACGAGAACTTTAGCTGTAAGGTAGGAACTGCATAACAACCGGATAGTCCTCAGCTTGTGAGGTGGTGCCCGTCGAACTTATTGAGTCTTCGGGTTTTGATGTAGCGGGAGGTCACACATGGTACTTCTTCAGATTGTAGGCCATCCATTTCTTTTCAATCTTTTTGCTGCTTCATGGTGGTGAGGGTGTAATTACTCTTGCCCCCTACTCTGCTGATCTTGTACAAACCTTCCCAGATGGGATCCATCTTTTTGGAGCCTTCTCTGTCATCAGTGATGAAGGCTTTTCTGCGTCGTCGACATGCAAATGCCAGAAGTCTCCATCGGGTGGAGTAGGCGCAGCTAGAGTGTGCTCGGCTACTTCTGAGGCATCGTTGGGCAGCTCTGTTGCGTCACCTAGGCTCGGCGTGAAGACGCAGTAGGGAGCTGTGGAGATGGGGCCATGTCATACGCAACAGGAGATGCTCAACTGCCGGTATTGGGCCACTCTAGAGTTGAATCATTAAGCAAGGGTCGGCTAGGGCCGTGTGATGCGCATCAAGAAATGGTACTCAACTGCCGGTACATGTTGCTCCTATGTAGAATCTTTTAGGATGACGAGGACAAAACTTTCTTTCGAGTGTGTCCTTCCAGTGTTGCGTTCGTCAGAAAACTTTACATCCGCCAGGGTCTACGCCTTTATCGTCGCGCGTCTGGATTGGGCAGAATAGTACATCATTAGGATGATTGCATGCGTTTGAAAGTAAAACTTGTGCTTCTGGGTTGCAACAACTATCGCCAAAATTAGCTTTTGAATTTTTAATAACATCGATGAGAGCTTTTTAACTGTAGAATACAGGTAACTGTGGAATACAGGTAGTCGGGCCCCCATCTCTTCTCGCATGATGGTAGAGCTTATTGCTACTTTAGATACCGTCAAACATGTGAATAAGTCCTCCTCTGCTTCTAGGGAGGTGATGTCGGGTACTTCTTCAAGTCTTTGAATGTGCATTGGCGAGCCTCATCCCAAAGTGCATACTTCTCTGCCAAAGCAAAAGAGTCTGCCAGAGTTAGATCTTCTTTCATGATCAATTTTCCGAATAGCGGGTAGTCTGCTGGAAGTCCTTTTTGGAAGGCTGCTCTAGCTATCGAGTCGTTGCATCCGACTATTTTTGCCTTCTCTACTTTGAACCTCCTCACATAGTCGCGAAGTGACTCCTTTGGGTTCTTCTTGACGTTGAACAAATGATCAGATTTCTTTTTGATCGAGCGATAGGATGAATATTCTTTGGTGAAAACCAAAGAAAGTTCGTAGAAATTCCGGATGGATTGTGGCGGCAGGGTGTAGAACCAATCTTGCGCCTCGCCTTGTAGAGTGGTGGCGAATATCTTGCACATAAGCTCATCGTTGTTTCGATAAAGGATCATTGCGCTTCGGTAGCGCTTTAAGTGTCTCTCCGGGTCTTCATCCCCTTTGAAAGATGTGAAATGTGGCATGCTGAACTCTCTTCGAGGCTCTGCCTGCTCGATCTCGTCCGTGAAGGGTGACCTGCTTATGTTGGTCATGTTCCATCGTAGTGCCTCGTCGATGACCTCATTGCGTTGGAAATCATGCAATCACTTGGTCAAGAGTCTTTCTACTTCTTCCTGAATTTGCCTTTGTTGGGGTAGCGGAGCTCTCGGCTGCCCCCAGCCATGACTTGCTGGTCTAGGCTGCTCTTCCATGTGTTTGGCTCGTCTACGCCGCAGATGCAGTGCATGTGGTGCGTTCCTAGCAGGCGAGCGAGTTCTTCGCAGGCTGCTGGTTGAACTTGAGCTGGATTGAGTGACTGCTTCTCTCCGTCCGTCGTGCTACCTACTCTGATGTGAGGTGGATGATGCTCCTTGTGGGCTTAGCCACGAATGAACACTTTGTCCGGAAGATTGCTCATGTTGACTATCGGAGTGTGACCCCAACCGTGAATGTATGCTCATCCGTGGGCCTAGTCGAGAGTACACGTTCCTCCGCGCGCTAAAACGGGAGTATACGCTATCTCGGGGGCCCAATCGGGAATGTACACTGCCTGAACGTTCGGCTCGTGGCTGGTCGAATGGCTGCTTGCCGGGACGCTGCTGGAAAGGTTCGTCTGCCCTTGTCCTACTTCGGGATACCTCGTCTAGGGCACGTTGGATCCCGATGCGTTGCAAAAGTTGATTCACCAAAGTTGTCTGTTATGCAAGGGCGCTCGTCAACTCTATGACTTGTCGAGACAAGTGTTGTTCTTCATTTGGATTGAAAGAGCTTGGAAGGAATGCACCTCCTTGGGCAGTGGAAATGTGGTAGACTCCGGGTGCAAGATTTGAATTGGGAAATGTCAAATCCGTGAAAAAATATGGTGAGAATGCCCCCGGCTCGATGGTAGGTCCGGATGGTTGAGATAGTCTTGGGTCGACTTGGGCTGCTTGGAAAGCCACTGGAGCATGATGGGCCGTGAGAGTGGGCTGCTCGTCGGGAGCAGGCTGGGTCACGAGAGCAGGCTGCTGGGCAGGAGCAGGTTGGGCCGTGATAGTGGGCTGCTCGACAGAAGCAGGCTGGACCACGGGAGTGAGCTGCTCGTTGGGAGCAGGCTGCTTGGCAGGAGCAGGCTGGGCCACAGGAGTGGGCTGCTTGATGCGTAAATTACTTGACACACAAATTAAACCCTCTTTTTGACAATTGTAGTATAGATGTAAGTAGGGTATCGTTCTAGGCCGGGGATTAGGAGGGATTGCTAATCTATTCCAAATTAATTTAAAAATATTAAACAAGACTCAAGGACACAAAACTAGGCTAAAAATTCTAATAACTCGAAACACTCTTAAAATGACTCAAAATAATGGAAACACTCAATTTAAACACTAGGAACTGAAATGGACGGAAATTAAATTAAAAGACTAACAATAAAGAAAACTAACTAAATAATATAATTTAATAATGGATAGGTGTTTGGTTTTGACTAGAAGTAAATTAAACTTAAATAAATTACAGAATTGACAAAAACATAAAATTAAGGTAAAATGATAAATGACGGACTAGCTAGAGGGTTCTTCTCCACACATTACACATATGCAACCTAAATTGATTTTCAGTTGTTCTTTCAATAAATTGTGAATCTCAATACTCCAGATTAACCGTGAACAGCACTTTTTTAATCTTCAAGTTTTCCTTAAGTTATTGAATTGGACGGAAAAACGCATACAACAATTCAAAACATTCTTCAAAAGTCCCCTACGTGAAAAGCACAATAGCGATACAATCAAAGATCATTAAACTTTGTGAAAACTATAAGCATTGACGAGGCATTCGTAACTATGAAAAGCATGAAACTAGTGCCAAGAATTCATTCAACGCGATCGTTTTCAAGCGACCTTCACTACTTGTGATTATAAGATTGTAACTATTAGGTGAAACTCCCTCATAATCTAGCATCATATTCATGCATGAAAACTAAGCGTGCACTCTCAATCAACATACACAAATAAGTTATCAATCAAGTAGATGAACGAATTGAATCCGCAACTTATGAAATCACAACCGAAGGTAATCAATTCATATTACAAATATATTCATGGTTTCGAATTAACCTCTAGCCAAAATAAAATTAATTACACATTATTAAAACAAAAAATAAAATAGAAGTTTGGAAAGATTAAACCGAAAAAGAAGAGAGTGATTCAGTGCCAGTCTGCCCCTCGTTTTCTGCTGCACCGCTCTGCCTATATCACGCTGCCAAGGGCCTGCTGCGCAAGGGCTTGCTGCGCAAGGGCTTCTCTCTCTAGCTGCAAAGGCAGCTTTGCTTCTCTGTTTTCTCCCCGAGGCTCACTGCCCTCTGGGCTGCCAAGACAGCCCACTGCTGTCCTCTCTCTTCCCGTTCTCCACGTCTGCGAGCTGCCAAAGGGCAGCTCCCCCCCTACTCACTTCTCCCGCTACTTCCTTTCTTTTTTATATTTTTTTCTTTCTTTTTTTCTGGCAGCCTCGCTGCCTTCCCTTGGATCCGTAGCTGTCTCCCAATTATCCTTTATTCTATTATTCTTTTCGTTTCTGGTCCCTGCCTTTGCGTCTTGGATTCCTTCCTTTCCAGCTGCAAAGCAGCTTCCTGTTGTTTTCAGAAGTGAAGAATATGGGAGTCAACGAGGTAAAAAAAATATAAATCATGATGCTCTCTTGCTCCCTCTTTGACCGACTCTCCCCATTTCTTTTGTTTATGCCGTGACATAATTCTACCAATAATCCATGACAGAATGAGAACGACTAAAGCAATTTTCGACGAATTTATTATTTAAAACTCATTTGTGCTATTTTTATTTTCTTTGCATAACAAATCCTATAAACACAAAAATAACGTAAATAGCTCAAAAATATAAGGAACTAACTAAGAAAAGACGAGTGAATTCGAAGTAAAAATATATATAAATATGATCCGATCACTGCTCGACGGAAGCAGGCTGGGCCACGGGAGTGGGCTGCTCGTCGGGAGCAGGCTGGGTCACGAGAGGAGGCTGCTTGGCAGGAGCAGGCTGGGCCACGAGAGTGGGCTGCTTGACGGAAGCAGGCTGGACCACGGGAGTGGGCTGCTCGTTAGGAGCAGGCTGGGTCACGAGAGCAGGCTGCTTGGTAGGAGCAGGCTGGGCTACGGGAGTGGGCTGCTCGACGGAAGCAGGCTGCTCAACACGCGGTGCATGTGAATGCGAGGCTTGGGCTTGGGTCCATGTAAACTTGGATGGCACGGCTTGGGTCGTGGTCTTGGTACCGTGAGCCTTGGATGGCTCGGCTCGGGCCGTGGTGAAAGCTCCATGGACCTCGCCACGAATGGCTACCGAAGTAGCCACCGCGGTGGTTCCCGTGGTGGCCGTGGTGAAGGCACCATAGACCTCGCCGTGGGTGGCTACCGAGGTAACCACCGCGGTGGTTCCCATGGTGGCCGTGGTGAAGGCACCATGGACCTCGCCGTGGGTGGCTACCGAGGTAGCCACCGCGGTGGTTCCCATGGTGGAAACTCGTGGTGGTGATGCTGCTCCCCTTATGGTCGCATTTTGCCTCACGGATCTCCGCACTCCCATTTCTTAAACACTAGAATTTTCACTTATGGAATTTTCTAAATTTCTAGCCATTATATTTTGCTTATACGTTTTATCAAAGAACCTTTGCAAATAAAAAATTCTAATAATAAGAACGTATGAAAAATATTCAAATGGACTAGAAAATAAAGAAAAAACCTTTTTTGTGCGAGAGTCTTCTACGAGTATGGATTTCAACTCTCAATGAAAGCACCAATTTGTAGGTGCAAAATCATCCAAGATCGAGGAGCAAGAAATTTGCATCCACAATGTTGCTCAAATGAACATGTTTTCACAAAATCATCCATCACGTGGTATCAGAGCCTAGGTCTAGTGGTTGGTGAATCCTTTTGGGTTTTGATGTTCATAGTTTTGATTTAAAAGTTGTAATATGTTACAAGCTTTATTCTTGTTTCTTTGAATGTAAATTTTGTTAGAAAATTTGCCATCTCAAATGTTGTAGATGTAGTTCATATGAGCATGAATATTGGAGCTAAAATTTGGTGCCATGCTTTTGGGAAAATTCGGCCAAATCCAAAGTGTGGATTTTTGGGTTCTTGTTTGACTTGTTAAAAGTGTTTTCAAGTGACTTTTGGAACCCCTATGTACCCTAGTTTGGTTAGATGTTATTTCCCTAAAGTTTAAATGGTTTTGGAATGTTTTTGGGTGAAAAATGTTCATGGAAATTTTTTGAGTTTTTCATGAATGTTCTTCATTGTTCTTGACATTTTTGCCAAGAACAAAAAGTTTTGTGTTTTGATTCAAAGTTTTGATTTATTTCATAAAGTTTATGTTTTATGTTTTTTCAAATGTTTTAATGCATTAGATATTTCTTTAAATGGTGTAAGAAATATTGGTGGGTGTGTAAGGATTAATTTCCTTTCACACACACCACTTGCACCACTTGCATGCTTTATGTCAGAACTCACAAATCAACACACACATCACTCCTTTCCCTCTCCAAAACCGGCCACCCTACATTATAGGGTACTTTTGGGGCTTTTATGCAATTACATAAAGTTTTGATATTTTTGTGTATTTGCACTTTGGCCCAAAAGTTTACGTTTTTACGTTTAGGTCCAAAAACGCTAAAGGACAAATTGTTTTGCTCCTTTAATGAAGTTTTTGCATTATTAAAATTTTGGGTTCTAGTTGTAATTACATGAAGTAGTGGACTTTTGTGTTTTTACAAAGTGACCCCAAAAGTTTTGCAATATAGCCCAAAAGTTGAGGTTAATTGCTTTATGGCCCAAATGAGTTGTGGTCATTGCATATTGGCCCAAATTAGGTAGAGAACAAAATTGTTTTGTCTCTTTAAATGAGAATTGGATTTTCATTTCATTTAGCTCCATTTAAATCAATTTTATGGATACAAAAACCAAATGAAAATGTTGCATTCAATTTAATTAGTTAAAGTGTTAATTAATTAAAGGGTGATTATGAACCTAAGCCTACGATAATTGAGCTCTGTGATAGGCCGTTTCAAATTTGTTTGAACCATGGGAATGTGTAGATTAGATTTTGGTTGTAATTTGATTTGATCAAATGTTGTAAAAGAGCTTAAGCTCTTCTTTACTTTAAAGTAATTTGAATTGTGCAAATGTTGTAATGAGCATAAGCTCACCTTTACTTTGAAGTACTTCTTTCTTGCTTTATTTGATATGCATGAAAATGAAGTAGTTGGGTCCAACGCCCCTAAGACAACACGCCTTAATGTGATTAAACGCGTAACTAAAATCAATCACCATCCTTAGACCGAGATTCAACACTAGGCTCGTGTTGAATCTAAACAAAGGTTCATAGTCATCCTAAGGCCCTAAGGCAACTATATAGTCCATCAAATGAATGCAAACCTTATGTTAGTAGTATCATATACTCTTGCTTTAAAAACCTTTTTATAAGCATAGTGGGAGTATTATATACAACTAAAACAATCAAATGGACCAATCGTTGTAATAGGACCAAAATTGTTTTAATAAAGATTAAAATGAATATTTATATGTGATGAGACCTAAAAACCCTCAACCAAACCATTATTAAGTTGATAAGCGTGAGAGTGCTTTGAACACTCTTTCGTGGCCTTCTACCGTGGTAGGCTTCAATCGTTTGTGACTCATACACCGTATTCGTCCAATTCTGGGGTTGCAAAGTATGTGCTTACATTCAGGAGAAGCCTATACACATATGATGAAGTGAAAGGTAGGCAACGAGTGTGGTCAATATGATATTCTTCTGAAGCCATTCTTGAACCCCTACTTGAACTAGGCATGGTGGGAATGACTTAACTAAGTGCAATGGTGCCAATATGATATTCTTCTGAGGCATCATTCTCTAGAGGCCAAACTAGATGGGTACTTGCAAGAGATGCAAATGAGTAAGCGTACTCTCTCATTATTATTAACGCTAGCCAATATGATTTTCTTCTGAGGTGGGCTTGGTAATAGTGAGTCTCCCATACCCTACTAAGAGTTTCATCCAAAACTCTCGAATTCCGATGAGGGATATGGAATTTGCCTTAAAATCAATCAATTTATATTCGTTATGTATTTATTTACCAATATATTTGCAAACGCTATCCAACACTTGACAAATAAAAGCCGAAAGTTTAGTTTCCGGACTTGGTACTACAAAACCATAGATTGTCTTTAATGGCTTGTAAATGTACCTAAGTAGTCTCATCCTCACAATCTTCCTATTGATAATGTATCATTAGAAGAATATGTTAGAAAAGGTCTATCATAAAGAGGACAACACTTTTAATGTCATAAATTCTTCAATTACAAATTGTTGTATGAAGAAATAAGAGTTGTTTTGAACAACCCTTAGTCAATGCAAACACTAGTGCTTGTTTCTTTGTTAAATGAACAAGGAACTTGAGAAGTAAGCACAAGGGCATGGACACTTTATGTGCCATGATTCTTCACTTACAAATTGTTGTATGAAGAAATGAGAGTTGCCTTGGACAACTCTTGAAAGTTTGTAATTATGTTTAGAACATAATGGTTGGTTGACAAAAATAGTCCATTAACATGGACTTATGATGATTTTGAATCATTGAGTGTTGAAGTGATAAAACACTTAACGAGACGGAAACTAGGCAAGGACTTCACCTTTGTTTCCCTATCCTAATGGTTCACCAAGTTTATTGTAAACTATGTAGTGAACAATAACCACATGCTCTCCAAAATGTTTGATGTGTATAACACAATTGAAATAAGTTTCAAGAGAGATAGTGGGAGTTTAGGGACCATGACTATTGTAGTCAAAGGAGAAGTCAAATGAAGAAGATAAAATTAACTCCAAGGGAACAAACTTTCTTTATGAAATGATGGACATTGGAAGGGGTATTTGCAAGAAATGTCTTGCAAGTGTCAAGAACACACCTTTCGAAGGTGTTGTAAATTGTTCTTGAATAGTTCAAAATAGTTGGTTCTTCTACTTGAATGTTTGATTCCGTATTAGTAACTATGTTTTACAATCGTTGTAAAAGTGTGACTAATAAGAAGTAGAAGATATATGAGAGAAGAAAAAGGTGCTTCACATTCGGAACGTGAATAAAATATAGATCTCTGTGAAAGCAGATAGTACTTACTTCCTCATATGAACTACCAAAGAAATTGGAAAAACCAAAGATTGTCTTTACATTCCAATTTTAAGGAATTTTATTTCGTTTCTATAGTAGAGATGGATGAATGTTTTGTTTGACAAAACATTGTTCTTTATTAATCAATGATTGGATTATAGTAATCTAATCCCAACTAAGTTGTGATACCTCTAAAACATAAATTACGAGTTGGTCATAGATGGATGCTTTGGATCGTTAGATCCGAATCCAATACCTTCTTGTTAAAATTGTATAGAGGCGAAATGTTCGAATCTTTATTCTTTTGGAAAGAAGAAAGAATCACAAAGTTGTTGAGGTTAATTCACTTAGATGTTAGTGGCACTTGTCCACAACATAATACTACTCATGTTATATGACATTCACCGAAGATCACTCTCGGTTGGACTATAGTTTATTTTGAATAAACACAAATCCGAATACTTTGCAAAAGGTTTCAAAGAATTCAAGAAATGTAAGTTGATGAGTAAAACGTCTAAAGTATTTACCTCCTTAGATATGATCCAAGGAAAAAGAAACACTTTAGATGAGTCTCCTTGAAAGATATCAAGGAAAGAAGCGTCATAAGATAATGAATTTCTCCATTAAGGAGAAGAACGAACTCGAATAAGATTTAGTTCGTTAGATGTTATCTATTACCCATATATAGGATATATACTTCTAAAACAATATGATTGTCAATTAGAAGATCTTTCAAATTTTTCATGACTCCATAAGATGTAGTTGGAAAGAAAGACAAATCTTAAGCATGTTAAGATTTGGGGTTGTGTGCTTATAAGCAATATTTGTTTGATAACAATCTTGTGGGATATCCTTAAATTAACTGTTGGATATCACTTCTATAAACCAACTAACAAATGTTGTTTTGTTGGGTAGTTCATTATAATCCTACAATGTGATTTGCCTAAGAGCAAATGAACGAGAGATAGAACTCAAAGAATGGGTTCTTTGAGAGACAAGATAATAATCAACAAATATAACAACCTAGTTCCTATACCAAAAGCTCCAAGGTAGTCGAAAAAGATTTATAAACCGTCTCAGTTGAATGGTTTGAACTTTATGACTATGTCATAGAGTTACACCTCTTAATTCGAAAGAAATAAGAATGAAAATCCTTATGACTACATTGAGTGCATATATGATATATACTCAAGGAAATGGTAAAGTACCATTTGACCTGAAATAATGAAACCTTCATAAGCTAATTGGTAGCTTAAGGTGACTACAATCAAAGAGAATGGTTGACTTTGAAGAAACCATCTTTGAGATAGTCTTGGTTTCAATTAATTCGAAGATTGCTAGCTACAACTAAATGGTGATTCAATGTTTGGACATAATATGGGTTTCCGAAACCATTATTAAGATAGTCTTGATAATATATGTCTAAAACTATAAATCACAAGACATGTAAGTTGTAGAGATCCATCCATCATGAATCTTAGCAAGCTAGTGGGAGCTATAAGCGTCTTATGAGAGAAAGATCAAATAGTTTGATTTCTCATAAAGATGTAAATGAATCTTTTGTTTACTAGGTTTACAAAAGATTAGTGGGAGTTAATCATGTTCCTAAAATTTAAATATATATATATGATATATTAATTTTGGAAATGAAAAGAATACTTCTTCGTTAAAGTTATGACTTTAAAACATTATATGAAGATAGAATGTATATGGAAGTTAATCATGTTCCTAAAATTTAAATATATATGATATATTAATTTTGGAAATGAAAAGAATACTTCTTCGTTAAAGTTATGACTTTAAAACATTATATGAAGATAGAATGTATATGGGAGACATAGTCTATATACATGGGATGGAAATCTATATTGATAGATTTTAGGATATAATTGGATTATATCAAGCCCTAAATATAGACAAAAGATGATAGGAAGTTTCTCATATGATGATGAACTTCAATCAAATGGACAACTCTAGTAAGACTAAGGAGTTGCTCTTCTCAAAGAGAACGTACTCTTTGACTCCCAAAGAAATAATGCGTAAATAGAATCCTTTATGCATACGCAGAAAGGTGATTTATGTATTTCATATTGTATGAAAAACATTGATATGAGTTGTACCTAGAACGGTACAAGACGATATCAGTGCAAGCCCAGGATCAGAACCATGGCAACTGTCAAGTGAGTCCTTAAGTATTTAAGAAATACTAAAGGATAAATTCCTCAAAGATCGAGGAAGAATTAGAGTAACATTATGGAAGCGTAAATGTATTAGATTATGAATCTAATCCATCATTGGATGTTTCTTCATTATTAATGAAGAGATAAACAGATATCTCTTTATTATGACTAAAGAGATATTTGGATGGAAACATTAAAGTAATGACTTTAGTGTGTTCCATTATGAATGCAATATATATTGCCATATAGAAGTTTACAACAATATTGTTTGGATGGGAAGGTTCATTTATGAACTCTCTATTCGGTTCCAACCAGAAAGTGTATGACATTAATGGGGCGATAGCTCAAGCCAGGGAATCAAGGTCTCATCAAGGTCCGAACTCAAATGAGAGACTGAACCACATGATTGAGAATCATGTATAATGGTGACGTCGTTATTCTCAAGGTTGCTTCTATGGATAACATATAGATATCCATTGTCTAGGCCTACTACTCAGCCATTTATAAAATGACTACAGAAGAGGTATCATCACTGATGAACAAGCTGATTGGCTCTAGTGCAAGTGGGAGATTGTTGGAAATGTGCCCTAAAATCAATCATATGATGATACTTTATGGACATTTCACATGTTAAACTAATCTAGTTTAATATCAAGGGCATAGATTATTGTTTTAAGCCGTCTCATATAAATGTTATATGCTTAAACGATAAGTCCAAGGAATATGTGATTGGAAGAATGTAATCTAAAGAAGTTAGATTCATGAGACCATTCTTTCGTAGACACATCCTAAACGTTCCTGATCATAAGATTGCCAATTGGGCATTGACAGTCCGTTAAGATCAATACGTGTTATGTCTTCTCTCAAGGAGAGTGACTAGTCTCGAGTCAATGGTGTGTGTGACATCAAGACAAGTACGTAGGTGCTCAATAGAGAATGAGTTCACTGAACACGATCAACGAAGAGTTCTCATATTCATGTCACATGAGAACTCATTGTTGGGATAATGCAAATTAGTCCTTTGACCTGAGGCATAACATTTGTCTTGTGGTTAGGTCCTTGATCTTTGATTATGTCAAAGTCACCCCATTCGCGGGTGTCCACTGCATCGTTGGGGTTAAGCTACTTAGCCATGGAGGCAAGTGAATGCGCAACAAGGGATCTCTAACCTTCAAACCGTTTGAGGGAGAATACTCTATGATATGATTAAGAATCTTTAGCCAAAGTATGAATGAGATTTAGGAAGGCGTTCCAAATCACATTCAAGGTAATCATATAAGCACACGAATCACATTGGATAGTAGACATGAATAAACTATCAAACCAAACAATGTGGTCAAGAGTATTGTATTAGAGAAAGACCGTATTGCATTTGTAATCCTAAACTGAATAGGTTCTCCACCTCTTCTTATTAGCTTGGGTAACCATGATATGCTGCTAGGTGTCACTCATGGTTTGTCGAAGCCCTAAACGTGTATAATCACTAAAGGGAGAATTGAAAGTAAGTTTCAATTCACAATCGATTGGAAAGAGTTTTAATCGCCCACTGCCTCGTTAAAAGGAACCTAATGGATCGTACACCGTGTAAGGTGGAGATTGAAGAAACAATGGAGATGAGTAAGAATAATTAAAAAGTTTAATTATTTATGGCAAGGATTAATTAATATGTTAATTAATCAAACGAATAAGTTCGTTAAAGACCTAGGGATAGTTTTGGACCTTAAGGCCCAATGGGCTTCGAACGTCAAGCCCATTGACTTAAGTTGTATGACAATTTAATGAATAAAGATTCACAAAGGCCCAAAAGCCCAAATCCCTAAAGTGGCCGGCCATGTGTGTTGAATTAGGGTTTTTGGTTCTTTAGGTCATTTAAAGAAGTGACTATATAAAGAACTTTATAGCCTAAAATTCATTAAGGGTTCTTTTGGAGAAAATTGGAGAGAACATGTCTCTCATTTTCTCTCTAGGAGGCCGGCCCCCTTGGAGGGTGTATCTAGCCATACTACTACTCCAAGGTCACTCATTTCTTCTCCAATCTCTCCTTGGTGTGGAGACTTAGAGGTTCTCAATTTTGGGAACTTGGAGAAACCTATTCTTCCATCCAAATCTATAGATTTAAGATGCAAGGAATGAAGGCCCTCTCTTTGGGTGATTAGCCTTTGCTTATGCAAAGAGGAATCTACAAAGGTATAATTTCAACTCACTTTGTTTTGAGTTGAGTTTTGGTTCACCAATCTACTAGGCTTTGAATTTCATGGGTAATGTTTTGTTTTTGAGTGCATGCTAGCATGATTCTGCCTTTAATTGTTAATTGCATGCTTTATGATGTTGCTCAAATGAACATGTTTTCACAAAATCATCCATCACGTGGTCGTCGAGACTCACCAAAACCGCTATTAGTGCTCTTCGCATCTCCTTGGGCAATTGTAGCGCCTCTTCAATACTAAATTATAACTTTGGGTTTTCTTTAGGTGTAGGAGTTTTCTCTTCCTCAACGGCTACAGCTTTGCCTTTTAAGGGCTCTTCTATCTCTATTTCAACCATGTGACAGGCAGCGATAGTGTACTATTGAAAGAAGTCCTTCGGGAAGTACTCGTGCAAGGAGACGGAAAGGTGTGGCTCTTGCTCCATAGGTTCCCCAGAGTACGTCGACTTAGCAGCTCTTATGTTTTTCTTGGGCTTCCTATTGTTCCGGCGGTGATGCTTTCTCACTTGTTTCACTTTTGGTATGACGGCTTGGTGGTCTTGCCTTCCTTGTCTTCTTGTAAGTCACCAATGTCCATCATTCTTCATCGTCGATAAGTGCGCTTTGATCCCTTACCCCTGGGATGATTGTGTAGAAGGTGTTGTGTGGCTTGAGAATGGACAGGAATGAGCATGTGTCACTTGGAGAGGCACGGGATCGAATGATCCAAACGCAATTGCAATACCGTGTGTTGCAACTATGTCTTCAAGGTCAAGTTCAATTTGCCCTTGTTGTGCCAGCTTCATGATGAGCTCCTTAAAGACGAAGCATTTGCCAATAGTATGGGTCACGATATAATGGTATTTGTAGTACCTAGGATCGTTAACATGATTCATCTCTACAGGACGCTTGCATTCAGGCAACTCAATCACTTTCTTCTCTAGGAGGTCATCTAGCATTGTGGCCACGTCAGAGTCTGGAAAAAGAGAGGTCTTCTGCTCCAGCTCCCTTAAGGTGTTTTTATACCTATCTTAGGTTTGAGAAGGCTCACTCCTTTTTATCTCTTTCGCTTTGTTCTTGGAGGAGATATTGACAAGCGCAGGGGAGGTTTTGACGGTAAAAGCTTCCTTGGCAGGCTTCTTCACAATCTTGTCTACCTTTAGAGCGAACACCTTGTCCTTCTCGAAGTCAATGATTGGCTCATTTTTTCCATGGTTGGAGATACTCAGCTCCATGTCGTGCGAACAAGTTACCAATTCCTAAAATGTCTTTGGCTTTATGCCATAGAGGATGTAGTGTAGTCCCCAATGCATGCCTTGAATGCGCATCTCAATGGCGAAAGTTTCAAAAAGCCGATCATTGCAATCTAGACTTAAGGAACGCCATCTGTTGATGTAGTCAACGACCGATTCATCTTTCCATTGCTTTGTACTTGTCAGCTCCAGCATGCTTACGATACGACACGTGCTGTAAAACTGGTTAAGGAATTCCCTTTCAAGCTAGTCCCAACTGTTGATGGCTTCGGGCTCGAGGTCAGTGTACCAGTCACAGGCATTACCTTTCAGTGAGCGTATGAACTACTTGACGAGGTAGTCTTCCTCTGTTCTGGCTTTTTTGCAAGCTTCGATGAAATGGGCAATATGTTGTTTGGGATTACCCTTTCCATCGAATTGCATGAACTTTGGCGGTTGATAACCCCTTGGCATCCTTAAGGTGTTAATCTTCTTGGAGTAGGGCTTTAAGTACAGCATGGAGTCATGCGAGTTTCCTTGGTACTACGCCTCAATGGTGCTAGTGATCATCTCCTACAACTGCTGGATAGAGAGAGATCCCATGAGCAATGTTTCTTGGTTCAGTTTCTCTTCAGCTTTCTCCACCAGAGGCTCTTCCTTTTCGTTGGTTTCCTCCTTTAGTGGGTCAACCTTTGGGTCACCTTTACCGTTGTGCTACGCCTCCAGACGGTTGACGAGCGTAGCAATTTGCAAGTCTTTCTCCTCCACGGTCCTTATCAACCTTGCAATGGCTTCACTCATTTGAGCCAACTGCTCCTCAATGAAAGTTGCACTAGTATTCATGACTTGCATGGCTACAAGACATGAGCTGCTTGAGTTGGTGTCGAATGTCAAAGACTCATAATACCTCATCGGGCTTTCTTCCCTTGGCGCCCTTAGTGAGGCCGGGTGATCACATGTTCATGCCTCTGGTGCTTTTACTTTTTTGACAGAGTTGATAGAGGGGTGGAAGGCACAGCAGAGAGAGTTATTGCCTTGCTACGAGTTGTGACGCCCAAAGTGCCACCATTTACAGCAAGGATGCCTTTGTTCTTTGCGTTGGTAGCGGGAACATCTTGATCCTTTCTTAATGCCATTTGTGCGGTTTTTTTAGGACAGAGATGAGAGGCATAGAGGTCCGACTAAGCGTGCCAAATTTGTAAACACGAAAATTCTTGTAACGAATGAAACAAGAACACATGTACAAAGTAGATTTGTATTGATTTGAATTTGTAGGTTACAATCTCTGTTTACAACTTTCCCTCTTATTTAGTCTTCAAATTTGATGTAGATGATTGATTGTTGATTCAAGGGTCGCGATGACTTGATCTCGGACGAACGGTTGAATGATTGCTTCAAGTTTTGAGCTTGAAACAAACGTAGGGATGGTCTTCACCTCAAGGTGTGGCAAAGATAGTGTGGATACAAGATTTCGTTGCTTCAAGGGTCTTAGCGACTTGATCTTGAAGCGAACATTGCAACAAGTTTATAAGCTTGCAACAAAGTCTTGATGGAATCAGCATGAGCGCTTGTTGATTCTTCAAGGAAGTGTTTCGGCTTTGGTTGAATGTTCTTTGAAAAGAGCTTTGGCAGAGGTTCTTCTGTGTATAGATTTTTTCTGACCGCTATGCTTATGGAAGGACCTTGTATTTATAGGCTTCTTAAAGCTTGCCTTTGGAAGGATTTGGCTTTTATTTGTGTCCTAATTTGTCCAAGAGAGAATTTAGGCATGTTTTATGTATTAATTGAAATCACTTTCTTCATATTGGCCGAATTTTATAGGCTTTGTTGTCTATTTTGTGAGCAATCTTCAATTCTTTCTTGTTTTATGAAGATGCCTTAACTTTCTTTCCGATTTTAGGATTGAGCCGAATTTAGGAGAGTTTATTCTCCCTTTGCTTAATTTAATGAAGCTTTTGCACTTCCTTTGCATGATTTGTGCCACGTGTCATTGATGACTTGTCCATCTGTGATGAGTCATATGCCACGTGGAGCCTTGTAATGCATCATTTATATGCAACGAAATTTACATGTCTACAATTTCATTGAAAATGGTTGATTTTTGAGCTGTATGGAGCTCGGTAATTCCTGCCCAGAATCCGGCGACCTCCGAAGAAGAAGAAGAAGAAGATAAAAAAAATTAAAAAAATTAAAAAAGGGTCTTCTGCCCAAAAACCTAATCCAAGACTAGTCTAAGCCCTTGGGCCAGAGACCCAATCTGAGCCATTTGTGAAATGGAATATTCCTAAGAATATTCTTTGGAATATGTCGTTTTCAAAATTTCTCTGAAACCATCCTTAGCGTATTTTGACGCTCTGATTCCAAATTCGCACTTTGTTATCCCGAATTTAATTGTTTTTGTGGAGTTTTACTAATGGGTCCTAATATTTATACTTAGGTGCAATTAGTATCGGTGACTCCAGCTTTCTTGGTTCAAATGGCTTTAACCCGACAACATGATTTGTGAATGAGTCTCTTCTATATATATATATATATATATATATATATATATATATATATATATATATATATATGGGTTAGTTTCCATATATACAATTTGTTGATGAACAAAATCAAAGAGGACTTTGGTACAACAGAAAGTGTCAAGTTTGTGACCTTCGCTAGATTGCTCCGGTCACTAGTGTGGATAAGTATGTAAATGGATAGAGATAGGGAAGCAAACACAAGATGTACGTGGTTCACCCAAATTGGCTACGTCCACGGAGTAGAGGAGTTCTCATTAATTGTGAAGGGTTTACACAAGTACATAGATTCAAGCTTTCCTTTAGTGAGTACTAGTGAAAGATTTACTACAAATGACATTAGGAAATATTCTCTGAAAGTACTTTTCCTCCATTCAGGAGTGGTATCCTTAACCAGTGGAGATGCACAAGGTAATGTATCAATTTCACTTGAAGCTTACTTGTAGTTTCAGGCTTGGTTAAGCGTGATACAAACCATGTAGTATGAGTCCCCCAAATCACCGAGCTAGGAAATCCGCCAAAAGAGGTGACAGACAAAGTAAGCAATCAGAGCTCCCAGCAATCAGTCCCAGATCAGAAGTTTGATTTCAAGTTCCGGCTGATTGTTCTCATTCTCCCTATCTTGCAGGCAGTAGGAAGGATAAAAATAAGAAAAAGGAGAATGGATGATATGAGATACTTTTGCTTTTGAAGAAGTAACTTTCCACAGGCTTATTCTTGAACTGGGCTGGAGGGTTTTCTGGTTTACTCCAGAGTATAAGGTCGACTCAAGAATTTGAGGGTTAAAATAAGTCCATCAAATCAAGAGTGCGTTTGACCTTGATGATATGGGATACTTTTGCTGTTGACAAAGTAATAGATGAATCAGCACGTGTTCTGTTGCGCTTGTCTCCACATGTTTCCTTATATCCTTCTCACTTGCCCTATTTGTTCCTCAGGCAGATGTGGTATCTTTTCTGGAAGCATAAGATGTTGAAGATGAGTACTCGAGAGCAATGCCAGGTAAGTAATCAGGCAAGGAGTTTCAGGTAGTCAGTTCCTGACTGAAAGCTTGATTCTAAGTGCTGACTGATTGCCTTCTTTCTCCTTGTCTTGCAGGTAAGAACAAGGCCAAAGGAAAAGACAGGGAAAAAGCATGATATAGGATACTCTTGCTTTTAACCATGATGATATGAGATACTCTGGCTCTAGTGTGGCTTTTTGCAGAGGTATTATCGGGAGGAAAATAACCTAAGTATTTCGAGAGACTCTGCTGAGAGTGCCCTCTAGGATGTGAAGAAAAGTTAAGCATTTTTTTTTATTTGTAGGTTTGCCTGGCTGTGAAAAATGAAGGTCGACATATATAAGAATTGTCCCAACAGCGAGTAGTAATGTTATTCCTTTACCCTTCTTAGTCATAGTAATGTAGTGGGAGCTGCAAGATTCACGTGTTTTAACTTTGTCAGACCACTTTGAAAAAGTGCTCTGTGGTATTTGGAAAGCTAATGTTGCGTGTGAAGATTGCATATAAGCTTTATCCAAGGAAATCTGGCTTCGAAGTTCAGAGAGCGGTGCCTCTTCGATTTTCGAACAAGCAATCCTGTCGGGGACCTGGCTCTCGAGATTCGAAGAACGGTGCCTCTTCAATTTTTGAGAAACCAATCCTGTTGGGAGTCTGGCTTTCGAGATTCGGAGAGCGGTGCCTCTTCGATTTTTGAGAAAACAATCCTGTTGAGAGTCTGGCTCTCGAGATTCGGAGAGCGGAGCCTCTTTGATTTTTGAGAAAACAATCATGTTGTGAGTTTGGCTCTCGAGAGTCGGATAACAGTGCCTTTTCAATTTTTGAGAAAGCAATCTTGGTGGAAGTTTGGGTATAGAGATTTGGGGAGCGGTGCCTCTTCGATTTTTAAGAAAACAATCATGTTGGGAGTCTGGCTTTCGAGATTCTGAAAGCGGTGCCTCTTCGATTTTTGAGAAAGCAATCCTGTTGGGAGTCTGGCTTTCAAGATTCAGAGAGCGGTGTCTCTTCGATTTTTTAGAAAGCAATCATGTTGTGAGTCTGGCTCTCAAAAATCAGATAGCTGTGCCTCTTCGATTTTTGAAAAAGCAATCCTGGTGGGAGTTTGGCTCTCAAGATTCAGGGAGCGGTGCCTCTTCGATTTTTGAGCAAGTAATCATGTTGGGAGTGTTTTCTCGATGTGAGTAAAGGTTGGGCATTTTTGCGAGTTTACCTTGCCACGGAGCACGAAGGTTGACACACACAGGGACTTTCCAGTTATCAAACAGTGGTGATGTTCCTTTACCCTTGTGGGTAATGGTAGGATAGCTGGACCTTCAAAATTTATGGGTCTAAACTTTGTCAGAGATCTTTGGCAAAGTTATCTGTGGTACCCGAGGAGCTGATGTTATGTGTGGGGATTGTCGACATATTTTACTCAGGAAAATCTGCTTCTCGAAATCCAGAGAGTGGTGCCTCTTCAATTTTTGAACCAACGACCCTGTTGCCCTTTCTTTTATAAGGGCATCAATTGTGTGCAAGAAGTACGTTCAGAGAGTTATTGCTTGTAGGAATTTTCCCCTTATTTTTATACTTCAAAGATTTATTGCACCTCATTTCTCCTTCATCATTTCTGAGAATGTATGGCCCATCCGACCGTCGTTTTGACTTGAACTTTGGTGAAGAGGCAGCCATGCCTTCTCAAGACAACATATGGCACACATCATTCTTATCCCCTACTAGTCCTCTTACCATTGGGGACTCTGTGATGAAGAATGATATGACCGCTGCGGTGGTGGCCAGGAACCTTCTCACTCCCAAAGATAACAGACTACTTTCCAAACGATCTGATGAGTTGGCTGTTAAGGATTCTCTGGCTCTCAGAGTTCAGTGTGGAGGTTCTGTGTCTAATATGGCCCAACGGCTATTTGCTCGAACCCACCAGTTGAATCATTGGCGGCTGAAGTGATAAGTCTTAAACAGGAGATCAGAGGGCTCAAGCATGAGAATAAATAGCTGCACAAGCTCGCACATGACTATGCTACAAACATGAAGAGGAAGCTCGACCAGCTGCAAGAATCTGATAGTCAGATTTCACTTGATCATCAGAGGTTTTTAGGTTTGTTCCAAAGGCATTTATTACCTTCGTCTTCTGGGGCTGTACCGTGTAATGAATCTCCAAATGATCAACCTTCGGTGCATTCTCCTTCTGGGGTTCTGCCTAATACTGAGGCTCCGAATAATCACCCTCTGGTGCCTCCTCTTTCTGGGGCTCTACCGACTGCTGAGACTTCTCATGAGCAACCTTTGTGAAAGCTCCCTCTTGTTTATTTATTTTGATTCATGTATATGTACATATTTGTAACTTATCGGAGATATCAATAAACAAGCTTTACTTCATTTCAACGTATTGTGTTAAATACACCAAGGCCTTCTTCACTAAGTTCTTTGAATTTTTTTCTTTTGTTGAAGCTTGTATGTTGAAGCTTTGTGAGTGAAGAATGTATGTTAAGGTAGTGTTCCCTTAATTTCCCGAGTGAGGAAAACTTCTCGGTTGGAGACTTGAAAAATCCAAGTCACTGAGTGGTCGTGAGACTTCCGAGTATCAAGGTGCAGTAGCATATGGTAAGAGTCCCCCAAGTCTCCAGTTGAGGGAGTTGACGAATAAGGCATTTCCTTTCTAAGTGGTAGCCCAAAACTCCTCCTTCATATATATTTGTTATGAAAGTTGTTTAGCCCAAAGAAGATGAGGCCTAGGCAAGTTTTTTTTTTCGATTTTTTTTTTTTTCGAATTTTCGAATTTTTGAATTTACGAATTTTTGAATTTTTGAATTTCCGAAAATATATATATTTAAGCTTTGTAGGTGAAGCTTTGGTGTTGAAGCTTTGTAGGTGAAGCTTTGAGGTTGAAGCTTTGTTGGGTACCATAAATTGATTTTGCTTCACACTATCTTGATCAAGATGGTGTGAAGCTTTTTTAGGTGAAGCTTTTGTGTTGAAGCTTTGTAGGTGAAGCTTTTGTGGGTGAAGCTTTTGTGGTGGGTGAAGCTTTTGTTGGGTGAAGCTTTTGTGGGTGAAGCTTTTGTTGGTGAAGTTTTTGTGGGTGAAGCTTTTGTAGTGAAGCTTTTGTGGTGGGTGAAGCTTTTATTGGTCAAGCTTTTATGGGTGAAGCTTTTGTAGGTGAATCTTTTATGGTGGGTGAAGCTTTTGTAGGTGAAGCTTTTGTGGTGGGTGAAGCTTTTGTTGGTGAATCTTTTATGGGTGAAGCTTTTGTAGGTGAAGCTATTGTGGGTGAAGCTTTTATGTTGAAGCTTTGTAGGTGAAGCTTTGGAGTTGAAGCTTTGTAGGTGAAGCTTTTGTGTTGAAGCTTTTGTAGGTGAAGCTTTGGAGATGAATGAAGCTTTTGTAGGTGAAGCTTTGGAGATGAATGAAGCTTTTGTAGGTGAAGCTTTGGAGTTGAAGCTTTGTAGGTGAAGCTTTGGAGTTGAAGCTTTTGTTGGGTGAAGCTTTTGTTGGTGAAGCTTTTATGGGTGAAGCTTTTGTAGGTGAAGCTTTTGTGGTGGGTGAAGCTTTTGTAGGTGAAGCTTTTGTGGGTGAAACTTTTGTGGTGGGTGAAGCTTTTGCTGGTGAATCTTTTATGGGTGAAGCTTTTGTAGGTGAAGCTATTGTGGGTGAAGCTTTTGTGGGTGAAGCTTTTGTGTTGAAGCTTTGTAGGTGTAGCTTTGGAGTTGAAGCTTTGCAGGTGAAGCTTTTGTGATGAAGCTTTTGTAGGTGAAGCTTTGAAGTTGAAGCTTTGTAGGTAAAGCTTTGGAGTTAAAGCTTTTGTTGGGTACCATGAATTGATTTTGCTTCACACTATCTTGATCAAGATAGTGTGAAGCTTTTGAGAATTTGTAGTTGTCCTCCATTGATGAAGCTTTGTTGAATTTCCCAATTTCCTTTTTTTTTTTTGGAAAAACTAGAAATTTGAAAATGTGGGAAAGACAACATATACAAATTTTGGTTCCACACTATTGAGCAAGAGATTGTGATGCAAGCCACACCTTGTAGTAGTCGAAGGTTTGGATGAACCATATAAATTGAATTTGCTTCGAACAGTCTTGATCAAGAGTGTGTGAAGCTTTCTACGAGTTGTAGTTGCCCTTCATTGATAAAGCTTTTGTTGGCACCATAAATTGGTTTTGCTTCACACTGTCTTGATCAAGAGTGTGTGAAGCTTTTAAGAATTGTGGTTGACCTCCTTTGATGAAGCTCTTGTTGGCACCAAAAATTGGTTTTGCTTCACAATGTCTTGATCAAGAGTGTGGAAGCTTTTGAGAATTGTGGTTGCCCTCCATTGATGAAGCTCTTGTTGGCATCATAAATTCATTTTGCTTCACACTGTCTTGATCAATAGTGTGTGAAGCTTTTGAGAATTTTGGTTGAACTCATTTGATGAAGCTCTTGTTGGCACCATAAATTGATTTTGCTTCACACTGTCTTGATCAAGAATGTGTAAAGCTTTTGAGAATTGTGTTTGCCCTCCATTGATGAAGCTCTTGTTGGCACCATAAATTGGTTTTACTTCACATTGTCTTGATCAAAAGTGTGTGAAGCTTTTGAGAATTGCCGTTGCCCTCCATTGATGAAGCTCTTGTTGGCACCATAAATTGGTTTTTGCTTTACACTGTCTTGATCAAGAGTGTGTGAAGCTTTTGAGAATTATGGTTGAACTCCTTTGATGAAGCTCTTGTTGGCACCATAAATTGGTTTTGTTTCACATTGTCTTGATCAAGAGTGTGTGAAGCTTTTGAAAATTGTGGTTACCCTCCATTGATGAAGCTCTTGTTGGCACCATAAATTGGTTTTGCTTCACACTGTCTTAATTAAGACAGTGTGTGAAGCTTTCTACGAGTTATAGAGTGTGCATTGTTACAGAGGAGAAATGTCTGAAGCAGATGCAAGAGGGCTGAATAGCTTGATCTTTGTATGCCATGCACTGAAGTTGTTGTTGGCTTGCAATAAGACTTTATTGGTGACTATAACTCTTGTTGGGCATAAGTGCTCCCCTAGTTAAGTTGTCAACCTTGAGGGTTTTTTATTATTAGTGAATGCTAGGAGTTCACATGTACAAGTTGTACCACTCGTCTTTTGGTAGGTAGAATGAATAGTGAATTCTTTCATCACTTGGTTGGTGGTACGAAAGTGAGTTACTTCATCAGCTTTCATAACATTTCATCACCTGGTTGGTGGCACGAGGATGAGTTCCTTCTTCACCTGGTTGGTGGCATGAATGGCAAGTTGCCAAATGATATTAGAGTACGAGGTTGTACATTTCATCACCTGGTTGGTGGCATGAAGCAGAGTACGAGTTGTACATTTCATCACCTGGTTGGTGGCATGAAGATGAGTTCCTTCTTCACCTGGTTGGTGGCATGAGTGGCAAGTTGCTAAATGATATTAGAGTACGGGTTGTACATTTCATCACCTGGTTGGTGGCATGAAGGAGAGTACGAGTTGTACATTTCATCACCTGGTTGGTGGCATGAAGGATAGTACAGGTTGTACATTTCATCAGCTGGTTGGTGGCATGAAGATGAGTTCCTTCTTCACATTTCATCACCTGGTTGGTGAGAATAAGGGCAAGGTGTCGAGGCACATTGTAGTAGGTGTCGAATGACACAAAGTATGTTAAACCCTTTCGAAGCACAGTTGGCTTATGTATGAATGTGTTGGAATGTATGATTGAACGAATATACTGTGAAGCTGTTCGTTTATTTGTATAGTCTTGTTAACATATACTTAGCCTTTGTTTCATGTTGGAAGCATTCATGTTGAAGCTTTGAACCCGAGTGTTTCATTACTAGGAATGTAAGAGGACTAGGACCAAGTTGTCTAAATCACCTCTTTATTGAATTCATGCCAAATAGTCTTCGTTACATAGGATGCCGAACAGCTGAAGCTTAACACTTGTACAATGTGAGTTTACTTGTAATAGTACTTCAAGTGATCAGCGTTCCATGGATGGCCAAGGGTCTTGCCATCGGAGCTTCTAAGCTTGTAGGAGCCAGGGCAACTGATGCCAACAACTTCAAACGGTCCATCCTAGTTTGCACTAAGTGTTCCTTCACTCGGGACTCTGTCGCAGAGTAATCTTTTCTTCAGTACCCAGTCCCCAATTTGAAAGAACGAGGTTTGACCCTTGAGTTATAGCAGTTGGAGATGCGCTGCTTGTAGGCGACATTCCTTAAGTGAGCCTGGTTTCTGAGTTCCTCAACTAGATCTAAGTTGAGGGTAAGTTGTTTGTCATTTTCACTTTGCACGTAGTTCTGGACTCGGAACGTTGCTTGCTCAAGCTCAACTGGGACAACTGCCTCTGTACCAAAGGCAAGTAAGAATGGGGTTTCTCCTGTTGATGTCTGATACGAAGTGCGGTATGACCAAAGAACTTGGGGTACAAATTATGGCCAACAACCTTTAGCCTTGTCCAAGCTAGTTTCCAAAGTTCTCTTGATTATTTTGTTGATGGCTTCAACTTGCCATTAGACTGGGGATGAGTTGGGGAGGCAAAACATAAGCTGATGTTAAACTTAGAACAGAACATCCTGAGCTTATTGTTGTCGAACTGTCGCCCGTTGTCAATGACTATAGCATTGGGAATGCCGAATCTGCAAAGGATGTTCTTCCATACGAAGTCTTATATTTTTTCCTCAGAAATGGTTGCCAAGGGTTCTACTTCAGCCCACTTTGTGAAGTAGTCAACTGCAGCGATTGCTTAGCGGACCTTACCCTTCCCTGCAAGCATTGGGCCGATCAAATTAAGTCCCTATTAGGCGAAGGGCCAAGGGCTGATCATAGGAGTGAACGGCTCGGAAGCGGAGTGATGAATAGTTACGTAGCGTTGACACTTATCACATGAGCGAGATATTCTGATGGCATCTTGGTAGAGTGTTAGCCAGTAATATCCTTGGTGAAAAGCCTTATGTGCTAGGGATCGAGATCCAGCATGACCTCCGCAGACTCCTTCATGTATTTCCCGAAGGACAATTTCCGCCTCTACAGGCATAAGGCATCTTAGGTATGGTAGGTTAAAACCCCACTTGTAGAGTTCGTCATTAATGATCAAGTAATGGGTAGCCTTGTATCGAATCTGCTTAGCTTGGACTTTGTCATTTGGAAGGGTGTCATGAGCAAGGAATCTATAAATCGGGGTAATCCAACTATCCCCCTGTTGTAAGTTACACACTTCCACAGCCATGGTGCTTGGTGCTGCCAACAATTCGACCTGAATTTTTCTCCCAATCTTGTCTTCCACCGCTAAGGCGAGGCGAGCCAAAGCATCTACATGACTGTTTGTCGCTCTAGGAATTTGGGTGATCTAGTAATGGAAGTGCTTGAGTAACAATTGTGTTTGTGCCAGATATGCTGCCATGGAGTTATACTTAGCGTCAAAGTTGTTGGTGACCTGGTTAACCACCAATTGGGAGTCACTGAAGATATCAATTTGTTTAACCCCAAGGTGTTTGGCCAAACATAAGTGAAGGAAAAATTTTGTCCTAGCTAAGAACAAGTAAGAACATTTGAATACATATGCAAACTATTAACACTTTAAAGTAGGCATGCATTCAAAAACAATTCATAAAACCCATGACTTTCAAAGCCTAGTATATGGTAAACCAATAAACTCATTAACAACATTAAAGAGAAGTAAAGATTTAGAGTTTCTTTACCCTTGAAGCTCATCCTTGTTTACACAAGGGATTCACCCAAGCGGAGGGCCTTCAAGTCACCTCCAAGCTCCTTGAATCTTGCTTGTGATTTTCCCCTTTTAGTGCTCCTTTGCTCCTTAAGGATGTGAGGAAAGGATCTCCAAAACACCAAAGGTTTTGTGTCTCTAAGTCTCCACACCAAGGGTTAAGTGTGAAGATGAAATGGATGACTTAGAGAAGAAAAGATTGCTAGATTAATCTCTCTAAGTGGCCGGCCTCTTTAGAGAAAATGAGAGAAAGTGTTTCACCTCATTTCACCAAGAAAAAACCCTAATGAGAAATAAAGCTATAAAGTTGATTTTATACTTCATTTCAAGTGAGTGGCAAACTTGTAATTAATCCAAGTTTGCTACCCTCACCCTTATGGCCGGCCTTACCTTTGTTATTGGGCTAATTGCTCATTTTGTTTTAGTTGTCATACAACTTAAACATAATGGGCCTTGTGGACCAAAACGCTTTTGAGCCCCGAAGCCCAAAACCAACTTAAAAGCCCAATACGAACCTTTCATAAAATTAATTAACTAATTAATTAATCTTGACCATTCTTCAATTAAACCATTTAATTGCATATCCATTTCATTTAATTTCTTCACTATGGCCCTTACTCGGTGTACGATCCATTAGGTTCCAATTAGCGAGGTAGTGGGCGATTGTTACTCTTAACGATCGATTGTGAATTGAAACCACATTTCAATTCTCCCTTAATGATTAGTGTTTGCTAATCATTTAGGGCTTCCACAAACCATGAGTGACACCTAGCAGTATGTCATGGTTACCCAAGCTAAGTAGAAGTGGTTGGAGAACCTATCCAGTTACAACTACAATGCAATACGGTCTTTCTCTAATACAATACTCTTAATCACATTGTTTAAGTGATAGTTCATGTCTACTATCCAATGTGATACTTATCTATATGATTCCCTTGAATATGATTTGGAACAATGTTCCTAAGTCATATTCATATGCTTTGGCCAAAGACTTTAGAATCCTATCTTAGAGTATTCTCCTTCCACCATGGAAGGTTAGAGATCCCTTGTTGTGCATTCATATGCCTACACGACTAGATAGCTTGACCCCAACAATGCCGTGGACACTCCGATGGAATGCCGTTGACATGATCAAAGATCAAGAACCTAACCATTAGACATCTATGATGCCTCAGGTCAAAGGACTACTTTGCATATTGCAACTTTCGAGTTCTTACATGACATGTATGTTCGAACTCTCTTTTGATCGTTGTTCAGTGTACTCGATTACTCTTTCGAGCACCTATGTGTTTGTCTTAGTGTCCAACACCAAATGACTTGAGACTAGTCATACTCACGCTTGAGTCAACATAACACATACTAACCTTAACGGATTGTCAATGCCCAATTGGCAATCCTATGGCTAAGAACGTTTTAGGAATGAACATAAGAGAATGGTCTCGATAATCTAACTCACTTAGATCACTTGTCTCTTAGATCAAATACATCCCTAGGATTCCCTTATTGCTTAAACACATGATACAATAAATAGTGATTAACAATAAGTTTTGCCCTTCATTAAACATATAAAAGTTTAATACATTAAGTATTCCAAAAAGCTATTACATCAAATGAGTGGCTTTGTAGGCATACTTCCAACAATCTCCCACTTGCACTCAAAGCCATCCTCCCATGTATCTAATACCCATCTTTTCCATATGACGGTCAAGCTGGATTTGATACATGGCTTTGTCAGTGGATCTGCTACGTTATCGGCTGAAGCAACTTTGAGGATGTTGACTTCCCCTCGGCAGCATATCTTCTAATGATATTAAAGCGCCTGTCAAAATGCTTGTTCTTTTGATGTGCCCTGGGTTCCTTGGCTTGAGCTATCGCCCCACTATTATCACAGTACAAAGTTACTGGTGATGTAATGGTTGGAACCACCCCAAGTTCAGTGATGAACTTCTTCATCCAGAACGCTTCTTTGCCGGCTTCAGCTGCAGCGACATATTCAGCCTCTGTTGTGGAATCAGCAATTACACTCTGTTTCTTGCTCTTCCAACTGACAGCCCCACCATTCAGAGTGAATACATATCCGGAGTTGGAACTTATATCATCGACGTCATATTGGAAATCTGCGTCTGTATAGGCTTCCACTCGCAACTCTGCCGCTCCTCCATATATGAGGAACATGTCCTTAGTTCTTCTTAAGTACTTAAGGATCGTCTTGACAGCTGCCCAATGTTCTGGTCCTGGGTTAGATTGATATCGACTAGTAATGCTCACAGCATATGCGATATCAGGCCTTGTGCATATCATGGCATACATGAGACTCCCTATGGCAGAAGCATAAGGAATAATATTCATTTGCCGTATCTCTTCAGGAGTCTTAGGTTTCATGGACTTAGAAAGGTGAATTCCATGTCTAACAGGAAAAAAACCTTTCTTAGATTGTTCCATCTGGAACCTACTTAGCACCTTATCAATGTACATAGATTGGGATAATCCAATTAATTTTCTGGATCTATCACGATAGAGCTTTATCCCAAGTACATAAGATGCATCTCCTAAATCTTTCATGTGGAAGGTTTTGGACAACCACACTTTTACAGAAGAAAGTATTGCAGTGTCATTCCCGAATAGTAATATGTCATCTACATATAACACTAGGAATACTGCTGCTTCCCCAACGACCTTTTGATAAACACAATTGTTGTCTTCGTTTTGAGTAAAACCAAACGTTTTGATTTCAGTGTCAAAACGAATGTTCCAGCTCCTGGAGGTTTGCTTAAGTCCATAAATGGACCTTTGAAGCTTGCATACCTTAGTCTTTTCAGACTTGGACACGAAACCTTCGGGTTGAGTCATATAGAGCTCTTCCTCTAGGTAGCCGTTCAGAAAGGCCGTCTTCACGTCCATTTGCCAGATTTCATAATCATGGTACGCAGCTATAGCAAGCAAAATCCGAATGGACTTAATCATGGCTACAGGAGAGAAAGTTTCTTCATAGTCAATCCCTTCTCTTTGCCTGTAACCCTTGGCTACTAGTCTAGCCTTATAAGTCTCCACGTTCCCATCAACGCCTATCTTCCTTTTGAAGACCCATTTGTTTCCAACAGGTACAATACCTTTTGGAGGGTCTACAAGAGTCCAGACCTGATTGTGATACATGGAATCCATCTCAGATTTCATGGCCTCTTGCCATCTCTTTGAATCAATGTCGGACATTGCTTCAGTGTAGTCCCTAAGGTCCTCCTTTGTGTCATTGTCACCTAGAAGGTGCAATTCCGCAAAGTCATTGTCTAAGCCATACCTCTTAGGTGGCTTATTAACCCGTTCAGATCTACGTGAAGCTAGGGGTTCAGGAACAGGGTTGTCAATATGTCGAGTGCTTATTTGTGGTTCATTATTAATCTCATTAATTTCCATCTCTTTGCTTATAGTTCCTTTGAGAACGAATTCGTCCTCTAGAAACTTAGCAGTTCTGGCGACAAAGACTTTCTGGTCGTCAGGATGGTAGAACTCATATCTCATAGTTTCTCTAGGATATCCCACAAAATAGCATCTTACTGATCTCGCTTCAAGCTTAGTAGCTTCAAGCTTCTTGACATATGCTTCACAACCCCAAATCTTAACATGATTAAGACTTGGCTTTCTTCCATGCCATATCTCATAGGACGTTTGTGAAACTGACTTGGAAGGTACTCTATTAAGCAAGTAAGTTGCTGTATATAGAGCGTATCCCCAGAATGTTATTGGTAGATCAGCGGAACTCATCATAGAACGAACCATGTTCATCAAGGTTCGATTTCTCCTTTCAGAAACTCCATTAAGTTGTGGAGTTCCCGGTGGAGTCCACTGTGATATTATTCCACACTCTTTGAGATAATCTAGGAACTCATTACTCATATATTCACCCCCTCGATCCGATCTTAGGATCTTTATCTGTTTCCCAGTTTGCTTCTCAACTTCATTCTTGAATTCCTTAAACCTTTCAAAGGATTCTGACTTGTACTTCATAAGATACACATAGCCAAACCGAGAGTGATCGTCGGTGAATGTGATATAGTAAGAGAAGCCTCCTCTCGACGTAGTAGACATAGGTCCACATACGTCAGTGTGGATTAACCCTAGAATTTCAGTGGCACGCTCTCATTTTCCAGTAAATGGAGATTTGGTCATCTTCCCTTTCAAGCAACATTCACAAGTACCCATCTGGTCATTACCTAATGGGCGGATATATCCGTCTTTCGACATCTTGTGAATCTTATCAAGGTTCACTTGTCCAAGTTTAAGATGCCACATCTTTTCTTGGTTAACTTCTTCTCTAGCCCTTTTGGGTTTTGAGGTATTCCCGCCTGCAATACAGTGCATCCCACTATTCGTCTCTAGGTGAAAAAGTCCCTCTATCATATTACCATGAGAGATAATATGACCGTTCAAGTATAAAGTGCAACTCATTTTGTCAAACAATACTGAGTGCCCATCTCGTAAAAGCTTAGAGATGGAAATCAAATTCTTTATACATGAAGGAAAATATAAACAATTTTTAAGTTCCAGGACTTCCCCAGAGGGTAGGTTAAGCATGTAGGTGCCTATTGCTTTTGCAGAGATTTTAGTGTCGTTCCCAACTCGCACAACCATCTCCCCATTGCGCAGTGATTTGCTCCCCGCTAGTCCCTGCATCGTATTACAAATATGTTGACTAGCACCTGAATCAAATATCCAGGAATTGGAGCTCACTGTAAAAGCACTCTCTATGACAGAAATAGTCTCTTCAAAAGTTCGTGTCATAAGGCTCGCAATGCGCACCCTGTATTTCTTCTTCCAACGTTTATCCTTTCCACAATGAAAGCATGTTCCTTTGGATTTCTTTGCCTTCTTCTTATGCAACCTTTTCCTTGTGTTTGCATTCTCACTCCCACTGTCCATTTTGAAACCTTTTTCAAATTTACAACACATGTCAATCATCTCATTTAAAGAATTATCGAATCTATTCACTTTATAGTTTACAATAAATTTAATGAAATCATCCAAGAGAGATGCAAGGAAAAAGTCTTGGGCCATTTTCCCATCGATGGAAGTTCCTAAACTTTTAAGATCTTTAAATATCTTTTCCATCTTTTGTCCATGTTTATGGACCGATGTCCCCTTTGCCATTTTGGCATTCATTAGACTACAAACATTTGAGAATCGTACATTATTAGTCTCAATGTCATGCATCTTATGCAAACTTTCAACCATGGCACAAGAAGTGTCCATGTGCTTATGTAGCTTCATAAGCTCCTCACTAAGTGAAATAAGGATTAAGCATTTGGCTTGTAAATCATCCTCATAGTGTCTAACATAATTTTGACACTCCTCCTTTGAAGCTAGTTTCATATGAGGTATATGAGGAGGGGATTGCTTAAGCACATACAATATGTCTTTCACCTTTGAGACATTCTCAATATGGCGATACCAAGCAAGGAAACGTTGGCCCTTAAGGCCCTTTTTGTCAAATATTATGGTGGGTATAATTTTAGGCATGTCGTTAACTACATAACATAACAGAAATCGCATTAGATTGTTTGTTTAAAACTATTTGATTGGGTCTTTGAATCAAATAGTACCACCCACTATTTTTGGCAAATTCCACATCCCTCAATAGAATTCGAGAGTTATATTGAACTCTTAACGGGGTATGGGAGACTCACCATTACCAAGCCCACCTCACGATGATACGATGTTGGTTAGCAAAAATAATGATGAGAGAATAACGCATTATTCATTTACAACCTTTTGTAATTACCCATCCGTTTGGCCTCTAGAGAATGTTGCCTCACGATGATACGATGTCGGCTCCATTGCACTTAGTTTAAGTTATTCCCACCATGCTTAGTTTGTGAAGGGGTTCAAGAATAGCCTCACGATGATACGATGTCGGCTATCCTCGTTGCCTACACTCACCTCATCATATGTTTATGGACTCCTCCTGGATGTAAGCACATACTTTGAACTCCCCCATGATAGGGTGAAGCCGGTGCATGAGTCACAAACGATTGGAGCCCACCACGGTGGAAGGCCTACGAAGAGATGTTCAAAATATCTCTCGCTTATCAACTTAATATTCGTTTATCGAGGGAGTAGTTTTGGGCTACATCAAAATCATTTTAATCATATTAAAAGAACATGGGCCTATCACAACTATTGGTCCAAGTTAATATGAATTTAGTAGTTTATAATACTCCCACTATTTCGAAGAAATAAGTGAGACTATATGGAACTACTAACGAATGCATTGCATCCTCATATGGACTATATAGTCATATTAGGTATTAGGATGATTATGAACCGATTAATTTGATCCAACACGAGCCTTGTGTTGGACCTTGGGTGTAAGGTAGGTAGTTGTTGATTTTAGTTACGCGTTTAATCCAATTAAACCGTTATTTCCTATTGGGCGTTGGACCCAACTATTCCATTTTGCATACATATAAACAAAAAGGAATACATGAAATAATAAGAAGGGCTTATGCCCTTTTACAACACAAATGATGGACTTATGTCCATTTACAACAAATTGAATTAATCAAATTACATTCAAATCTACACTACCAAACCCAAACATTCATAATGTAAAGCGGCCAATCACATAGCTCAATTATCGAGGCCTTTTGGTTCATAATCACCCCTTTCTCAATTAATCACATTAACTAAGAAAGCAACTTAAACAATTGGTTTTTGGATCCATAGAATTGATTTAAATGGAACTAAATGAAATGAAAATCCAATTCTCATTAAATAGACAAAACAATTTTGTTCTCATTTTATTTGGGCCAAAAGGAAACTATGACCACAACAATTGGGCCACAATGCAAATACAAAAATTTTTGGGGTCACTTTGAAAAAACACAAAAGTCCACAACTTCATGTAATTTCAACTAGAACCCAAAATTTTAGTAATGTAAAAACATCATTAAAGGATCAAAACAATTCGTCCTTTAGAGTTTTTGGGCCTTAACGTAAAAACGTAAACTTTTGGGCCAAAGTGCAAATACACAAAAGTATCAAAACTTTATGTAATTGCATAAAAGGCCCCAAAAGTAACCCCACTAGGGGTGGCCGGTTTTTGGAGTGTGAATGAGTGTGAAAGGGATTTCATGCAACTTGATTTTGGTGGGTGAGGTAAAGGTGAAATTGATGGTTTGTAAGAAAATGTTTTGTAAAACATTAATTAGTTTTGTCAAACATTAAAGCCAATATTAATGCTTCACCAATAACTATCACCCATCAAAATTAAACCAAAACTTTATGAAAAAACATAAAACATTTGAATCAAAACTTCAAAACCTTTTTGTTCTTGGCAAGAACTTCAAGAACATTGAAGAACACCATGAAAACTCATAATAGCTCCATGAATGTTTTCATTCACCAAAACTCAATTTTTCACCACTCAAAAGAGGGCTAATATCCTAGGGTACTTAGGGGTTCCAAAAGTCACCTTAAAACCATTTTAACAAGACAAACATGAACCCAAAAAATCACCCTAAGGATTTGGCCGAATTTCCCAAAATACATGGCACCAAATTTTAGTTCCAATATTCATGCTTAAATGAAATACATCTACAACATTTGAGATGCTAAATTTTCTAGCAAAATTTATATATTCAAAAGCAAGAACAAAGCTTGTAACATTTACAACATTTAAATCACAAATCATGAAAATCACAAAACCCAAAAGGATTCACCATAAACTAGGCCTAGGCTCTGATACCACTTGAAGGAAAAATTTTGTCCTAGCTAAGAACAAGTAAGAACATTTGAATACATATGCAAACTATTAACACTTTAAAGTAGGCATGCATTCAAAAACAATTCATAAAACCCATGACTTTCAAAGCCTAGTTTATGGTGAACCAATAAACTCATTAACAACATTAAAGAGAAGTAAAGATTTAGAGTTTCTTTACCCTTGAAGCTCATCCTTGTTTACACAAGGGATTCACCCAAGCGGAGGGCCTTCAAGTCACCTCCAAGCTCCTTGAATCTTGCTTGTGATTTTCCCCTTTTAGTGCTCCTTTGCTCCTTGAGGATGTGAGGAAAGGATCTCCAAAACACCAAAGGTTTTGTGTCTCTAAGTCTCCACACCAAGGGTTAAGTGTGAAGATGAAATGGATGACTTAGAGAAGAAAAGATTGCTAGATTAATCTCTCTAAGTGGCCGGCCTCTTTAGAGAAAATGAGAGAAAGTGTTTCACCTCATTTCACCAAGAAAAAACCCTAATGAGAAATAAAGCTATAAAGTTGATTTTATACTTCATTTCAAGTGAGTGGCAAACTTGTAATTAATCCAAGTTTGCTACCCTCACCCTTATGGCCGGCCTTACCTTTGTTATTGGGCTAATTGCTCATTTTGTTTTAGTTGTCATACAACTTAAACATAATGGGCCTTGTGGACCAAAACGCTTTTGAGCCCCGAAGCCCAAAACCAACTTAAAAGCCCAATACGAACCTTTCATAAAATTAATTAACTAATTAATTAATCTTGACCATTCTTCAATTAAACCATTTAATTGCATATCCATTTCATTTAATTTCTTCACTATCGCCCTTACTCGGTGTACGATCCATTAGGTTCCAATTAGCGAGGTAGTGGGCGATTGTTACTCTTAACGATCGATTGTGAATTGAAACCACATTTCAATTCTCCCTTAATGATTAGTGTTTGCTAATCATTTAGGGCTTCCACAAACCATGAGTGACACCTAGCAGTATGTCATGGTTACCCAAGCTAAGTAGAAGTGGTTGGAGAACCTATCCAATTACAACTACAATGCAATACGGTCCTTCTCTAATACAATACTCTTAATCACATTGTTTAAGTGATAGTTTGTTTCATGTCTACTATCCAATGTGATACTTATCTATATGATTCCCTTGAATATGATTTGGAACAATGTTCCTAAGTCATATTCATATGTTTTGGCCAAAGACTTTAGAATCATATCTTAGAGTATTCTCCTTCCACCATGGAAGGTTAGAGATCCCTTGTTGTGCATTCATATGCCTACACGACTAGATAGCTTGACCCCAACAATGCCGTGGACACTCCGATGGAATGCCGCTGACATGATCAAAGATCAAGAACCTAACCATTAGACATCTATGATGCCTCAGGTCAAAGGACTACTTTGCATATTGCAACTTTCGAGTTCTTACATGACATGTATGTTCGAACTCTCTTTTGATCGTTGTTCAGTGTACTCGATTACTCTTTCGAGCACCTATGTGTTTGTCTTAGTGTCCAACACCAAATGACTTGAGACTAGTCATACTCACGCTTGAGTCAACATAACACATACTAACCTTAACGGATTGTCAATGCCCAATTGGCAATCCTATGGCTAGGAACGTTTTAGGAATGAACATAAGAGAATGGTCTCGATAATCTAACTCACTTAGATCACTTGTCTCTTATATCAAATACATCCCTAGGATTCCCTTATTGCTTAAACACATGATACAATAAATAGTGATTAACAATAAGTTTTGCCCTTCATTAAACATATAAAAGTTTAATACATTAAGTATTCCAAAAAGCTATTACATCAAATGAGTGGCTTTGTGTGTATACTTCCAACAATAAGCCTGCTATGAGGGCTTCATATTCGGCCTTATTGTTCGACGCCTTGAATTTGAAACGAATAGCATACTCCATCGCCACTTTGTCAGGGATCATAAGGACTAGTCCTGCTCCACAACCATGTTGGTTGGACGAGCCATCAACATATAGACTCCATGATGGGGCTGTTGGTTTTATTTTCTAAGCTTCCAAGGGTAATGAAACCACTTCTTTAGGCGTAGAAACAATGTCAACAGAATATGTGAAGTCGGCGATGAAGTCTGCCATTGCTTGGCCCTTCTCAGCTGGCTTTGGTTGGTAGGAGATGTCAAACTCACCCAATGCTATCGCCCATTTAATTATTCGCCCCGAAGTGTCAGGACTTTGGAGTATCTATCGAAGAGGATGATTGGTAAGCACGATGATGGAGTGTGCTTGGAAGTAAGGGCGAAGTTTTCGAGCAGACATGACCAATGCTAAAGCCAATTTCTCAATGTTGGAGTATCGTGTCTCTGCATCTTGTAAGGCCTTGCTAGCTTAGTAGATAGGCTGTTCGACATTATCATCATTTCGAATCAGAACGGAACTTACTGCTGAAGCCGATACCGACAGATAGATAATGAGAGTGTCACCAACCTCAGGTTTGGAGAGCATAGGGGCTTTACTCATGTAGTCTTTGAGGTTCTTGAGTGCCTCGGCACATTCATCAGTCCATGTAATGTACTTCTTACTTCCCTTAAGTGCTTTGAAGAAAGAAACACATCTGTCTGTGGCCTTAGAGATGAACCTAGTTAAGGCTGTCACTTTGCCAGTAGGGCTCTGGATGTCTTTTCAAGTTACATGTTCCTTCATGTCGAGGATTGCTTTGATCTTCTCGGGATTAGCATCAATGCCTCGTCGGCTTATCATGAAGCCTAAGAATTTGCCAAAGCCTACGCCGAAGGCACATTTATTGGGGTTCAACCTCATTCGATACCTCTTCATAATGGTGAAAGTTTCAGATGGGTTAGCAATGTGTTGGTCAGCATGTTTGCTCTTGACCAGCATATCTCAACGTAAACTTCCATGCTCTTCCCAATCTGTTCGACGAACATTGAATTGACTAGTCTCTGATTAGTCGCTCATGCATTCTTTAGGCCGAAGGGCATGACTATATAGCAATATAGTCCCCTGTCAGTAGTGAAGGCTGTGTGTTCTTGGTCCAGATGGTTCATAAGGATTTGGTTGTATCCTGAGTAAGCATCCATGAAGCTCAAGAGTTCACACCCTACCATAGAGTCTATAAGTCTGTCAATGAGAGGAAAAGGAAAGCTATCATTTGGGCATCCTTTGTTTAGGTCGGTGTAATCGACACACATTCTCCAGAAGACCTTTTGGAGCAAGAGACTTTCTTTGGTCGGATTTTTCTTAACAATGACCATATTTGCTACCCATGTTGGGTAATTGACTTTGCGAACGAAGTCTATGCCTTTGAGTTTTTCAACTTCTGTCTTCATTGCTTCGTATCATTCAGTGTCATAAGATCTTCGCTTCTGTCTCACTAGCTTGGTCTTGGGGTCAATACTTAAGTGATAACATATGATATCGGGAGAAATGTCTGGCATGTCCTTGTATGACCAGGCAAAGACCTCAGTGTTCTCTTGCAAAAAAGAGATCAATGCCAACCGAATTGGTGGTGACAAGGTGGTGCTAATCTTCACCATGCGATCTGCATAATCTTTTGATATTGAAACATTCTCCAGTTATTCAGCGGGTTGTGCTTGCTGGGTGAAAGAGTCATCTCGAGGATCGTCGGGTTGACTATTGCCACTGTGAAGATCCAAGTTGGCTTCGTCCGGGCTGGTCTTTATGACTTGGTCATGTATAAAAAGGGTTTCCTTAGGCACAGGTAGGTGTTGTTGCTTGACCGAAGTGTTGTAACATGACCGTGCACTAAGTTAATCTCCTCTGATGTAACCATTGCCATAGGGGGTTTGAAATTTCATCAACAACATATGTGTGGATACCATGGCCTGAGATCATTGATGCATGTGCTTCCAAAGATGACATTGTATGTCATTGGGCAATTAACTACCAGGAAGATAGTGGTAATGGTAGCTGTGTAAGGGCCTATACCAATGGTGAAAGGTAAGTGTATGCTCCCTATAGGTTGCACGATATCACCGGAGAAGCTTATCAGAGGAGAAATCGAGCAATCGAGCAAGTGTTCAGCTACATTAAGTGCCCTGAAAGCTTCAACAAACATGATATTGACTGAAGCCAGGATTCGTCTTACTTCAAAGTTGGCTATGTGAGCCTTCACGATCAGTGGGTCGTTGTGAGGGTAAATGATACCTCTTTCTTCCTCAGGGTAGAAACATATTGGATCCCAGTTAGGCTTTTGATAATTGCCTCCCCTGATGTCTTCCACGTGAAACACTTGATGGCCAGGCCTTAAAGCTCGTTCGCTGTTTTTCATGGCCCTATTGGAAGATTCAGATATGGGTGTGCCGCCGCTTATGGAATATATCACATTCACTTGGCGTTAGTTACGGTTATCCCTTGAAGGGTGAATGAGGAATCGATCAATTTTTCCTTCACCTGCCAAAGCTTCAATATGATCACGAAAGGTGATACACTTCTCGCCATCATTACCGTTATGTTCGTGGTAGTAGCAAAACGTGCCCGTGTTCTTCGTGGGCTTGTAACCCGACTGCCTCAGCATTGGCTTCGGTATCAGGTGTGCTATGCTGGGGTAAATGGCCACGCATGTAGCGTTCAAATACATGTATGTCTTATACCTCGGGGTTGACACGTGCTTGGCCCACTATGTTGACTGCCTGATGGTGGGCATTATCGTGGCGATACCCTTGGTTATCGCGATAGTGTTCCTTACTCCTTTTACTAAAATGGAACTGATGAGGATGGAAATCTTTCCTTTTGCCCTGAGATTGATATGTATGTTGACTTGGCGAAGTATTAAGTAAGGCAGGAGGAGGCACCCCTACCGTTTGGAAGGTTGAGGTCTTCTCATTTGGGTGGGTCTGACTTCCACTTCCCACTTGTTGTTGAGGGTTTCTCTTGGTATGTCCTTGCCTCAGCAGAGGCATGGTTATAAGCATGCGTCATCACCTCAGAGTAAGTCTTCCAAGTGTTAGCATTGATCATGTACTTAAAGAAACAGTCACGTAGGCCTGCCGTGAAAGCTTTGAGGGCAGTTTTGTCATCTGCCTCGGCACAATGAGAATACTCATGGCTGAAGCGGTACATACGTAATGACTCGTCTGGCTTCTGGTGAATAGTGTACAAGTCATCCGCAGAGTGCAAGCGATCGGTCTGAAAAATATGTTGAGAAACAAACAGTTTCCTCAATTCCTCAAATGAGTCTACCGTCTCAGGTGGAAGACGGCAATACCAATTTAGAGCTCCGCCAGAAAGGGTGGAAGGGAAGAGAAAACATCGCTCTTCGTCGGTGTGCATCCGGTATGCCATGGTGGACTCAAAGAGGTTAAGGTGTTCAATCGGGTTCTCATTTCCAGTATAGAGCTGCAAGCCAAGCTTCTGCTTTGTCTTTGCTTGGAGAGGGTGTTGAGGACCCTCCTTGTATGAGGACCAGGCTTAGGTTGGTTCCAATCAGGTATCTCAGCTTATCGTTGGGCCTTCAACTTGTTTACTTCCTTAAGGAGCTGTAGGACAAGAGGGTCCTGAGTAGAGTCATGTACCACTGGAGCTTTCTTTCGTAAATCTCCATCTCCTCTTGGAAGTAGGAAGGTTTCATCAAGAGCATGTGATTTTTCCCTAGACTCGCCGTACTGACTTCCAAGGTATGTCTGTCGGAACATTTATGAGTCCCCTATACCTTCGTGTTTCTTTAAGACTTATTGCCCCTTCCCCAAATTGGTAGCCAACCTGGGACATGAGAGGGGACCGAGTCTTTCAAAGACCCTTGGGTCATTGATCTTCGAGCTTACATGGATGGGATTGTCTCGACGTTCCTTTAGGAAGTCTCAACAGTCGCGAAAGACGACTTTCGATCCTTCTACTCCTTCTATAAGGAGATGCATTCATCCACTCCTCCGGCTTCGGGTTGAAGCAGCTGGGTTGAAAGAAGTCTCATGTTGGTCGCCATTTCGATGAGTAGCTCGCTCCTCAACAGGAATACCCATGTCGAGGGCAAATAACCTTCCGTGTTGGGGGGCACCCAGTTGATGGTTGACTTCCACAGGGGTGATGAGCTCGTGTGTTTTAGTATATCTAGCCTCGTGGAGCATCTCAAAGACCTTCTCATACTACTCTTAGAGGATCTCATTCTTCATCGCTATCTGTTGTTCTGAGCCTACAGCTCATCGACTTTAGCCTAAAAATCAAACTTATTTTGTTCCTTCTTTCGTTGCTTCGCACCAGGTGCAAGAGGGGTGTCATTCTGTGTGCTGTGACTTCTTTCACTCCCCATGTTGGAAAGGGATGTCTGGTCAAAAGAGAGTGTATGAATGGTGGAAACCAGCTTAACAAAGTTGAAGAAAGTGAGAATAAGTGTCGTTCCCACAGACGGCGCCAAATGTTGATGCACAAAATCAGTGAGGACTTTGGTACAACAAAAAGTGTCAAGTTTGTGACCTTCGCTAGATTGCTCCGGTCACTAGTGTGGATAAGTATGTAAATGGATAGAGACAGGGAAGCAAACACAAGATGTACGTTGTTCACCCAGATTGGCTACGTCCACGGAGCAGAGGAGTTCTCATTAATTGTGAAGGGTTTACACAAGTACATAGGTTCAAGCTCTCCTTTAGTGAGTACTAGTGAATTTTAGTACAAATGACATTAAGAAATATTGTGGGAGAATGATCTCTTTTTATAGAAAAGTTTCTAGCTTTGTTCTGACATTGACACATGTCGTGTTGTGATTGGCTTCTGATGTTGACACGTGTTGCGCTGTGATTGGCTTCTGATGTCGACACGTGTCGCACTGTGATTGGCCTCCTAGTTTGAGGGAAACTCTTCTAGGTCCTTGACGGTATAACGTTGACCAGTGCTCAGTAGTTTCGGGATTGGTCAAGTATGGTACAAACATAATTATTAATAAATTCTCTACGTGATTGCCATGATTTAAATTCACGTTTATAAGAAATGCCTTATTGTTCGGAAATGATGAATCAATTCCATGAGATGCACAGGTAAGTTTATTATTAAGGGGATGCCTTAATTATATTTATGGTCATGAATAGTATTATAATGACTAGACTTGTTGAATTGCTATGGCATGATTATATTTAAGTTATTTGCTCATCATTGTTGCACTAGTGTTAGTACTCGCTCGGGCTAGGGCCAGGCTTCATGTGTATGTTCACATCGCACCGCACGCTCATCTTGGATCCATTGTAGGTGCCAGTCCTGCCATACAGGTTGCACCACACGCTTACCTTCGCCCTTCCAGGTTTTAGTAGCTAAGCTTTCGTATCGACGAGGATTCTTGGCAAATCTCAATATAGGTGGCTACCTTTAAGGGTATAATATTTATCCTATCTTACTATACTTTACTTATGCTCTAACATCACATGTGAAATGGGTTCATTCTCACTCACCAGCGCACTTTTATATTTAAGCACTTTTAGGTTTAAATTTACTTTCATTTTCCACATCATTACACTTTATGGCTTCGTCACCTTCTAGGTGTTAGCCAGCACAACTCGATTCGAAGTCCAAGTGGACATTCTGGGTTAAGGTATGTCACCGTCCCCCCACAAGAAATCCCAAAAAGTTGCCTGATCTAACTCTAAAAGCACATTTCTTATGATTCATTTTCAACTTATGCATCCTCATTCTGGTCAAGGCTTTTCTGAGGTCTTCTAAGTGTTGCTCTTCAGTTTTAGATTTCACCACAATGTCATCAATGTACACTTCCATGCTATGGTCGATTAAGTCATGAAAAATGCCATTCATTGCTTTTTGATAGGTTGCACCAACATTTTTTAGCCTGAATGGCATGACTACATATTCATATGCTCCTATATGTCCTGGGCACCTAAAATTTGTCTTATGTATATCTTCTTTAGCCATTTTTATCTGATTATAACTAGCATTCCCATATATAAAAGATAGAACTTTGTGTTTTGCAACTACATCTATGGACAAGTTAGTCATTGGCATGGGATATTCATCTTCAGGTGTGGCTTCATTAATGTTTCTATAGTCAACACAACATTGAACTACATTAGTTACAACTTTTAATACGAGTACAATGTTGGCCAACCACCCGATGTACTTAGCAGGCCTAATAAACCCAGCTTTTACCAGCCTCTTGATTTCTTCTTTGACCTTTTCTTCTATCTCCTTTGACATTCTTTTGGGAGCTTGCTTCACAGGTTTATAATCCTCCTTAATAGGCATTTTGTGTTCTACTAAGGTGGAATCTAAACCTAGTATCTCACTGTAATGCCAAGCAAAATAATCTTTAAACTCATGCAAAAGGCTCACTATCTTTGCCCGATCACCAGCTTCTAACAAGCCACTAAGTTGTATGGACCTCAGATCCTAGGCTCTGATACCACTTGAAGGAAATATTTGTGAAAACAAGTTCATTTGAGCAACATCTACAACATGCAATTAACAATTAAAGGTGGAATCATGCTTGTATGCACTCAAAAACAAAATTTTACCTATGAAATTCAAGGCCTAGTGAGTGTGGTGAACCAAGACTCAACTCAAAACCAAAGTGAGTTGAGAAATCTTGTACCTTTGTTGATTCCTATTTGCATAAGCAAAGGCTAATCACCCTTTCATTCCTTACTTCTTAGCTCCATGGATTTCTTGGATGAGGATGGTAGAATGGATTCTCCAAGTTCCCAAAATAGAGAACCTCTAAGTTTCCACACCAAGGAGAGCATTAATGAAGAGATGAGTGACCTAGGAAGATTTAGATGCTAGTAAAACCTTCCTAGGGTGGCCAGCCTCTTAGAGAGAAAAGGGAGCTTGTGTTCTCATGTTTTCTCCAAAAGCAACGCTAATGATGAAATGGCTATAAAGTTGCCTTTATACCACCTCACAATGGAGTGGCAAACTTGCAATTAAGGCAAGTTCACTACCCTTCTCTATATGGCCGGCCTTAAGGGTTTATTGGGCTTTCAAGCCCTTTGTGTTTTCAAGTTGTCATACAACTTGAGTTAATGGGCTTGACGTTCAAATCCCATTGGGCCTTGCGGCCCAAAACTAACCTAAGACCTATAATGAACATATTTGTTTGATTAATTAACATATTTAATTAATCATAGGCTTAAATAATTAAACCATTTAATTATTCTTACTCATTTCTGTTGTTTCTTTAATCTATACCTTACACAGTGTATGATCCATTAGGTTCCTTTTAGAGAGGCAGTGGGCGATTAGAACTCTTTAAATCGATTGTGAATTAAAACTTAATTTCAATTCTCCTTTTAGTGATTACTCACCTTTAGGGCTTCCACAAACCATGAGTGACACCTAGCAGTATATCATGGCTACCCAAGCTAATCAGAAGAGGTGGAGAACCTATTCAGTTTAGGATTACAATACAATACGGTATTTCTCTAATACAATACTCTTGATCACTTTGTTTGGTATGATAGTTTATTCATGTCTACTATCCAATGTGATTCTCTAACTTATATGATTACCTTGAATGTGACTTGGAACGACTTCCTAAATCTCATTCATACTCTGGCCAGAGATTCTTAATCATATCATAGAGTATTCTCCCTCAAACGATTTGAAGGTTAGAGATCCCTTGTTGCACATTCACTTGCCTCCATAGCTAAGTGGCTTAACCCCAACTACGTTGTGGACACCCTCTGATGAAGTAACTTTGACATGGTCAAAGATCAATGACCTAAACATAAGACAACTATAGTGCCTCAGGTCAAATGACTACTTTGCATTATCCCAACCTTAAGTTCTCATGTGATATGAGTATGAGAACTCCTCGTTGATCGTATTTAGTGGACTCATTCTCTATTGAGCACCTACATGCTTGTCTTGGTGTCAGTCACACCAATGACTCGAGACTAGTCACTCCCTAAAAAAGACATAGCACATATTGATCTTAATGGACTGTCAATGCCTAATTGGTAATCCTATGATTAGCAACGTTTAGGATATGTATACGAAAGAGAATGGTCTCATGAATCTAACTTCTTTATATCATATTCTCCAGATTGCATATTCCTTGGACTTATTGTTTAAGCATATAACATTTATATGAGATAGCTTAAAACAATAATCTTTGCCCTTTATATTAAACTGGATTAGTTTAACATGTGAAATGTCTGTAAAGTATCATCATATGATTGGTTTTAGGGCACATTTCCAACATGGATCAGATAAGTATCCTACATCGGCATAACCAATAAGGCGAGAATCGACTCGAGATAAGGGGGTGCGGCATCACTCGAGGATCCGTAGGGATAAAACAAGCCCAAATCTGTAATACCCTTAAGGTAACAGAAGATGTCTATAACACTAGTCCAGTGTATGCGTGTTGGTGCATTATTGTATCTTGCCAAAAGATTAACAGCGAATGAGATATTGGGTCTAGTTCATTGAGCTAAGTACAATAAAGTTAAGGAACTTCAAGCTTCAAAATCTCTTCATCATCCTTCTTTGACGGAAGGGATCTCGTTTTGCATTTAGCAATTGAACGACCATAGGAGTACTCGAAGGCTTTGCTTTATCCTCATTAAAGCAGTGCAACACATTCTGGGTGTAATTTGATTAATGTACTAAGATTCCATCTGAACAGTGCTCTATCTTAAGGCTGAGACAATATCGAGTATTTCCTAGATCTTTCATCTCAAATTCTGACTTAAGGTGCGCAGCATTTCTCTTGAGCTCTTAAAGAGTTTCGCTGAGGTTTATGTCGTTGACATAAACTACAACAATCGCAAAACCAGAATATGACTTCTTAATGAACACACAAGGGCATAGTTCGTTGTTCACATATCATTGACTAGTCAAATACTCACTCAGATGGTTATACCACATTCTTCCAGATTGCTTCAAACCATAGAGTGAATGCCTCAGCCAGATTGAAAGCGTGTTCCGAGGTTTAGAAATATTTGATCCAATCAATGTAAGTTCTTCGGGAACTTTCATACTGTATCAATATCCCCATAAAGATACACAATTACTATGTCCATCAACTGCGTACTCAGTTTTTCAAAAACTACCAAACTAATAAAGTAGCAAAAAGTAATCACATCCATAACGGGTGAATAAGTTTCGTCATAGTCAATCCAGGTGCGTTGTGAGAATCCTTGTGCAACAAGACGATCTTTGTAACACATAATTTCATTCTTCTCATTACGCTTCCAAAAAAAAAACCCAATTGTTGCCAACGGGCTTCACATGTGGAGGACTAGGAGTTATAGGTCCAAACACCTTACGTTTCACAAGCGAATCAAGTTCGACTTGGATTGCTTGTTTCTAGTTTGACCAATCAATTCTACATTAACATTCATCAACGGAATGGGGTTCATCGCTCAACATGACTTCAGTAGCTACTACATATGCTAATGCATCATTGATGATCATCTCATTTCTACACCAAACATCATCCAAGCTAGCATAATGGACCAAAATCTCTTGATTCTCGGGAGGTGGATTCCTCTCTTCAAGGACGCTTCAGTAATCTAGAATTTCCTCATGAGTTGGACAAAATGAGTAGGCAATAGTCGGACTCATGGTAGGCTTAAAAAGAGCCTGTGCCGTGGATTTCCTCTTCCGGGGTGTGAATCCTTTAAACTAAGTGGTCTGTCATGCAATCGTGTAGAGGCAGATGATTAGCTAGCCGCTAATGTACGTGGATCGGCCAAAGTGGCATCTCGAGCTTCCAAGAGCGAAATCCTTCGTACATTTAGTACATCCATCTTTGTAGGCACATTCGCAACTAGAATATGTGATATTGTCACTCACACTAGATCAGTAAAAGCATCTGACATGCTTTGAGCTACGCTCTGAAGATCTAATATGCGTTGTACTTCAATTTCATTTTGAGCGGTACGGGGATATAAATGAGAAAAAGTGGGAACTGTCCACGATAATTCGCATCGTTCTTCAAGAACGGTGACATTCTTATCTCCTTCTAACGACGGAAAGATTGTCTCATAGAAGTGATAATTCACGAAACAAGCGATAAACAGATCACCTATCAAAGGTTCTAAGTAACGAATGATCGAAGGAGAATCATATCCAACATAAATTCTCATCCTTTGCTGAGGCCCTATTTCTGTATGTAAGGGCGACGAAATCGACAAATAGACAGCACAATCAAAAACATGCATATGCGATATGTCGGGTTTGTATCTGGTAACCAACTAAAGGCCATTATATGGTTGGGTCACAACAGGCCTTAGGCAGACCAACATGGCTACATGCAATATTACATGGCCCCAAGCAGTGATCGAGAGCTTGGTACGTATGACCAACGATCGAGCAATCATTTATAAGTGCTTAATGAATACCTCTGCCAGGCTGTTCTGGGTGTCAACATGAGGTACTAGATGTTCAACTTCAACTGCAACTAACATGTAATAGTCATCAAAAGCTTTAGATGTGAATTCTCTAACATTATCCAATCGAATAGATTTGATCGGATAATCAAGGTAGTGAAATCTGAGCTTGATAACCTGAGCCAACAATTTGGAGAATGCAGCGTTCCTTATGGACAACAAGAACACGTGTGACCAACGTGTGGAAGCATCAACCAAAACCATAAAATATCTAAATGGTCCGCATGAAGGGTGAATTGGTCCACAAATGTCCCCCTAAATCCTTTGTAGAAAAATAGGAGAATTTGAACAAATCTTTTCATAAGAAGGCTTAATAATAAGTTTTCCCATTGAGCAGGTTTGGCATGTGATTCCTTGAATCGAACATAAACTTCAAGTTAGTGGATGCCTGTGTGATGATTTAAGATACGGTGCATCGCTTCATCCAGGGTGTCCTAAACAATCATGCCAAAGTGTAATTTCGTGTGCGGTCCTACTAGTAGGGTTGGTCATTTAGTGGCATTCTATAAGGCGTATGGTTGTAGTATACAAACCAATCGAGGTACGCTCGATCTTCTCTAGAATGCACTTATGGCCATATTCGTAAGAAGTTATGCACATAAATTCAACTTCATTTTTTACATAGGTTTCAGCGTGGTAATTATTATCTCTAATGTCCTTGAAACTCAATAACGTTTTTCTAGAATGTGGAGAATAAAGTGCCTCATCAATGGTCAATATTGTACTATTGGACAACATTATACGTGCTTTATCGTATCTTTCGATCAAGTTGGATAGGTCTGGGAGGGTTGTCAGAGGTGCATTCTTAAGTATGAAGCTAGTGAAACAAATGTGTTCATGCAAAATGGTGTGCGTGGTTGCACGATCTGCTAGATAACTAACTTTCCCACTAGTCATACCTAGAAATAAAAATTAATTTGAATTGGTCACATGCATAAAAGTTCTAAAAACAAATATCCATTCAAAATAATTTAAGTATTCAAGGATGGTAATTAAAAAAACACTTAATATCCAAAAAAAAAAATTCACCAACAAATAATCCAAATATAAAGGAAAATTGTGTAAAATTAAACAAAAAACACGTTCATCCACTAGGTGGAATTCGGCCCCATTGTTCCAAATTTCAACTAAAAATAGTTTATGTCTAAAATTCTAATCTTCCATAAGGGTGGTATCCTTCTCAAAGTCAAAAACCTCCATCTTGGTACTCTCCGGTTCATCCACTTGCATAAAGTATGATTCAAACTTCTTACGACGAGAATGATATTCAACTACAACCTTCTGGGGAGCATGGCAAACAAGAGACCAATGGTCCTTTGAATCACAACGATAGCACATGTCCACATCCATGGTTTTAGGTGCTTTACCTTTATTCTTGAAGTTTGGGGCCTTGGGAGTGAGGTTAGGGCACTTCTGGGCTCGGTTTCCTCCCTTAGATGGCCTTGACTCTGTTGACCTTGACGGGGTGGCTTCTAGCCGCCCTGTTGGTTTATGCTATAATGTGCTTCAAGCAAAATTTACATTCAAAGAAGCAAGAATAAAGCTTGTAACAATTACAACATTCAAATCATAGACTATGAATTACAAAACCTAAAAGGATTCACCAACTACTAAACCTAGGCTCTAATACCACTTGAAGGAAATATTTGTAAAAACTAGTTTATTTGAGCAACATATATGCATGAAATTAACAATTAAAAGGTAGAATCATGCTTGTATGCACTCAAAACAAAACTTTACCCAAGAAATTCAAAGCCTAGTAGTTATGGTGAACCAAGTCTCAACTCAAAAACAAAGTGAGTTGATAAATCTTATACCTTTGTTGAATCCTCTTTGCATAAGCAAAGGCTAATCACCCAAGAAAGAGGGTCTTCATTGCTTTCTTCTTAGCTCTATGGATTTCTTGGAGGAGGATGGATGAATGGATTCTCCAAGTTCCCAAAATAGAGAACCTCTAAGTCTCCACACCAAAGAAAGCATTGATGAAGAAATGAGTGACCTAGGAAGAGATAGATGCTAGTAATCTCTTCCAAGAGTCAAGAGAGCTTTGTGTTCTCATATTTTCTCTAAAGAAAACCCTAAGGATGAAATGTCTATAAAGTTGCCTTTATACCACCTCACAATGGAGTGGCAAACTTGCAATTAAGCCAAATTCACTACCCCTCACTCTTATGGCCGGCCATATTGGGTTCTTTGGGCTTTGAGGCCCTTTGTGTTTAAAGTTGTCATACAACTTGAGTTATTGGACTTGACATTCAAATCCCATTGGGCCTTGCGGCCCAAAACTAACCCGAGGTCTATAACAAACTTATTCATTTGATTAATTAACACTAGCATATGGGCAAATACAAAGTGTGTGAGAAAAAATTTTATTTTTGTTTTTGAAATAGAAGGAGAGAGGAAGAGAGTGATAGAGAATGTCGGAGTAGGAAGTTTTTTTTTTTTTAATTAGAGATATCTTAGGATTACATGTAGGTGAGGCTTTGAAAAAACAAAATTTGGTTGTGTGAAATTACATTTCTACCCTATATTTCTTATTCATGTTCTGTTTTAATTAGAGGGTTAAACTGGTAATTTCATAAGATTTTGGTTGACAATGAGTGTTTTATTAATTAGTAGAGATATTAATTAATCCTAGCCATAAATAATCAAACCATTTACTTATCCTTACTCATCTCCGTTGTTTCTTCAATCTCTACCTCACATGGTGTACAATCTATTAGGTTCTTTTTTAGAGAGGCAATGGGCAATTAGAACTCTTCAAATCGATTGTGAATTGAAACATACTTTCAATTCTCCCTTTTGTGATTATACACCTTTAGGGCTTCCACAAACCATGAGTGACACCTGGCAGTATGTCATGGCTACCCAAGCTAATCAAAAGAGGTGGAGAACCTATTCAGTTTAGGATTACAATGCAATACAGTCTTTCTCTAATACAATACTCTTGACCACATTGTTTGGTTTGATAGTTTATTCATGTCTACTATCCAATGTGATTCTTTTACTTATATGATTACCTTGAATGTGATTTGGAACGACTTCCTAAATCTCATTCATACTCTGGCCAAAGATTCTTAATCATATCATAGAGTATTCTCCCTCAAATGGTTTGAAGGTTAGAGATCCCTTGTTGTGCATTCAGTTGCCTCCATGGCTAAATGGCGTAACCCCAACTATGCAGTGGACACCCTTTGATAGAGTGACTTTGACAAAGTCAAAGATCAAGGATCTAACCAGAAGACAACTATGATGCCTCAGGTCAAAGGACTATTTTGCATTATCCCAACCATGAGTTCTCATGTGACATAAGTATGAGAACTCCTTGTTGATCATGTTCAATGGACTCATTTTCTATTAAGCACTTACATGCTTGTCTTGGTGTCAGTCACACCAATGACTCGAGACCAATCACTCTCTCTAAGAGAAGACATAGCACATACTGATCTTAACGGACTGTCAATGCCCAATTGGCAATCCTATGATCAAGAACGTTTAGGATATGTATACGAAAAAGAATGGTCTCATGAATCTAACTTCTTTAGATCACATTCTCCCAATTACACATTCCTTGGACTTATCATTTAAGCATATAACATTTATATGAGACAGCTTTAACAATAATCTTTGCCCTTTATATATATATATATATATATATATATATATATATATATATATTTATTTAACATGTGAAATGTCCATAAAGTATCATCATATGATTGGCTTTTAGAGCACATTTCCAACAATCTCCTACTTGCACTAGAGCCAATCAGCTTTGTCATCTGTGATGATACCTCTTCTGAATTCATTTCAAAAATGGCTGAGTAGTAGGCCTAGACAATGGACATCTATATGTTATCCATAGAAGCAACCTTGAGAATAATGACGTCACCATTATACATGATTCTCAATCATGTGGTTCAATCTCTCATTTGAGTTTGGATCTTGATGAGAGCTTGTTTCCCTGACTTAAGTTATCGCTCCATTAGTGTCATAGTGTCGGTACACTAAAGACACTTTCTAGTTGAAACCGAATGGTGAGTTCATAAATGAACTTTCCCATCGAAACAACATTGTTGTAAGCTTCTATATGGCGATATATTTTGTATGCATGATGGAACACACTTAAGTCATTACTTATAACGTTTCCACCCAAATATCTCTTTAGTCATAATAAAGAGATATCTTATTATCTTTTCATTCATAATGTAGACATCCAATGATGGATATGATATTAGATTCATAATCCAATACATTTACGCTTCCATTGCGTTACTCTAATTCTTCCTCATTCTTGAGGAATCTATCCTTTAGTATTTCTTAAATACTTAATGACTCACTTGACAATTGTCATGGTTCTGATCTTAGGCTTGCACTAATATTGTCTTCTACCGTTCTTGGTACAACTTATATCAACGTTTTTCATACAATATGAAATATGTAAATCACCTTTCTGCGTATGCATAAAGGATTCTATTTACACATTATGCTTCTTTGCGAGTCAAAGGGGTACATTCCCTTTTAGAAAAGCAATTTCCCAGTCTGACTGGAATTGTCCTTTCATTTGAAGCTTATCATTCGAGAAACTTCCTACATCTATCGTCTATCAATAAGGATTGAGATAATCCAATTATATCTTGAAATCTATCATTATAGATTTTCATCCCATGTATATAGACTATGTCTCCCATATACATTATATCATTATAGAACGTTTAAAGTCATATCTTTAACGAAGAAGAATTCCTAAAATTAATATATCATATATATATGTTCAAATTTAGGAATATGATTAACTCCCTCTAATCTTTTGTAAACCTAGTAAACAAAAGATTCATTTACATCTTATGAGGAATCAAACGATTTGATCTTTCTCTCATAAGACACTTATAGCTCCCACTAGCTTGCAAAGATTCATGATGGATAGATCTCTACAACTTACAAGTCTTGTGATTCCTAGTATTAGACATATATTATCAAGACTATCTTGATAATGGTTTTGGAAACTCATATTATGTCCAAACATTGAATCACAATTTAATTGTAGTTAGCAACCTTTGAATTAACAGAAACCAAGACTACGTCAAAGATGGTTTCTTCCAAGTCAACCAATCTCTTTTATTGTAGTCACCTTAAGCTACCAATTAGCTACAAAGGTTTCACTATATCGGGTCAAATGGTACTATACCATTTCCTTGAGTATATGTCGTATATACACTCAATGTAGTCATACGGATTTTCATTCTTATTTCTTTCGAATTAAGAGGTGTAACTCTATGACATATTCATAAAGTTCAAACCAATCAACTGAGACGGTTTATAGATCATTCTTGACTACCTTGGAGCTAGTGGTGTAGGAACTGGTTTGTTATATTTGTTGATTATCATCTTGTCTCTCAAAGAACCCATTCTTTGAAGTCTATCTCTCGTTCATTTGCTTTATCTTAGGCAAATCCCATTGTAGGATTACAATGAACTACCCAACAAATAACATTTGTTAGTTGGATTATAGAAGTGATATCCAAAGGTTGATTTAAGGATATCCCACAAGATTGTTCTCAAACCAATATTGCGTATTAGCACACAACCCCAAATCTTAACACGATTAAGACTTGTCCTTCTTTCTAACTACATCCTATGGAGTCATGAAAATTTTGGAAGATCTTCTAATTGACAATCATATTGTCTTAGAAGTATACATCCTATATATGGGTAATTGATAACATCCAACGAACTGCATCTTATTCGAGTTCATTCTTCTCCCAATGGAGAAATCCATTATCTTATGATACTTCTTTCCTTGGTATCTTTCAAGGAAACTCATCTAAAGTGTCAGTTTTCCTTGGATCAAATCTAAGGAGGTAAATACTTTAGACGTCTTACTCATCAACTTACATTCTTGAATTCTTTGAAACCTTTTGCAAAGTTTTCGGACTTGTGTTTATTCAAAATAAACGATAGTCCAACCGAGAGCGATCTTCGGTGAATGTCTATAACATGAGTAGTATTATGTTGTGGACAAGTGCCACTAACATCTAAGTGAATTAACCTCAACAATTTTGTGATTCTTTCTTCTTTTCAAAAGAACAAAGATTTGAACATTTCGCCTCTATACAATTTTAACAAGAAGGCATTGGATCCGGATCAAACAATCGAAAGTATCCATCTATGACTAACTTGTAATTTATGTTTTAGAAGGAGTCACAACTCAGTGGGATTAGTCACTCCCTTGCAACCTTTTGGGTTTTAAGCGTCGTTATATTCTAAACAGTTAACACTACCGCATCATCTCTACTATAGAGACAATCAATTAGATTACAATAATCCAATCATTCATTAATAAAGAACAATGTTTTGTCAAACAAAACATTCATCCATCTCTTATAATAACGGAATTAAGTTCCTTTATTCAAATTGAAATGTAAAGACAATCTTTGTTTTCCATTTTCATTGGTAGTTCATATGAGGAAGTAAGTACTATCTGCTTTCACAGAGATTTATATTTGATTCACATTCCGAATGTGAAGTACTTTCTCTTCTCTCATTAATCTTCTACTTCTTATTAGCCACACTTTTACAACGATTGTAAAACATAGTTACTAATATGGAATCAAACATTCAAGTAGAAAAACCAATTGTTTTGAACTATTCAAGAACATTTTACAATACCTTAGAAAGGTGTGTTCTTGACACTTGCAAGACATTTCTTGCAAATACCCCTTTCAATGTCCATCCTTTCATAAAGAAAGTTTGTTCCCTTGGAGTTTTTCGCCATCTTCATTTGACTTCTCCATTGACTACAATAGTCATGGTCCCTAAACTCCCACTATCTCTCTTGAAATGAACATAGAAAACACGTAGAGATAGTTTTACAAGAATTTATCAAGAATGAAATTGTAATTAGTAAAAATAAAATAGCATTAGAAAAGCAAGATATAGAATTTTTAGGAATGTATATTAAGTCAGACACAATACAATTACAAGATCATATAGCCAAGAAAGTTTTAGAATTTCCAAATAAGTTAGAAGATACAAAAAACAGTTATAAAGTAGTTTTAGGATAGTTAAATTATGCAAGAAATTTTATACCTAATTGAGGAAGAAAAATAGCAGTATAACATAGTAAAACTAGTGAAATAGGACAAAAGTATTTTAATGGTGAAGTTATTAAATTAGTTCAAAATATAAAGGAAGAAATTGCTAAACTTAAGCCATTAACATTACCATTAGATGATTGTTACAACATAGTTGAATCAAATGCATCATCATTAGGATGGGTAGGAATACCATATCAGAAAAAGCATAAGGACTCACCAAAGTCTAATGAACAAGTTTGTAGATACTCATCTGAAAAATTTAGTGATGTACAGTCAAGATTACCAGCAACAGATTTAGAAATTTTAGGAATCATTAACTCACTTGAAGCATGTTCTTTATTTTTACACAATGAAGTATATACAATAAGAACAAACTGTCAAAATATAGTTTCTCAATAAAATAAGATACATACTAATAAATAGGTTGCTGATGATGGACCAATTTTATAGATTCAATTATAAGAAATGGTTTTAAACCAATTTTTGAACATATTAAAGGTAGTGATAATACATTACATGATATCTTATCAAGACTTATTCATTAAACAGGAATGGAATATCATGGACTATCATCCTCAAATAGCACAAAATCACAAGGCAGAATAACACATTTCAATACTATAATGATGCATTATGGACCTCCACCATTCAGAGGATTCCAAAATAGCATAAGTAAACCAGCATCACCACCAGTACCCACCTTTAACTTTAATGTCACTATAGTTGAAGGAATCAGAAATCCAATTTTGAGGTATAGGCTAAGGGTACCAAGACTAGCTATTAGGCTGCATGTTCTCTTAGATAATTTTTGGAATGTTCAAATTAAAAAGCCAAGAATGAGATAGGTCATGAAAAATTAATTAGAGCCTTAGAACAAGAGTTTGATAATTTAAATTTTAATTTCCACCAAAGTCAGCATTATACTCATTCTATATAACATAACCTCTAAGCCCTTTCTAGAGACCATGAATCATTGATTAACTAGTTCACCAAAATGAACCAAGAATTTCAATCTCTTAGAATGCAACAGAAGACAAGTAATACCCTGAAAAAGAGAATTGAAAATAGGCTTAGAAATTGATTAGCATAAGAATAAAGAAAAATAGGTTATTGAACCCATAAAACAAGAGGCTAATGAGCCCATAAAAAAGAGAGAGAGAGAGAGAGAGAGAGAGAGAGATTAAGATTGAGCTCTTAGAAGAAGTTGTTGAAATGCAGTAGCATCAGCATCTGTCAGACAAAGAAAAACAAGAAAGATATTAAAGATTTCTTAGGAATCTTCCATTAGAGTTAATAATAGATGATATCTTATTAAAAGAAATTTCAAAAACAAAATTAAGAATAATGCCACCAGTTAAGCGAAATGAGATCCTGAGCAAGCATCACAGTTCAAAAAAGAGTTACAATTACAATTACTTCTATCAGTTCATCTTTGATTCAAAACCAGGGATGGATATATCCACCAAGCCTTTTTGATAGTACAGAGAGTTGTATTTATAAACCAGAGATTTCAGACCATGACATTTTAGTTATGAACATCAAAAGACGCATAATGTAGTAGAGGTTACCCTAGCCTAACTATCAGAGTTTGGCTATCTTGATAAAATATTCATTAACCATAGTGCTCAATTAGAATCATTTCTTGAAAAGCTTATAAAAGTAATAGAAGATTGTCTAGAAGAGTGGAAAGAAATTTGTATAAGTTTTATTAGTAGTCCTTTATATTGGTATATACATATGCATAAGGAGAAAGCTAGGCATATAGCCATCATTAATAAAGAGTCCCTTTAGACTATCTTCTATCTCCCCACACAGATGAACTCCTTCGTACAAAAATATTCTGAGATTTTGAGGGATCCAAATGTTAGCCTTAGACGAGTTTGAAGATTTTAGATATGATATGATATTAGTAGTAAAAGAACAAGAAATGTATATTTCCAGCAAGTCAAAATTGTGTCATCAACCTACTAGAAGCATCAGAGTTTCAAAGGAGAAACATCTAATATGTATTACAAAGTATTAAAAAAAGTATAGAGAAAAAGAGGCAGAACTAATAGAAGGAGATGAACAGTACTGGAATAATTTGACAGAAGATAAGCTACACAACATTTGTGGGAGATGACTCATTGCAGTGCTTCTTTACTGGCAATTGCAAGATCATCAGAGGTGGTGCAGTCTTTTTCTCGTGATGCTATTATGTTGGTCCTACAACTTGCAAGATTGTTATCTTTCTTGTTGTTTAGATGGTTAGATATGGATCTTCGTGGTGGTTGGGGAATTGTATTGTATTCATGATGAGTCTGTAATTATGAAAGTTTTTTTATGTGTGTGACATGTCTGTCCTAGGTACATTCTTGATGATTTCTTAATAAATTCTTATTGCCTAAAACAAAAAAAATATCTGCGAGATTTTATTTTTCACACGTCACTCTCAATCAAGATATTATAATAGTATTCATTTATGTATTTTTGTAATTTTTATTTTATGTTATTTATCATTAACTGATTTGAAAAATCAACATTTAACTATTGTATACAATTTGTACTACTAGCCTGACACATCCTGATCCGGAATGTCCTCCTGGACTTCAAATCGATTTGTGCTAGCCAACACCAGAAGGTGACGAAGCCATAAAGTGTAGTGATGTGGAAAATTTAAATAAATTTAAATCTAAAAGTGTCATAAAGTGTAGCCATTTCACACGTGATGTCAGAATATAAGTATAGTACAAAAAGGTAGGATAAGATTTATACAATCGTGAGTATTTCCATAACAAAGCTTTGCCAGAAAGTCCTCGTCGACACGAAAGCTCTGCTACTAAAACCTAGAGGGGCGAAAAACAAGGGTAAGTGGGCCGAAAAATAAAGCTTTGTAAAAATCTTTTTGAAAACATAATAACCCTTCGCTGTAAAACAAGTATAGTTTCCAAAATATACATACTACGTATAGTATGAAAATACTTCATGTAGCCTGCAATATCTCAAGAATTTAGTACATCACAATATTTCGTAAATAAACACCTAACATCCGGTTGCATAACAAATATATCATATCGAGTGCTCATTGACATATGTTGGCACACAAGTTCATGTAGAGATATTCTGACATGAACATGACTGGGTGTAAATAAATGATTTACGCTCTAGTACTACAATCACGTGAAGACTGGCACATCATATACGAGTCCTAATTGCCTATAGCAATCTAGGACAGGACTGGCACCTACAATAGATCCAAGGTGAGTGTGCAGTGAGATGTGAACATACACGTGAAGCCTGCCCCTGGCTTGGGCGAGTACAAACACCAGTGTACCATATGATGAGCAGATAATGTAAATATAATTGTGCATGGTAATTCGATAATTCTAGTTGACATAAAACTATTCATAACTATAAATCTAATTAAGGCATCCCCTTATAGTAAGCTTACATGTGCATCCCGTATGATTATTTCATAATTTCCCAACAGTACGGCATTTCTTATAAACGTTAATTTAATTATGGCAATCACGTAGGAACTTCATTATTAATTGTATATATGGAAACTAAACAAGTATATATATACAATATAAAAGAAAAGACTCACTCATAGATAGTTGTGAAGTCGTAACAATTCAAAAGAAGGAAAGCCAGAGTCTCCGATAGTAATCACACCTAAGCATAATATTGGGACCCGTTAGTAAAATCCAACTAAAAAGATTAAATTTAGGAAAACGGAGTGTGGATTTGGAATCAGAGAATTAAAATATGCTAAGAAGGCTCCCGGGCAATTTTTTGTAAAAATCAACAAAAAGTCAACAGAGATGCCAAGTCGGTCAACTATGTTAAAACTTCGAAATTTCACTAAATAGATGTCAAAAATAGACCCGGGGTGTCGAAATTAGCCAATGAGGGTTTCCAAGAAAATTTCAAAAAAGTCAACACAAGGAATACTCCAGAGAATATTCTAGATCCATTTCAAAATTGGGCCGGATCAGGTTAATAGGCTAAAGGTTTGGGCCAGCCCATGGATCTAGTTTTTGGGCCTCTTCTCTCTTTTTTTTCTTTTTTTCATTTTTTAAATTGGGTCGGATCTTATCCGATTGGGCTCGCGGGTCGTCAGACCTAAAGAATAAGAAGGCTGGAATTTTGGCCGGGAAAGCTTCCTGATCTCTATTCGAGCTCGAAACTCCACTATTTTCAGCAATCTATATATCAAATTGAAAGCTAAGGGAAAAGAGAATAAGGTTTTATCGACACGAAGCCTAGCCGTGGCCAAAAAGTGATCGGAAAAAACCTGCAATTCCGTGGACTTCGTCGGAAACTGGGTTTTAGTTCTAGGGGTGTTTCCTGCACTAATCATCACCATATTTCCTATGTAAGCTCAAAATCGAGCTAGAGATCGAAAGCTAAAACAATAAGGAAGAGTACGAGTCCTTACCGAATTGAGAAATGGAAGGAATCGTCAGGTTTTACTCCGGTGTTCATGTGCAGCGAACACAGAGGGAGAGAGAGTGTGACGAGGGTTTGCAAAGAGGGGAAGGGGGAGGTGCAAGGTCGATGGTGATGGCCGGTGGTGGAAGAGTTCGCTAGAGCGCCGAAGGCATGATAGCATTGATGTTGTTGTGTTTTTGTAAAGAGCAAAGATACTGGAGAAAGGTGAGGGAAGGTGAGGGAGGAGAAAGATCTAATTATTTTGGGGATAGGTGACACATGGCAAGAGTAGAAATGAGAGTTTGGTATTGTTGTCGGCCTCATAGGCCAAAAAATTATTAAAATATTAAAAATATCCTGTCAAAAAATAATAAAATACTCAAAATTCAAATTTCATAAAACACCCTCAAGTTTCGTAGTTCTATAAAATCTTCATCGTAGCTCCAAATTCGATTCTGCTTGCATCTACGTGTTCGTATCGTCAAGTCCTTTAAGGATACGATAAAATAATAGCTCATACACGTCCCAAAATGACAGTCAACAAAAGTCAACAATATTGTAAAATTAGGAACGGGTTGTTACATAACCAGTGTTTGAAATTTCTTCAATATGGTCGATAATTATGTGGAATGAAAAAATCAAAGAACAAAATGAAAAAGGAGTGAAATATATAGAAACTCAAGAATATAGAGAAAGTTTGTTGTACTGAATATTCCTCTTCATTTCATTACGCCATAATTACAATGTATCATTGGTATATATAGTTTTGTATCAATCATGACAATTGCATAAAAGCCCCTAACTGATATAACAAACTACAAGATTACTCAAACAAACTATATTAACAACTACATAATATAACTAACTAACTTTAGTCTCTTTACACCCTGTCAAGCTGAACTTGATAGCATCAAATGGTCCAAGAGATAGCTTGGATTGAAAATACAGAAACCTATTTTTAGTGAGGGGTTTTGTTTGAATATCTACTAACCGATCTTCACTGCACACATATTGGACTTTAATGAGACTGGCAAGTACTAGTTCTTGGATGTAGTTATAATCTATTTCCATATGCTTAGTTCGAGCATGAAAAATAGTATTAGAAGCAAGGAAAATAGCAGAGATGTTATCACACCAAAGTTTAAGAATTGTATACTGAAACCAATATCTTTGAACATTTTGCAGATCCAAGTAATTTCTGCTGCAGTATGAGCCAAGGAATGATAATTTGCCTCTGTTGAAGATCGAGTAACAATTGGTTGCTTCTTGGCCCTCCAACTAATTAGATTAGAACCAAGAAAGATATAATAGCCACTTGTAGATCTCCTGTTATAGGTACATCCTGCCCAGTCTGTATTAGAATATGTAGTAAGATCAATAGCACCTTTCTTGAACCACAAACCATGTGTGACTGACCATTTAAGAAACCTGAGTATACATTTAGCAGCTTAAAGGTGAGGTTCTCTAGTAGTGTACATAAATTGGCATACTTGATTGACAGCAAATGAGATATCTGGTCTTGTTCGAGTTAGGTATTGTAAGGCTCCCACAATTGACCTATATTCAATGACATTGGTATAAGTGGACATGTGTTATCAAGCTTTTGTGTACTTAAAGGAGTGGAACAGGGTTTAGTACCCTCCATGTTAATCTTTTGAAGCAAGTTAAGTAAATACTTGCTTTGATGAAGAAAAATGCCTTCTGAAGACCTTTGAACTTCAAGACCCAAGAAATAGTGCAAAGGGCCTAACTCTTTGACAGGAAAGACTACACTTAACTTTTGAATGAAATGTTGACAGAGAGAAGGATTAGGTCCTATTACCATTATGTTATCTACATATACCAAAACAATGACTGGAATAGATGCCTTGAGAATAAAAAGTAATGCATCAGATGAGGATTGTGTGAAGCCAAATGGCTACAGAGCTTGAAAAAGCTTAGGAAACCAAGCCTTGGGAGCTTGCTTTACCCTATAGACTGACTTTCTGAGCTTGTAAACATGAGTGGGTAAATTTGAATCACAAAAACCCGATGGTTGATGCATAAAGACCTCCTTTTTAAAGTCTCCATGGAGAAATGCATTGCTGATATCTAATTGGTTGAGAAACCAAATGTAAAACTGCTAATGATAATAAAATTCTGATGGTTACTAGCTTGGCAACTGGATTGAAGGTTTCCTTAAAATCAAGACCTTCATGTTAATGAAAACCCTTGGCTACAAGCCGAGCCATATACTTATCAATAGAACCATCAGAATTTTTCTTGATCATAAACACCTATTTACAACCAACTATGTTTTGATTAGGAGTGAAATGGACTAATGTCCAAGTGCCTGTAGATTGCAGAGCATTAAACTCTGCTTGCATTGCAAGTCTCCAGTGTGCATGCTTTGGAGCTTGAAGGTAGGTTGTAGGAACAAAATCCATAGAATTTGGAAGTTGATGCTTAGTAGTTGAGTAATCTTTAGGCTTAACTCGTTTCCCCCTTCTTTGGTTGGTCACCTTCTCCTCTATCCTCTCCTCATTCGTCCACCCTCTCTCTTTCTCTCCTTTCCGATTGGGCAGTACCCCCCCCCCCCCTTTTTTTTTTCTTCTCTCTCATTCCCCCATTCTTGTTTCTCGTCTTTTTCCTCTTTTAAAAATAATTAAATGATAAATAAATATCAACATTATACAAATATATAAAAATATATAAATAGTGACTAAAACAAAAGTACTTCTCGAGTTTACAGTTCCGTAAAATTTTAACTGTAACCCCAAATCCTCTTCTGCTTACGCCTACGAGTCCATAAGGTCGAGTACTTCAGGGAAATGCAAAAGGATTCATTCATACACCTCACTATACGCTGATCAACGAAAGTCAATACTCCTGCCTCTAGAGGCATTTTTGTAAAATCATGCTTTTAAAATTAATAAAAATGTAAAATTTTGGGACAGGTTGTCACAATGATACACGTCATCATCATGGATCGAAACACCTCTACCTCAAATAATCTAGCAGCACCTCTGACAATCGCCCAACGAGCTTGTAAGATACCAAAACAACGCTCCCCATCCTTCTTACACCCCTCTTGACATCTTGCAAAGTGTTTTTCCTTTTCACTTGTGGACGTGGTTTTGACAAATGATGTCCACCTTGGGTAAATGCCATTTGCTAGGTAGTATGCTCTGTCGTACATAGTTCCATTGACCCATTATGTGACTTTCAGCACTTTTCCTTGTAGCACCTCGTCGAACACTAAAGATTGGGCAAGGAATTTAAGGTCATTTTGAGCTTCTGGAACACCAAAAAAAGCATGTCAAATCCATGTATCAAATGATGCCACCGCTTCCAAAATGATACTTTTGGCTCATTTTCTATCGCCATAAGCTCCTTGCCATGCACTTGGGCGGTTTTCCAAGTCCAGTGCATACAGTCAATGCTTCCAATCATGCCAGGAATGCCTCGCATCTCACCCTTCTTCAAAAGTCTTCGCAAGTCCATTGTTGTGGGTTTCTAGAGGTACTCATTAGTGTAAATAGCTTCTATTGCGGAACAAAACCTCATCAAGGACTTTAGAACAGTTGATTTTCCCATCCTTGTAATCTTATCCAGTTGATCTACAGATGCTCCATATGCAAGCATTTGCAAGCAGCAATAAATTTTTTGTTCAGGACGGAGACCTATAACATGAAAAGTATCATTTTTTTTGCACAAAGTATGCATCATGGTTGCAAACGCATGACACGACGGGAATGTGAGGCTCTATGCCTTCTAAGTTCATCATCCTCTTCCTCTTCCATTACGAACGCCTCATCTATACCATCCTCGAGATTGAACAATTCTTCGTGTTCCTCAAATAATTTTTTCTCTTGCTCATCGATTTTATACAATCCCTTTAAAGAAGACATTGTAAAAAATTTATAAACTATGAAAAAGGATTTTGAGCTAGTTTGAGTTTGGTGTATGAATTAGGATGGATAAGGTTTATATGGACCCAAAAAATAAAAGGAATGGTGAGGTTGTAGATAATGCCACTTGGCACTACGTAATTGGTTGAAAATCTTATCGAAATCCATTATAAATGATTCTAAACAGATAGTGACACGTGGCGTGATAGGATTGGTTCAAAATCTTATTCAAAATCTATCCATAAAATTCTTACAGAATCATGACATGTGGCACTGTGAAATTGGTTAGAATTCTACATTGAAATCTATCCACAAAAAATTGTACTTTCGGATAATGATATGTGGCATGACAAGATTAGTTAAAAATCCTATCCGAAATTAAAAATAAAATTATTTTTTATTAATTTAAAAAATAATAAAAATTTTATACGAATTGACTAGGCAATTCAGTATAGGAGTGGAGATACGCTTGGACAGTTACTATTCATTGCACTCAATAACTATTTATTTGGGTGGATTGAATTGACTATTGACTATGGGGTTTTTAGGGATGGAGTTGCTCTTAGAGAAGTGAAAAATGTAGGGTTAATTACACTAACACACCCTGAGGTTTTTCGTGTTTGTACAAAAACCTCTCACGTTTGAGAAATATCACTAACACCCCCTGATGTTTTAATTCACTTTCACATAACCTCTTTAAAAACAGATATACCCTAGTAATTAATTACTTAAAATAAAAAATCTTTATAAATAAATAAATAAGTCTAAAAAATTGTTAAATTAAATAAAATTACGTCAAAGCCTGAGCAGCACGCTTACTTCGGAGGGGACACCATTAAATAAAACAAAAGAAACCCTATGAAGCCATCTACTTATGAGATGCTTCAAGATCGGCATTCTTTTCAAAGAATCTAGTCCCCATACTTAAATCATCACCACAAATGGATCGCAAGAACATTCCAAAAACCCAACAACGATGCTGCACAGACCGGTTGCAACCTAACACATTTGCACGACAGTCAGCCAGATTATCCATTGTTCCTTAGCCACGATCGGATCAGAATCACCCTCGTTTAGTGAAGAAAACCCGCAGACCCAATGCACAGACCATTTTTATATTAATACACCCTTCAACCTGTTGTTTGATAGGAGCATATTTATGCGACTTAGTATGTTTGTTTTCGTGCATTTATGTTCTTAGTTCTTAGTTATGTTAGTAGTTTAAGCCATTTTCGTGTGTTTATAGGTTCTATGGGCCAAGGATGCAAGAAGATGCATTTTGGAGCATTTTGGAGCATTTTTGGGCCAAGATTGGATGGTGCAAACATGGAGACATGAGGATTGACGAATTTGAATATTAGAAGGCTAGGAAATCAGCATTTGTGTGTGCAAGTGTGTTGGCCTACAACTACAAACATCATAGCTGCCATGTGATGGCAGAAAATGTGTTTATTGCTAGCTAAATGGATGAAGAGCATGTATGTGCAAGTATAAACACCACATGGGCAGCAAGAAGGAAAGAAAACAGCAACACACACACCACATGGGCAGCAAGGAATCAGAAATTAAAGCATGGAAGAGTGGGAAGTGATGAGGACAACACACACACACACACACACGGCAATGGCAGATTTCTACAACAAGGGGAGTGAATGGACAGCAGAAAAGCAAGGAAATTGGACCACTATGAAGTGGATTTCTTGTTGATCTCCCACTTATAGCTTTGGGTGGCTTTGGAATGATTATTTCTAGGTGGAAAGAGCACAAAAACAGCACACACACATGCAAAACAAAGTTGGCGGCATCCTTTCTTCCCTTTGCCGTGAGTTGTCATGTCCATTACCTTGCATTTCTTTTCATTTTCAACCTCTATATAAACACCATTCAGCCTTCAAGGAAGACACACAGAAATTCATACACATTTACATTAGTTCCAAGGCTTGCAAAGAAGGAGGGGTGCTTGGAGTTGTGCTAGCCATTCCATTGGAGTTGTTGGAGCATTCTAGGTGTATTCTACTTTGTTTTTCTATGTCTAATATCAATTGTTTTTGTTTAATTGCAAGTATGAGGAACTAAACCCCCCTTGGCTAGGGGGGGATTCAAAACCATGTTTATGCTTGCTATATGATTTGATTACTTCCAATTGCGTTTCTTGAATTGTGAATTCAATTTACTTATCCGTTCGTATAAAAACTAATTTGTGTATGTTGGTTGAGAGTGCACGCTTAATTTTCATGCATGAATTTGACGCTAGAATATAAGGGAGTTTCACCTAATCATTATGAACTTATATTCACAAGTAGTGAAGGTTGCTAGTCACAATCACGTTAAGTAAATTCTTGGCATAAGTTTCATGCAAATCATAGTAACGAGTGCCTCGTCAATGCTTATGTTTTTCATAGAACTTAATGATTCTTGCTTGTATCTCTATTATGCAATTCATGTAGGGAACTTGTAGGGAATGTTTTGGGTTGTCGTATGCAATCATCCAATCTAATAACTTGTTGAAAAACTGAGAGTTAATTAGTGCAATTCACGGTTAATTTGGGACGTTGAGTATTCATAACTTATCAAAAAGCAATTGGAAATCATTTTGTATGCAAGTGTGACATGTGTGAAGAAGAACCTCCTAGCTAGCCTTCCATCCATAAGTTTTAAACCAAAGTCGTTTTAAAACCTGTTTTGTTTTACAAAGTTCTTATTTTATTTTAAATTCGTCAAAACCAATTCCCCCTGTAGTTTCAAGTGTCATTTTAGTTAGAAATCAATTTAGTTTGTGTTTCTAAGTGTATTGAGTCAAGTTATAACATATTTTCGTTCAATTTCTTCCTTAGTATTCAAAACTGCCCAGATTGTGTTTTTATGGCAGTTTTGAGTGTTAGGTGCTGTTTTGAGTCTTTTGGTTTGTTTTAGTGTTTTAAAGTATAGTTTTGCATTCTTTGAGTCTAGTTTAGTGTTTTAAATTTTGTTTTTATGTTTTTAAGTCAGTTTTCAAGTGTTTAGCAATCTCTCCTAATCCCCGGCCTAGAACGATCCCTACTTACATACTTTACTACATTTGACAAAAAGAGGGTTTAATTTGTGTGTCAAGTAATTCTCACATCATTGTTCTTTATCGTGCAAGGTTTCCCTCGCCAACCACTGCAACTACTTCTTCAACACCGCCGCTTTGGCCACTACCGTCGTATCAGAGTGGAAAACACCCGTCTTTGCCATTCCGATTGTTTTTTGTTCTGTATTTTGGTGGATTTTTTAATTTCTGATAATTAAAAATGATCAAATGAAATCTTTGTTTCCGGTAAATTATAAACATTATTAGGAGAATTTTTCGTTGTCATAGTATATGTTCTTCTTCCTTCTACTTCCATTCTCGCAAAGAGAGTGTGAATCAGACCAAAAACATATAAAGAAAAATAATTATGAAACTTGAAAATATTGAAGGAAGCCACCAATAGTCAAATACCAAAACCAAAAACCCAATACACACGCATCCCAGAATTCAAAGCCAAGAAGAATTCTACAATTTGGCCATTTTTAATGTTTAATGTGATTATTTTTAATTTCATTTCTTTTTCTATTTATTTATAAAGATTTTTTATTTTAAGTAATTAGCTACAAGGGTATAGACGTTTTTAGAAGGGTTAGGTGAAAGTGAATTAAAATCTCAAGGGGTATTAGTGATATTTATCAATCATAAGGGTTTTTGTGAAACACACAAAAAACCTCATGGGGTGTTAATGTAATTAACCCAAAAAAGATAATTAGACCTAGCATATTGAAGCTTTAGCACAAAACGGCACGAACCACGGTCGTTTGAATACACTTTAGACCATCTCCAAATGAGATATCAAGTTATAAGAGTCAAATTATAATTGATGGCTAATGTGGCAATCTGAAGCCTTATGTCAATTTTTGTACTTCTTCAACTGAATTGTCAAATATTATTTTATTATTTAAATAGAGTTTTAAATGATTTGTAATTATTAAAAAAAAATTAAACAAAATTTTTAGTAGTTGAAATGTTAGTAGAATAAAGACCCACCATTAAAATGAATTAAAAATAAATTTGACATTGATGTCAAATTTATCTCCAAGTCACAAAACCTTCAAATCTAGTCAACAAATAACATTTTGGTTGGAGAGACTTTTGATGTCAAATATACACAATGGCATTCCATTTTGACATCTCCCAAATTTGACTCCAAATCACAAAGTCTAAACTACTGTGCATATTTGATATCAAAAGTTTCTCCAACCGAAGTGTTATTTGCTGATTGGATATGAAGGCTTTGTAATTTGGAGTTAAATTTAACATCAATGTCAAATTTATTTTTAATTCATTTTAATGGTGAGTTCCTTATTTCACTAACATTTTAACCAATAAAAACTTTATTCCAACATTTTTTTTAATAATTACAAATCATTTAAAATTCTATTTAAATAATAAAAAATATTTGATAATTCAGTTAAAAAAGTATAAAATTTAAGAGATGTGATATCCACACACACTCCATTTTACTTTTTACACACATTTTTAATTTTTGGTCGTCGGATCGGATGAATTGAAGAAGATCAACGGACAAAAATTATCAAGGGTATGTAAGAAGTAAAATAAGATATGTGGATAGCACATCCCAAATTTAATATAAAACTTCACATCACTCGTCATTTACAAAAAATTTAGTAGAATAAAGACCCACCATTAAAATGAATTAAAAATAAATTTGGTATTGATGTCAAATTTGACTCCAAATCACAAAACCTTCAAATCTAGTCAACAAATAACATTTTGGTTGGAGAGACTTTTGATGTCAAATATACACAATGGCATTCCATTTTGACATCTCCCAAATTTGACTCCAAATCACAAAGTCTAAATTACTGTGCATATTTGATATCAAAAGTCTCTCCAACCGAAGTGTTATTTGTTTATTGGATTTGAAGGCTTTGTAATTTGGAGTTAAATTTAACATCAATGTCAAATTTATTTTTAATTCATTTTGACGATGAGTTCCTTATTTCACCAACATTTTAACTAATAAAAACTTTATTCCAACATTTTTTTTAATAATTACAAACCATTTAAATTTCTATTTAAATAATAAAAAAATTATTTGATAATTCAGTTTAAAAAGCATAAAATTTAATACAAAACTTCACATCACTTATTATTTATAATTTAACTTTTATAATTTGACATTTATAAATGGTTTAGACGCTTTACGCGGACACTGGAAATAAGTAGATAAACGACCTGAGCCAAGAGGCAGAAGGCGCCGCCTTTTTTATTCATCGGTGTTTGAGCTGGAAGCGGTGCGATTCTGCGACCTTTAAAACGGCACCGGTTGGCGGAAAACATTCCCATCCCATATTCTTCGCACCGACAGAAAAATGGCTTTCGCTTCCGCGCTCGACACGCCCAAGGGGCTTCACTTTCTACCGTTACCGTCTTCATCCCGCCACGAACGGTCACCCACCAATCTTGTTCTGCCACGGCACTTCCCGACTCGGTTCTCGTCCACCATCGCCTTGGCTCGCCGCCGGAACCACCGCGCCGAAGTGGCGCCCTCCAGAACGAAGATAAAGAAGGTAAGAACTAAGAAATGAGCTTGTTCAAAAAGTTCCCTTTTTTTTGCTGAAATTGTGCTTTTGAATTGCGGTGAAATGTAGAGAAGTTTGGGGAATAAGGAAGTGAAGGAGGTGGAGGAGGAGGATGTGGATGAGGATGCGATTGATGCGCTGTTTAGGTTGCTGGAGGAGGATCTCAAGAATGACGACGCGTCATTTGACGACGAGGATTTAACGGAAGAAGAGCTTGCTAAGCTCGAGCAGGAAGTGGCAGAGGCACTGGGAGTTGACGGTGATGATGATGACGATGAGGAAGAGGAGGAGGAGGATGAAGACGATGACGGTGTTGTTGAGAGCTATGCCGAAGAAGATGAGGAGGTGGAGGAGGAAGAGGAAGAGGAAACTCCGGTGAAGCTGAAGACTTGGCAGATGCGGAGATTGGCTGCTGCTTTGAAAGTTGGCCGGCGCAAAACAAGCGTAAGTGTTTCGGTTTCTCTTTGAATTTGGGTTTTGTATTGATGAATCTTTGAAAACATTTACTGTCCTGGAGACGAAATTGAAGATATTGGATGCTTCATATCCTGATTGATTGTGATTCTTTGATTCGAAATAAGTTTTCGATTTCTAAGGAGGCCGGGGAAATGTGGAGATTATATGTGTAGTCCTATTAATGTAAACTCCTGTTTAGTGTTGGTGAAAATGTGCTTCCCGTTATTTGGGGGGTTTTTCGTTATGCTGGCAAGTATACTAGTACAATCAATTTCAATTTTCGCTTCTTCTCTTTGTTGCAGATAAAAACTCTTGCAGCTGAGCTTTGTCTTGACAGGGCTGTTGTTCTCGAATTGCTTCGTGAGCCCCCTCCAAGTCTTTTGATCATGTGTGCTGCTTTGCCTGATGAACCTGCGACAGTGGTATCCGTGTCCCAACCAAATTCTGTAGAAACTGTTGTGGATACAACTGGAGAAACCGTGGTTGACACGACTAAAGATTCTGTAGAGCTTGAAAGTGCAGCGAAGGTGCCCGTTCATGCCAGACAACAAAAGTTTTCTGCTCAGAAGAGGCTGAAGAAAGCACAGGTTGAAACCCTTTAAGGCGTTTATAGAAAAACAAAGCGGCCCACTGTAAGTGAATAATTTTTGCTGAATGATTTCTAGATCTTGTTCAGGATTTCCTCATGCTCTGTGTGCATTGATATGTGATACAGAATGCGATGGTCAGCAGCATAGTGCACGTGACAAACCTGCCCCGCAAAAGAGTTGTGAAATGGTTTGAAGACAAACGTTCGGAGGATGGCGTTCCTGACTCTCGGCAACCATATCAGCGGCCTATCCCCATTACTGTCTTGTGAACCAACGTGTAAATCAGGTACTTCAATGTTGTTTATAATGACATCTGATAGGGTTTAGTCCCACCTCCTTTTTGTTTTTGTGGCATCTGTGTTAGCCTCGGCTAGCTCGGTGAAGAAGGGGTGGCGAAAGAATTTGGATTAGGATCAGATTAGCTCGGTTTGTGGTTTCGATCACATCCGATGTACCCAAAAGGAATATGAGTTGAATGAATTATTATTGCCCTCGTTCGAAATGATTTTATTTCAGAAATATTTGACTTCTCATCTTCTTTTGCCTAGAGTGAGGTAAGAGAGAGGGAGAGAACTTTGATCTTACGCTAAAAAGACAGAAACAGAATTTGTTTACACCCATACAGTATAAGCAACAACTTTAAGCATAAAATTAGACTAACCGAAAGCGCGTTATTCTCTTAAGCCATCTTAGGCCATCTCCAACTGGGCTGGCCAAAGGGTTATAAGTAGAAATATAGCTCGTTTTGACACAAAACTCATTTCTAATGAAAGTCTGGGTCAAAAATATTTGGGACCCATAGGGCTAAAATCCAACCAAATGGCCACCGAGCTAGGCAAACATAGGTAGCCAACCCGTGTAAGGGGCCCAAGCTGTCAGCAACCCACTTGCTAACTGACGTTAGCTAGCTGTTGGATTGTGATTTTTTTTATAAGACTAAATTTGAAAAAAATAATTAAAAATTCTAATTTTTTTTTTTTTTCAAATACTTAAGCTATTCATATACTATTTTTCACATCATTTTCACCTTTTATACTATATTACTTCATTTTATTTCAATTCTTCACATTCTATTCACAACAAACACTCTTTTAATATTTAAGGTGTTGTATTTCAAAATATGTTTAGAAATCTTATTTTAATATGATAGTTTAATTCAATTAACAAATCAAATTAAAGAACAAATTTAAATAATAAATTATTGAGGGAGAAAAAAAAAACCTCATTCTGTTGGAGATTGTATATAATATGACCTAGTGCCGTTCATTAAAAAATAATTTTTCGCAGGGGTATAATCTAGACAAGGTTAAACATAGCCCTTTCAGTTTGAGATGGCCCTACTTGTCCCTTTGAATCTTCTCGTCCTCTCTTATATAAAACAGCCTAATCATCTAGATTGGTATTATCACAATTGCTGCACACACCAAAACCCAAAAATCATCACAACTTGTCGACTGATTGAGAGAGGCCATGGCAACATCAGCAAGGTCGGCCTCCACATTTAGGAGGCAAGGCTCGTCAGGGTTGATATGGTACGATAAGCCCCCGTAGCCATTCTGTCCCAACCAAGAACCCACATTCTTCCAAAAGCAAATTCTTGCCCGCAGCCATACTATTGCTCGTGCTCTTTTCAGGAAATCGACAACCCCTGCTTGTGGTGAGGACATGGTGGTATAAGCCCATCTCCATTTGCTCATGATTTGAAAGAAAAAGACGAAGTATTTAGCCGAAAAAGGGTCTAAAGCCCGTCTCTCCATTTCTGATATGTGTTGATAAATTGCAAGAGACCATTCGTTCATGTCATGAAGGATTTTGTACAAGGTTTGGTATAGTTTCTTTGGGTCCACCTCAAATATCGGTCTACCTACGAGTGATAGCATCTATTCGTAGAGTTCTCGTATACATCAATGTTTACGACGATACGTCGATACGTCTATGTATAGTATACATGAATTAGATCTATTCGTTTATTTTAGTTGGATTCTTCAATGCATATTAAACTGTCAAATTCAATAATATGTCATTTATATATACGTATTTTACAATTTGCACTATTGTTAGAGTAATCCATGGATAAAGTTAATTTTGAATACAACGAGATATAAACAAAGAGGTAGGAGATTTTAGATAACCGCAAAGTTAGCTAGTCATAATAATTTGGTGGGAGTCTGACTAAAAATTCTTTGACAACACTTTGTTTTTTTTAAGTCTTTGACAACACTTTGTTTTTTTTTTCTCAAAAAGAGACTTGTAGACAAATTTCTTTATTATTAAGGACACAGAGAACAATCTAGTCATATTATTTAATTTGGTAACAAATTTGACATCCATAAGACTTTTCACTTACAGGTGAATAAAAGAAGTACTAGATTGTAGTACCTAAACCGCATTTTCTTTGTCTTTGTTCCTTATAGTTGTGATCCAACGGTTGCATCTAAGACCCCAAAAAATGAAGTTACATTGTTGTAAATTAGGAAGGCAACTTGGGACCTAACATCTCAAGTTGGTATCTTCAAAGGGGATATTTAGAGATTTCTAATGTCTTTTCTATGACGGTAGATTTATGTTCTAAAATCAAAAGGAAAACTCGTGGTTCAAAAATCATGAATTTGTGGAGTTGTCAATCCTAACTGTTATTGGGCCATCTTCGAGTCCTTTCCCTCCACAACTTTCAAAAGATCTTGATCGTAATTCGTACGTGCTTGACAAGGAATATTCTACCATTCATCCAAAGAAATAAGGTAGCTTTGTATTCTACGACTCGATAATACGTACACGAATCATATCGACCATCTTTTTTCAGTATACAAGTTGTTCGAGCCCATGGATATTACTTGTTTGTGCTCAACGTGCTCGTTAGCCCACTTTATTAGCACTGGTCTGATAGTGGCCATTTATTTCTTTTGAGGCGGTTTCACTCTTCTATATGTATTCAACGACTCAATAATATGCACATACATCGTAACAACTATCTTAATCCAGTATACATGTTGCTAGAGCACATATGTATATAATTTGTCCCTACAAACTGATTTGTAAGAAAAGATGTTAAACTCTGATGTGAAATCAAACTCTAGTAATAATTTTGAAACTACTGTTGGACTAATACTTGGCAGTCTATATCCAAAATTTATGCAGTTAGGCAATAGTCACATTAACAAAATTATAAGGTCAATAGAGATTTTTTTTTTTTTTTTTTTTTTTTTTGAAAAAGGAATAACTTGTATCAAACTGCTGTTATCCTTCTCTTTCAGGCCCACAGAGATTATGAAAAAGTGTTCATCATGCTAGTGACCATAATCAAACAAACTCATCAACTTAAAGCATCGAAAGTCGATAAAAATTAGCAAGTTATAGACATCATCATAAGTACTAGTTTGGTAAGTGCTTTTATAAAAAGTGGATATCAAAAGAGATTGAGCTCAAAAAGGTGTTTGGTGAACACTTAAAAACAACTTATTTTCACAGTTTTTTATTAAAAAAAAAAAAAACCTTAAAACGTGAAATAACAAAAATAAGTTTTTTCTCACATCACAACAAAAAACAATTTTTTTCAAAACACATTAATATCAAATCAACCCTAAAAGTGGGAGTGGTACAAAATTCCATGGCAAACGAACCCTCTGGATGCTTCCCCGTAACCAAGAAATACATGCATTTTCCATCCAGCACACAATGTGGTCCCACACTGTCCCAGTTCACTGCACCTCCCTCGCAACCCTCCACAAAACCCGTCCGATCAAACCCCAATCCAACGGTCTTTAAACCTCCACGCTACCTCCCTCCAAACCTTTGATTACTGCCACCCCTCATGGCTCAAAACCCTCCACGCTCACACTCCCACAACCCTCAGATCTGCACAGCCTTTGACGGCTGCTAATCCTCTCCCCTCTGTTACTTACTCGCTCAAACACTAATGTCCCGCTCTTTTAATTTTGTTCTGGCACAAAATTCGGTTTTATTTCTCTCTCTCCGTTTGATTGGATTTAGCAGGTAGAAATGCAAGAGCAGGCGACGAGCTCCCTCGCTGCGAGCTCTCTGCCTTCCAGTAGCGAAAGGTCTTCGAGCTCTGCATTCCATCTTGAAGTTAAAGAAGGTTTGACTTTGATTTTTCAACTTGTTTTGTAGTTTTTTCAAGTTTCTTTTCCAGAAAGTATAGCTTTGTTTGTTTAAATTTGTGTACTTGTTTTTTAATCAGAAGAATTTCGAGATTTCCCACCTGGGTCTTGTAAAATCCAGGATTTTCTCAGCTGGGTTGTTGTTATTTCCCGGGAAAATGCTCTTTTTGGATGAAAAGTCTTCTATTTTTACATTGTCTCAGATAAAAAGGAGAAAGCTTTGTTCAATAAGTACAGCTTATTTTGTTCGTGGTCGACTGTTTATCTTTGCAAATTGGAAGAACTTCGAATTTTCTCATCTGGTTTTGTAGAATCGACAATTTTCTCAACAGGGTCGTTGTTTGTTTCCCGGGAAATGGATTTTTTATCCGGGAAAACTCTGTCCTGTTGCATTGTATAAGACAAAAAGGAGCTGACCTTGTGTATTTGTTTATGCTTTTGTTCTTTTATTGGGTTCAAAAATTATATTTTGATTTGTCTAAATTTTAGGCATGGAAAGCGACGAGGAGATCGGAAGAGTGCCGGAAATCGGCGGCGAATCGGCAGGAGCGTCGGCTTCCGCCCGGGAAAACGGCTTGTTGGCCGGTCCAGACCAGGTCCAAACGGCTGGTGAGAGTCAGAGAAAGAGAGGAAGAAATCCAGCAGACAAGGAAAGCAAGCGGCTGAAGAGGTGGGTTCAGATGCACTGCTTTCTGGATGATTTTACTGTTCTGCCCTTTTTATTGTGTGACGGGGTCATTGGTATTTTGGTGAATTTGTGTAATTTTGTGGGTGCAAAAATAACAGGTTGTTGAGGAACAGAGTTTCAGCACAGCAAGCAAGGGAGAGGAAGAAGGCATATTTGAATGATTTGGAAGTGAGAGTCAAAGAATTGGAGCAGAAGAATTCTGAGCTTGATGAGAGGCTTTCCACTTTGCAGAATGAGAATCAGATGCTTAGACATGTATGTTATATCATTCCCCATATATCGTTATGATATCGGTGTTTTATGGCATGTTTACTAATCCGTAATCGGGTGAGGAGGAATCCAATTTCACAAAACCAGGAATTAGTGTACTACCCCCATCCAATAATCCAATTCCTTCAAAACTAGCGAGACTCGCTACCATACTTAAGTACTTAATACTATCACAATCTGACGGCCAGATATGCTCTTTGGACAACATATCTTATCGTTAGATGGTAATTGTACTAGTACTTGTAAGTATTGTAGCCAACTCCAAGAATTTGATTCCATTGCTTAAAGCTAGTGATGCTAGCCTAGGTGCATACAAATCTCTGTTTCCAATCAACATAGAATCATTAGTGAGAATTTGTTAATATGTGACAGATGAAAGATTTGGGTTTAGGGGTATTTTGGGAAAGATGATTTGATGGGATAAATGTACAATTCTGTTGAGGAGGGGCCTTCTTGGTTTCATCTTATCACTTCATATCAAAAGTGGAAAGTGTAGTGAATTGGTTATTAGGGTAGGGGCTGTGGTGTCAACTCCACCAAATCCATTACTTCTTTGCTTGATAATCAAAAAAGTTGCAGTAAGTGTGGGTACTTTATATAATAGAATTATAAATGTGATGGTGTCCACTGATTAGTGGCTTGAAAATTATCCCAGTTAACGTGTTTTGAGTAGGTTACAATGGTAATTCATAGTTAATATGTGATTTTACTTGCAGTAAAAGATATCAGAAATTCGTTTTTTTGCACATCATACCATGTTGGGACGGGAGTAATGTTCCCGTGCTTAGAGCCAAATGGTACTCTTTTTGTTATCCAAAGTTGTGATGTAGTTTATTGCCCGTGACATTCTTGTCGCATGTCAAACCAATGCATAAGCTATACACATGCCGATTTTCAAAGTTTAGGCTGCTTGAACATCAGTATGAGTCCCAGATTTTGCGCCTAATCATTGTTTGAATTGGAAAATACTGAGTAATACCTAACTTCTTTGCATGATTGGAAAGTATTCATCCTTCGTAAACCTAGACAGAGTTCGGAAACAATTCTAGAACTGCCACTAGGCTTATGCTTTTACTGAAAGTCTATATGCTAACATTTTTATATTCCATTTTATGTAATTCACGTCGAGTTTGGTGTAATGTGGCATTTACTTACCGGTATTTGTTGCAGATATTGAAGAACACAACGGCAAGCCGGAGAGGAGCAGATGGTGGTGCAAATGCGGATTGATCCTTGTAGGACATGGCGTGAGATCGGAGTGTTCATAAGACGTTGCGAGTGCAAAAGTGGAGGCGATACAACTTGAAAGAACTTTAGGCATGCTTAATCTTAGATTGGATTTCCTATAAGTAATCTTCACTAGTACTTCTTGTTCTTTTCTGTCAGCGATATGGAGCAGGTTTTGAGCCAATTGCGTCGACAGCGGTGGGTATGGTGGGTAGCAGAGGTGTAAGGACTGTAAGCCCAAGAAAGGTGTTTCATATGATGGATAAGTACACAGAGCTAATGGAAATGGTTGTGGTTTTAGCCTTTGTGAAAATGTAATGGGGTTGTTAGTGGAGTTGTCTCTAATTATTTTTTTGTCCAAATGTAGTTAAGTTTTATGGGAGGTCATATGCCCATCTTCAAATGGAATGGGAAACATAAAGAAAAATTTCTTATAAAAAAAATAAAAATAAAAATATGAGCAACGGATATATTTATATTAAGGTTTTTTAGCTAAAATGATCTTGAGATTTGTATAACTGCTCATTTTGGTTTTTAATATTTGAAATCAATAGAATTGGTTCTTGAGTTTGTTCATAATCAATTATTTTGGTCATTTCGTGAAAAATTTCTATAAAACAAGGATGAAATGACAAAAATGCTCTCAATTTTTGTCAAAATATTTTAGCCTATTGTTTATGAAATTAGGGTAATTTTGTCATTTTGAATCTTATTTAACATATTTTTTCACTGAAAGACCAAAATGATTGATGGTGGACAATCTCAGGGATTACTTTTATTGATTTCAAATCTTATGGGCTAAAGTGAAGTGTCACGTCCCGATCTCGATATACGTTTAGAATCGACACATGACGTCATCAAATACTCGTATATCTCACATACCCCATCTTTGGGATATGGCAAATCACAACTCGAGAATCAAATTGCAAAGTAATTTTTCGTTTACTTTATGGTTGCATCTAACCTCCTCATTAGACTGCCTACGTACCCTCAATAGGAATCAAGTCATTCGTAGTTCATTATCACAAAAATTAGACGTTTATTCCACTAAGCTCAAGCAGAAAAGCATAACATTCCTCAATCATTTATTATAACCTGAATGCATGAAATTCCTGGACTCATGCTACATAACAAACCCCCATAAAAACATGATTTCTCTCCCATCCAACATATAAATCATTATGTCTCATCATGATATCGCAATTCACAACATACATCATATTTAAGAACCGACAAAACACAAAATCATTCTCTAGCCACATTAATTAATTAATTAATTTGATCAAAGTAATAACAATCATTCTCATATCTTCTAAATTCATACCGTATGAAATCATAATCGAATTGTAGCAAATCCCGAATGAGTTAACCAGACTTCCAACATCTTTTCTAACTCAATTCACAAGATTCTCAAGACCATTTTCACAAATATATATAAAACTAAGACTGGATTGACACAATTAGGTCAAGCCTACTTCTCCAAATAATGGGATTTTAGACCACTCCACGAAATCCAACAACCTAGGGTTCCTAACCACTCAACGGAACCAAACTAAATATGATCGATTATCAAATGTACCAAGTACAACTAATCATCATCACCTCTAGAATGCATATGGTCCTCCATTGTGGATATACCAAGCAGAATCATAGGCATAATCTCATCGTACAGGCAGTGATCACCCATCGCGAATATACCAAGCATGATTACCTTTGAATACATATGGTCCCTCATCGCAGATATACCAAGTAGGACCACATCCTAGCTCTAGGTAGTGACCACCCATTGCGAATATACCAAGCATGATCACTCCTAGCATGCGTATGGTTCCCCGTCGCGAATATACCAAGCAGAACCGTATGCATAGTCTAATATTGTAGGCAATGATCACCCATCGCGGATATAACAAGCATAATCACCCCTAGCAGTCCCCCATCGCGGATATACCAAGCAGGACTGTATCATATAGCTCTCAGTAGTGATCACCCAACGCAGATATACCAAGCATAATCACTCCTAGCATGCATATGGTCCCCCATCGAGAATATACCAAGCAGGACCATCCATGTACCACTACTACACGGTGCAGTCTCATCATCACACATTATACATAATTATATGCATACACGCTATCGATTTCACATATCAACCAGCATCTAGTCATATGGAGCACAACACAAAGAATTCCTTTAATCACTATTTTTCCTAAAGATCTAATAAAGTACCTAACTCATCTCCTGACTTTCATCTCCATCTCATGCTAGGTAGTAAAGCCAAGTTCAAATAGGTATTCAGTTGGCAATCATATCCAAATATTTATCAAACAATATGTCAATCCCATAATTGCCATAACATTCATCATAATTATCATTCACATTATTAAAAAGATAATTAAACACATATATATCACAAACATCATCAGTACACAAGCCAAATCATATTTAATAAGCATATGTTTATGGCTAAACATATAAAAAATCACATTTCAATAGAAATCATATTTATAAGACCAATTCATATTCACAATGTCATTAATATAAGAAATTAAGATAATAATCATATCTCATTTATTCAAGTCACTATCTAACCAATATAGGCCCATTAGACTTCAATTAGTCATGTAGTACTAATTCTAGTATCTAGAACATTTCGAGACATGTTGACCAAAAGTTAACTCTCGGTCAACTGTAGGGTCCACAACTCTACGTAATTCGATCCGAAAGATCTGCCCATCGGATTTTGGATCCGTAACTTCCTAATGTCCTCATTATACTCATAGAACATCATACTAAAGTCTCACCACAATCCAACGGTCAGATATCTACCAATCACAATTTCCAGTGGCGGTCAACGTTTTATTTTACGAACTTACAAACCCAATTCGGGAAGATCCGAACGTTGGATTCCCAATCCATAACTTCCTAGTGTCCTCAAATATTATGTATTATAACGTATTAAAATTTGGTGACGATCCAACGGTCAGATCATCGATTCACTTAAGGTCCAAGGGGCGGTCTTTATCCAAACTATAGTCATACGATGAGATTCCGTCAATCAAACTTCACATATGGAATCATGATATCCAAATTAGTCTAGAAAGGGCAGGTGGGGGTCTCGGTCCATGCGCAGCCGCACGTGGCGGCTGGCCGCCCCGACTCGCAAGAAAATTCCAACTATTTCTAAAAATTACCAAATTTTATAGGGAACTAGATCTCAGTGAGGGGAGCAATTTTCATACCTGGGCCGAAGTCCAATTCGGCCAAGAAACACCTGAAATGGGCCCACGAATCACTGGAACCTATAATTGGGTGTGCTCCGATTCGACCTCAAAACATGCTCTGACGCCCCAACCACTAATTAGGCTTTGTTCCTGAGGTGGAGGGATGTATTTTGGTGGTGATAATCGATGGAGTGAGCTTTAGAAATGGCGGATCACCACCTAGACGCCATTGCACCCATCGGTGCATTTCTTGCGAATCCAAGGCCAAATTGCATGAATTTTGGGATGGAATTGGTAGAGGGTAGGCTAGGAAGTTTTTTCCAAGTGGTGATTTGGCTCGATTTTCCGTGAAAAGCCATGAATGGCGTCGGGAAGCATGGTGTGCCGCCGGTCGAGTCAAACCAAAACAGGTTAGGGATCCGATCTCGTGCGTCCCCTCTCCCTCCTTTCCCTCTTTTCTTTCTTCCCTGATTCGTTCTCCTTCTTCCTCTCTCCTCTTCTGATCTGTCCCCCTCCCTCATTGTTCCTCATGTTCCTCCCCTTTTCCCCCCTTCTCGCTGCCATCAGGCAACCTCTCTTTTATTCTTTTTTCTTTTTCCTTCCCCCATAAATTAATTTATCCACTACCATATAAAGAAAGAAATTATAGATTTATGCATGGTTGCCAACTATATATAAAATTCTTTAAAAATAAATCTTGAAATTAATAATACTAAAATATGTAACTTAAATAGTGAAATTCGGGAACAGGATTTCACATGAAGAGTTAGACAAATCTCAAAGATTATTTTAGCTAAAAAACCTTATATTAAATAGTGAGGGAATAAAATTGATATTAAACTCGTCTTCTACGAGATTTGAAGTAACGTGTGCTTCTTTCATAAGAAATGTAAAAATTCGTCAAACAAAAAGAATACGTATGAGAGGATGGTACATTGTATGGTAGTGGCCTTATCAAAACTTTGTTAGGGCTTTTAACCCTTAATTAAAGGAAAATTATTAATGCCCCCTAAGACCAACTCCAACCATGACTTGTAACCTAAAATTCCCCTCCCCCCCCCCCCCAAAAACCCACTCCAACCCATAACCTAAACTAAACCTAAAACCTAAAACCCAAATGAAGGTCAAATTCCGGCCCAATTTTAGGCCACAAAGTAAAATGGGCCCCACGGTCTGAGACTGAAACTAGGGTTGTGAAGCCCACTTGCCCTCTGCCACGCCCAGGGTTCAAACTGCATTCAACCGAGGTGGACCCCACCCACGTGGGTGTGTCCCCCGGTTTGTCAGCCTTGTCATGTAGCCAACGGCTAATTTTCTTCATCGTGTGGTTGTGGTAATTGGGCCGTTGGTGAATCCAACGGTCTAGGTTCAATTTTTTGTTTTTTTTTATATTTATATATTTATTGAATCCAACGGCTTACATCAAATATAATCAAATATAACGGTAAAATACATATGGATTTGTTCAAACATCCACACAAAACTCATTTTTCTCCTACAATTCTTCCAATTTTTCTTTCTACCATTTCTTCTCATTTCCAAAATTTTCAAGATGACAAAAGAGCATGTTAGAGGTCGTAATGGACCTTTGACGAATATATTGCTTTATGTTTGGCATGGATTTTTGTTAGTGAAGATGGTGTCGTCGGCACCAATCAAAATAGAAAGGATTTGTGGGGTAAAATCATTGATAAGTTCCATGAAAACTCCAATGCCGGTCGAAGGGAAGTTTGTGGTGTTTATGATCGGTGGAAGATTATCAACAAAGCGTGCACTTTGTGAAAGGGAAGCTTGGAGAGAGTCATGGTTGATATGCCTAGTGGAAGGGGTGCTTCAGAAATTGTGAGTTTCTTTGTTGATATTTTACTTGTCATGTACATAATAGTATTTTGCAACTAATTATTTTTATGTATTTGTTGCATAAGGTGACAAAGAAATGACAATTTACAAGACAAGAACTACACCAAAAAATCAAGCTTTTAAGTTGCATCATGCTTGGAACATCCTCAAGGATTGTCCGAGGTATGCAAATCAACAATGTGGAAGATTATTTCATAATGAAGCCCCACCCCTAAATGATGTCAATGAAGGTGTGAATTTTGCCGACAATGAAGGTATCGACCAAATGAGCCCAACTACTTCTTTGCCAAGGCCCTCGGGTAGAGATAAGCAAAAAGAAGCAAAGAGAAAAGGGAGTCCCAAGATCCGATACGTGCACAATTTGCTAGCGAAATGGCAAGAATGAACGAAAACTAGTGTCGTCGGCAAAAAGAATCGGCCCAAAATGTTTTTGGCCATGAAGCAAGAAGGGGATAGGGAGCAAGAAAGGTACGAAACTAATTTGCTAATGGAGGACCTCGACAAATACACTCCAGAGAGGAAGAGATACTTACGTGGTACGCAAAAAGAAATTTTACGAAGGAATGCCACAATGAGTATATTTCAAGATGATGATTCATCTCAAGACTATCACCCAAGTCCACCACCAAGTCAAGATGGTGGATATCATTATTAAGTTTATGTAGTCTATGAGTTTTCGATTGTATTAAGTTTATGTGGTTTATTAATTGTCTTTTTTTTTTTTTAAGTTTATGTGGTTTATCATGATTTTCATGTATTGATTTAGTGATTTTTCAAATTTATCGGAATTTAAATATTTTTAGGTTAAAATGTTCATAAAATTAATTTAGGATAGTCTACATAATTTTTTTTTAAAGTTAATTTAAAAAAAAATTAGCCTTAATTCATTTTTTGATAATCTGGGGCTAAAATTTTAGGCCAAAAGGGTTGGAGTAGAAAAATTATTTCTGGGTTAAAACCTAAATTTTTTGGGGTAAATATTTTTAGGTTTTAGGTCAGGGTTGGATATGGTTGATAGAAGCATATTTATGCGACTGAGTTAGCTTGTTCTCATGCATTTATTTTGTTATTTCTTAGTTAATTATGTATTTTAAGTTATTTTCATGTGTTTATAGGTCCATAGGCCTTATAAAGCAATAAGGTGCATTTTGGAGCAGTTTTTGGCTTGGAATGGATAGCACATGCATGGAGCAAGGTGGATAGACGAAATTGAAGACTAAAGAGGCTAGGAATGTGTTAAAGAGAAAGAAGAATTAATTTAAAAAGGACAAAGAGCTCAGCAACCAAAGAAGAAACATGAGTCAAGATTACCTTATTTTGATTTAACATTTCTTAATCCTAATCCAACTAAAATCCAGCCACAAGGAGGGTTCCCCAAAGAAATTAGGACACTAAATAAAGGATTCTAGAAGCCTTAATCTCAGCCACAAAGGGGTGTCACTCCACCTTTCACCTTCCATGCCGTGCCATCATCATTGTCCCCTCCATGTTCCCTCCTTGCACTCATTTGATGCACCATTCCACTTCCTTTCCTTTGTCCACCATATGCACAATATTCTTGTCCACTCATTTGCACTCATTGATGCACCACTCCTTCACCTTTCCACCCATGTCGTGCATCATCATCATTGTCCCCTTCATGCACTCATTTCATGCACCATTCCATGCACTCATTGCTGCACTATTCCTTGTTCCCTCCATCATATCAGATTTCATGCATCATTTCATCACCTTAACCTCCACTCCATGCACTCATTCTGCACCATCACTCTATTTTAACTCCCCATGCCGTGCATCATTCATGTCCCCTTCAATGAATCATTTCTGCACCACTTCATTGAATCATTGCTGCACCATCCCTCACCTTTCACCCTCCATGCTGTGCATCATTAACCTCCCATCCTTGCACTCATTGCTGCACACACCACTCCATTTTCTTTCCCTAGCTGTGCACTCCTTCTATAAAAGGAAGTGTGTGTAACAGCCATAAGTGTTCAGATTTTGATCCATCCTCCACCATCATTCAACACAACCAAAAACACATCAAACCATCCCTTGCTGCATCTAACCTTCATCCATACATATCCATTCATCTTCTCAGCCATTCTTCCATACAAATCACCACCCAAACCTTACACCAAACCTTGTGACGTGAGTAAAGAAAGAAGGGAGTACTCTTGGATATTCAAACTTGATTGTTGAAGCATTCAAGGTGTAATTCGTTCTATATTTACAATGTTTAAATTATTTTTCTTTTGTTTTGCTGTAAACATAAGTGGCTAAACCCCTCTTGGCTAGGGGTGATTTCAAAGCCATGATTATGTGTGCAATATGATTTGATAAATTCCAGTTATGAATTATTGAATCATGAATGCAATTGGCTTAACTGTTTAATTGATAACTTATTTGTATTTGTTAATTGAGGGTCGACACTTAATTGGCATGCATAAATCTGATGCTATAGTATAAGGAAGTTTCACATAATCGTTACAAACTTATATTCATATGTAGTGAAGGTTGTTGATCACGATCGCGTTAAGTTTAATTCCTAGCATGAGTGACATGATGTCATAGTTGCAAGTGCTTTGTCAATGCTTATGATTTTCATTGAACGTAATGATCTTTGATCGTATCTCTATTATGATGTCATGTAGGGAACTTTTGAAGAATACTTTGGGTTGTCGAATGATGTCATCCAATCTAAAAAGAAAGGAAAATCTGAGGGTTAACTAGTGATGTCACGATTAATTTGGAGCATTGTCGTTCATAATTCAATGAAGTAGTAACTGGAAATCAAGTTGTTTGCATACATGTCTTGTGTGGAGGAAAAGCCTCTAGTTATCCCATCATCCATCTAATTTCCTAAAATTGTTTTCAAACCTGTTTTTAAGTGACAACATGTTTTGTTATTTTAAGTTCGTCCAAAACAAAACCTTCCCCCCTTTACTTTCTTGTTTCAAATTGTTTTAAACTTGTTTTGTTTGTGTTCTAAGTGTTTTGAGTCAAGCCCAAACCTTACTTTCGTCCAAAATTGTGTTTAGTGTCAGAAACTGCCTAGTTGGTGTTTTTAGGCAGTTTTGAGTGTTTTTATCTTATTTTGAGTCTTGTGAACTAGTTTTGAGTCTTTTGAATCTATCCTATCGTTTTTAAGTTTGTTTTTGTGTCTTTAAGTCAGTTTAGAATCAATTAGCAATCCATCCTAATCCCTGGCCTAGAACGATCCCTACTTATACATATACTACAATTGTCAAAAGAGGGTTTAATTGTGTGTTAAGTATAATTTTCACATCAATGGTCTGAGACCATCTCCAACCATGGGCTAAATGCCAAATTTTCCTCCTATTCCCCCCCCAAACCCAACCCAACCCAAGCCAAAATCTTTGGGCTAAAAGCTAAAAGCCAAACCTAAGCCAAATTCCCCTCAAAATTTAGCCCAAGATTCAGTGTGGGCCTCACCGAAATGAGTGAAACCTGGCATTTGTGCGCCAATCCCCCCCCCACCCACTTGCCTGACGCGCATGATGCGCAACCCTTCGACAGATAAGGCCCCACCCATGTGGGCCTGTCGGCCACCTTTCCCAGGCGCCCCAATGGCTACTTTGATCCGACGATTGCGATCAAAAGGGCGTTGGTTGATCCAACAACCTAGATTCAAATTTATATATATTTTTTTATATTTATATATTTATTGAATCTAACGGCTGAGATTGAATATAATCAAATCTAATGGTAAAAAAAAGATCTAACGGCCCAAATTTAAATCCAACGACTAAAATAATTAAAAAAATTATTTAACTCAAAATTTATCAAAAAACTCTGTAGATACCTATGTATTTGTTCAAACATCCACATAAAACTCACTTTTCTCATACAATTATGCTCTGACATTGTGAAAGGGGTTCATTCCCGCTCACATGCACACTTTTGCATTTAGTCACTTTTATGTTTAAATTTATTCATATTTTCCACATCACTACACTATTGGTTTCGTCACATTTTTGGTGTTAGTCAACACAGTTCGATTCGGAATCCAGGTGGACATTCTGGGTAGGGGTGTGTCATAGAATATTTTGTACAATGAGCAGTTCAACATTGCTCTAAACTTGCTAAACATTCTAAACCCCGCCCTTGGACACCTATTTTGTTCCTTATTGTAAGTGGGATTGTAAATAGATTTCCACATGTATGTAAATAGTATTGTCTATCGTATACATATTTAGAACTTTCTACATATTTTATATGATTTTAAAACTCACAGCATAGCGGGGGAATTGCTAGGTTCATCTAAGAATTAAAATTTAGTAAATTGTTACACAAATGATATTGAGGAAGAGAGATTCGAAAGAGAATCCTGGGTGCATGGTAAACAATTTTAACCATTTAAATTACAAGTTTTGTGCAAAGTTTAGTATCTTTGAAAAAGATCTTGTGTTGTTAAAAATTGAAAATCTAGTCAGTGGTTACATACTGCTGAAGAATACAAGAATCTCAAGCTGAAAAGGTGAAAGGATTAAAATACAATATATAATGATTGATTTCATTCATAACAGACATGTTTTTTTGTAGGCAGTAAAATGTGCTTTGGAAGCGATATCAGTATGTTGTAATAAATAGTTGACATGATTCTCTGAAATCTTGGCATGATATTTGAGCATGTTGATTTACTGCTTTGTATTGCTTATGCACTTGAATGATCTGTGGCCAACTAGGCCACTATATACTAGTCCCACATGAATAAGCATGTTGAAGAATATATAAATTCTACATTGGAAAATTGATTGCATAAAATACAATATATGATCAGTAACACTAGTTTTACACCGTTGTCGTGTGTGATAAAGCTCTTACACGGATTTTTCGGTTTCTCCCATGTCCTATTGAGCTTCGGCCTTGAGCCGTTTGATGTAAGGGCTTCCAGTTCTCGTTGAAGAAGATTTACTTTGACTCCGGCGAGGGGTAAGATTGCAAAAAAAATCCGACGTCGGAGGCGAACGAGCCACCGTACAAAGGGGGAGGAATTAAGCCACCGACAGCCAGCCACTTGTACTCCTCCTCCCACTACAGCCTGGTACCAGCAAATAATAAATTACAGAAAATTAAGACTAAAAATACACAACAAACGTTGATAGAGACCACCCAACCGGTAGCGTACACGTGCCCCTGTTCAATTGGGCGTAACATTTTGAAGTCAACAAAGCAGCTCAATTTGGAATTTTTATAAACAACTGCATGCTTGCTGTTACGTTGCATTATTACAATCACATCATTTTTAAATAAATAAAAATAATTAGGAATGCTGTTATAACTAGGCGCATCTCTTCATGTAATAATCTTATTATTTCTCAACCACCATCCAAATTAACCAGGTTTTGTGAAATTGTTTGTGTAAATAGTAATGACCTTTTCGCCAAAAGAAACCACAATACAATTATTCAAAAGCGAATTCGATCAGGAATAGATTCACCTTAGTTCAAGGTGGGTCAGCTTACTCCTCTCAAACTCAGATATCTTTCATGGAAGAGTTGGGTGTTGTATTTTGAAAATCTTAGATTCTCTTGAAAGTCGTCCTCTAACTTCTTGACGAATTGCCACTATGGTCACTGGGCAAGGTAGTTGATAGCCTCATGCCTTTGTAAGCAGCATCTGCCCATAAGGCTCACTTGGAATATGTTGGCATCTGCCAACATACTCACTCTATTGACATCAGTCGACATACTCGCTCGAAAGTTGTTGGCATCTATCAACATGCTTGCAATATGAAATGACAAATGGCCTCAAGCCTACCAATTAAGGCTTGATGAAATGCCAATTTGCATGATACTCCGCCCAAAAAAATTTGTGCGATGTGCGAGTTATTCTTACTGACCTCTATAATCTTTCTTGAATCCGCCATTGTATACTATTATACACCTATTTACTATGATCGTAATGACTATTGATGATGGAGTTACTGTCATTGTATTGGTGTTACATAGAAGGGGAAAAAAAGAAGAGATAGTCCATGTTTATTTTGTCATGCTTTTAGATAATCTAAGATTTTATTTACTAGTTTTTAGTATGATGAGGATTTAATAGAATTCAATTCATGGTAATTACCCTCTAACTAAAAGCATTGAACTGAATGCCAACAAAAATATTGAGAATCTACATGAAACTTATATAATTTCTTTTGTACAAGCAATAGTGAAGGGATGAAAGCTGAAATTTTCAAACGTTAAAACTACATAAACATGTGTATAATATATGTGATTTTTAAATAAAGTACCACAACATGGAATTCATGTATTATACATGTTTTTTTTTCTTTGGTACAAGGGCTAATTTTATTACCAACCAAAACAAAATTCATATGGTAGATGCCCCAAAGAAATACACAAAGAAAACGCGGGCGTGCAAAACAAAACACCAAGAGCCCAACCAAAAGATTAGGCTCACAAATAGAAACAAACTAAAAGAAAAAGAAAATCCTATCCTTCAACAACAACCACCACAACACCTTTCGATCAGCACGAGCCATCGACCCCAACGACCACCATAAAGCAGGCTAAACAATGCCTCAGAGATGGAAGGAAGGAAAACTCCATCATCCAACAAAGAAATCTTGTCCGATTGCAGCCACCAAGTAGATAAAATAAAAAAGCAAGTAGTAAACCCACATGAATTTACTAATTACAAACAAAAAAAATGCATAAATGTATAAAGATAAACCAAAAATAAAAATACATTTTGATATTAATACGATTGATACGATAAAACTAAATACAATATCAAAATAATAAAATGTGAAATACTTCATTATTAAATTGTCAATTTGAATCACTAACTTCGAAATTGAATTATAACATAGTGGAAAATAAAAAAACATATGACGTAAGACTAAAATGCTATGTCAAATGGTAGGTGCAAAAATATCATTTATATTTAACTCCCCCCATAAAAATAAAATAAAAAAATAAAAAAAATCTCCCAACAGAGGATAAAAAACAAGAAGAAATAATTCCACTCAAATAATAAATAAATAAATAAAAAAACACGTGAATTCAAGAAAAATGGGATCAGCAAGCTGGGTGTTGTGTTATGACAGCGGCAACCGGTCGATCCGGTAAAAATAAATAAATAAAAAAATACAGAAAATATAGTGATAAAAGGACACACGCAAAGAGAAAGGAAAGCTTGTCATGAGTAGAGAGAGAGATCAGAGATGTCGTAGTGAACGGGCGACGAATTTCACAGCTTCTTTTGCCTACACAGATCTCCCTCCTTTCTGATATCCCCAGACCACTGAATCGAAATCCCAACAAAGCTTAAGCATTGAGCGCGGCAGCTGCCATGGAAGCCAATGCAGGACTGGTGGCCGGCTCTTACAAGAGGAACGAGCTCGTTCGGATTCGCCACGATTCTGATAGCTCGGTAATTTGTGTTTATGGAGTTACCCATTTCGATATTTTTTATTATTTATGTTGTTTGGAATGTGGGTTTTGGCTTTTGTGTATTGTGTGGATCTGGTGGGACTTAGATTTCAGTGAATTTTTGTGGGTTTTTTTTACTGAATCGGAAGTGGGTAGGTTTCGGAATTGGATTTTGAGTGATTGAGACCAGGGGGAGGGAATATTGCAGTCAAAGTTGGGGATTTGAGTTTGGATTGGTCGAAGCTTTGATTTTTTGTTGAAATTTGTTTGCTTTCTGAATAATTAGGGAATGGTAAATGTAATTTCAGTCAGATCTTAGAACTGTTTGATCTTTGATGTTTGTAGCTGGATTTTCCGACACTTGTTGACAATCCAATCTAATTACTATTAGCTTTGTAAGGATTGTTTTGTAGTTTGATGGTTATCTTATTTTTCGACAGTCAATCTAAGATTATGATGCTTCAACCTCTATTCTCAGTGATCGCAAAATCGCAGTTGAATTAAGCTCAAATCCACTAAACAAAACTCCCCCAATGAAATATCAGCTTGATAACACGTCATCCCCGAGATCTGTTTTCATAACTCAACTGAGCTTTGAGCTGAACTGCTTGTTGTGCTTCGTGGTTTACGTTACAATGTCAGTTTAACTTATATTAATTTAACATTTCTTGAAATGAAATTCTGTATTATTGATGGTTTAGACTTTCATCATGGTAATTGTGTGCATTCTTGAGTTTCATTATTTCAACATATTGCTTTTAAAACAGAACCTCTTAATTTGCTAAAAGCCTGAAATATCCGCAGAAGTATCAGATTCCTTGCTACTTTTAATGAATTGCCTTTTAACGACTTTGTACTTTGTCATATGTAATGCAGTCCAAACCCGTAAAGAATCTGAACGGGCAGATATGTCAGATCTGTGGTGATACTGTTGGTCTTACAGCCACTGGTGATGTCTTTGTTGCCTGCAATGAGTGTGCCTTTCCAGTCTGTCGACCTTGTTATGAGTATGAGAGGAAAGATGGAAACCAGGCTTGCCCACAGTGCAAGACTAGATATAAAAGGCACAAAGGTTCACTTGCTTTTCTCATTATGTGAATAGAATTCCTACTGTTTTGACTTATAGATATAATTCTTGCAATGAATTTAACAAAAACTGATGTCCTTTAGGGAGTCCTCGAGTGGATGGAGATGACGATGAGGATGACATTGATGATCTGGAGAATGAGTTCAATTATACACAAGGAACTAGCAATGCCAGGCGCCAGTGGCAAGGAGAAGATGCTGATCTCTCATCTTCCTCGAGACATGAATCTCAACAGCCGATTCCCCTTTTAACCAATGGGCAGTCGGTAAGTGATTAGCAATGGAACTTCTTCATATCTCTCATTTATCACTAAAAGATTAAAAATAAAAAATTCAAAACTCTCATGTTCATGGAGATGAGCTGATTGATTCTCTAGCTCTTCTTTTAATTTGATACTACAAGTAAATCTGTGAACGGAAGTGTTCCTAGCTCCTCTATATCACTTGGGGTATTTCTATCTTTAGCTGAAATTACTGCTTGTAACTACAGCTATTATTGCAAGTCTTGTATGGTTGTGCATCTTGTTAATCTTTGTTTTGCACTTATGCTCATAATTTCATTAGGTGTCTGGTGAGATTCCTTGTGCCACACCGGACAACCAGTCTGTGCGAACTACATCAGGTCCTTTGGATCCACGACAGCCAGGTACAAATTAATTACATTCATACAAATTTCCTCTGACAAATGGTTTGTTTGAATAGTTATTTAATTCTGCAATTTATTTTTACAGTTCCAGTGAGAATAGTGGACCCGTCAAAGGACTTGAATTCTTATGGGCTAGGAAATGTTGACTGGAAAGAAAGGGTTGAAGGCTGGAAACTCAAACAGGACAAAAGTATGATGCAGATGACTAGTAGATACGCTGAAGGAAAGGGGGACATGGAAGGCACTGGTTCAAATGGTGAAGAACTCCAAATGTGAGCTTCTGGAGTAAAACTTTACTTAGAAAGCATTTTGCCTTTGCATTATAGAGAATGGGAATTAGAATTGTTTCATATGATGTACATTTCCTTGATAACGACATTGTCCTTTTTCTTTTGTCTTCATCTCAGGGCTGATGATGCTAGACAACCTTTGAGTCGCATTGTGCCTATTTCTTCATCCCATTTGACACCTTACCGTGTTGTGATCATACTCCGGCTAATTATTCTGGGTTTCTTCTTGCAATACCGTGCAACTCACCCAGTGAAAGATGCATATCCATTATGGTTAACATCAGTCATCTGTGAGATTTGGTTTGCTTTATCCTGGCTTCTGGATCAGTTTCCGAAATGGTTTCCCATTAACCGTGAGACCTATCTTGATAGGCTCACACTGAGGTTGGCCAACTTCACACAATCTATAGTTGTTGAGGTTTTAAAATTTGTTTCATTATCATTTTTATTTGCCTTAACATAGTTTCCACCATGCAGGTATGATCGTGATGGGGAGCCATCCCAGTTAGCCCCCATAGATGTGTTCGTCAGTACAGTGGATCCCATGAAAGAGCCTCCTCTGGTTACGGCTAACACTGTTTTGTCCATACTTTCTGTGGATTACCCAGTGGACAAAGTCTCTTGCTATGTGTCTGATGATGGGTCCGCAATGCTAACATTTGAATCCCTTTCTGAAACTGCGGAGTTTGCTAGGAAGTGGGTACCTTTTTGCAAGAAACACAACATTGAACCTAGAGCCCCTGAGTTTTATTTTGCCCAAAAGATTGATTACTTAAAGGACAAGATACAGCCTTCTTTCGTAAAAGAGCGTAGAGCAATGAAGGTGAGTGAATGCAAGTCCAATATGTTGCATGGGTTTCTAAAAAGAAGTTAATAAATGATTATTTCTTCTATGACCATTTCAAATAGGAGGATTATTTCAATTTTTTGCAAATCTTGCCTGCTTTAAATAACATAATTCATCCTTTTAGTGGTGCCTTACTTTTAAAGCAATATAAATCCCTATCTGGTTTTCGGCTTTAAAACATCAATTGATCACCTCTATAGTTTGCATTATTTATCATTCAAACAAGACGATTACTTCAATTTTTTGATAGGTAGACTCCGGATTATCAATTTCTTTGTTATCAAAACTTGAGTTTGACGCAAGTGCGCAAAAGGAAAATGAAAAACGGTGTTATGCCTTGGTAGTTATTTCTGTAATCTGTTCAAATAGTTTAAAATTTGAAATCGTAAGACTGATTATACCTAGGAGAGTTAAGGGATGTTTAGAGAGCAGATTGTGGTAAACTTACATACATATGTAGCACTATGAAGAGAGTCTAAATGCATATTGGTTTTGCCCACAGAGAGAGTATGAAGAATTCAAGGTTCGGATCAATGCCCTAGTTGCCAAGGCACAGAAGATGCCTGAAGAAGGTTGGACAATGCAGGATGGGACTCCATGGCCTGGGAACAACCCTAGAGACCATCCAGGAATGATCCAGGTACTTGCATTTTTATCTAGTGCTTTTGGGTTTCTACCTCCTCTTCTGTCTTTCATGCTAATTTAGTTTTCCATCATGTGGAAGAACAGGTCTTCTTAGGCCACAGTGGTGGCCTTGATACTGATGGCAATGAACTGCCTCGACTTGTTTATGTTTCTCGTGAGAAGCGACCTGGATTCCAGCATCACAAGAAAGCTGGAGCAATGAATGCATTGGTTTGTTTCCCCTCAAATTGATTAAAATATAATTGTTTTTTTTTTCTTAGCAGTAATGTTCAGTGGTTTGACTTGTTTGGAACTATATTTTGTCAACATTTCTGCTAAAGCTGGACAAATTCTAAATTGACCAGTTAGAACCCTCAATATTTCTTTGACCAAGTAAGGTCCTCAATGTTTTCTTTGCCAATTAGGATCCACAAAATTTCCTTGACCAGTTAGAACCCTCAATATTTCTTTGGCCAAGTAAGATCCTCAATATTTTTCTTTGCTAATTAGGATCCTCAAAATTTCCTTGACCAGTTAGAACTCTCAATGTTTCCTTAGCCTAGTAAGATCCTCATTATTTTCTTTGCCATTTAGGATCCTCAAAATTTCCTTGACAAGTTAGAACCCTCAATGTTTCCTTGGCTAACTACACCATGACACATTTTATGGTACAAAATGTCATTGTCTCTTAAACAAGTGTTGTAAGATAAGATTGTTCCCTGATGAATTGAAGTCGGTACCAAAACCATTTTGATTTTCTAACTTGGTTCACCATATGCCATGTAGATTCGAGTTTCAGCCGTTCTGACAAACGGTGCATATCTTTTAAACGTCGATTGTGATCACTACTTCAATAACAGTAAAGCTCTTAAGGAAGCCATGTGTTTCATGATGGACCCAGCTTATGGGAAGAAGACCTGCTATGTCCAGTTCCCTCAGCGATTTGATGGCATTGATTTGCACGATAGATATGCCAATCGGAACATTGTCTTCTTTGATGTATGTGCTACTTGATTTATAACCACCAATTAGTCAATTACTAATATCATTCTATGTGACAGTGTGGATACACTCTGGAAAATATATTCTTATTTCGTCTTACTTGCAGATCAACTTGAAAGGGCTGGATGGCATCCAGGGTCCAGTCTATGTGGGAACTGGTTGCTGTTTCAACAGACAAGCTCTGTATGGGTATGATCCGGTTTTGACCGAGGAAGATTTGCAGCCAAACATTATTGTCAAGAGTTGTTGTGGTTCAAGAAAGAAGAACAAGACTAGCAATAAGAAGTATATTGACAAGAAGAGGGCGGTCAAAAGAACAGAATCCACCATTCCCATTTTCAATATGGAAGACATTGAGGAGGGTGTTGAAGGTAGATTCTTATATTATCTTTTTTTCAAGTTCTTTTCTCCAAATATCTTGCCACGTACATTAATGTTGTAAGTTATTCATGAAAGTGCTTCCATCGCATGATCGCATCACATGTAACAAGGAAACTTTTAACAAGTTTGCTCATTTGACAAACCTTAAAAAGAAAAAGAAAAAAAAAAATCATTCAGAGTGTTATTGACCAAAATTAACAGAAAACCAAAATGATGTTTGATACATCCATGCTTTGCAAATTTGACTGAGATAACTTAATCTTCTGCAGGTTATGATGATGAGAGGACTCTTCTTATGTCTCAGAAGAGCTTAGAGAAGCGTTTTGGTCAATCACCAGTTTTTATTGCAGCCACATTCATGGAACAAGGAGGCATTCCACCTACAACCAATCCTGCAACTCTTTTGAAGGAAGCCATACATGTTATTAGCTGTGGATATGAAGACAAGAGTGAATGGGGAAAAGAGGTCAGTATAGCAATATAGGTCCTAGCCTCCCTTATTCCGAAAATACTTAATGAATGAATTTGTGATTTTAAATTCACAATAATTGACATTTTATTTTATCACCAGATTGGATGGATCTATGGCTCTGTGACTGAAGATATTTTAACTGGGTTTAAGATGCATGCTCGTGGTTGGATATCAGTCTATTGCATGCCTCCCCGCCCAGCATTTAAGGGTTCTGCTCCCATCAATCTTTCTGATCGTTTGAACCAAGTGCTTCGATGGGCCTTGGGTTCCATTGAAATTCTGCTCAGCAGGCATTGTCCCATATGGTATGGCTACAATGGGAAGTTGAAGCTTTTGGAGAGACTTGCATACATCAATACCATCGTTTACCCTCTCACATCCATACCACTGATTGCCTACTGTTTGCTTCCTGCCTTTTGCCTGCTCACAGAAAAGTTTATCATTCCTGAGGTAAGTACTGGTTCTGCGTTGTTCTTACTCAAAACAAACAAAAAAATACACGAGTTCTGCAACTTTTGAAAGAATTCATTAACATGATTCCTTGAAGTGTGCAAGGTTCGTCCCATCAATGTGGGATTCATTCTCAACAGCACTGTCATGGGACCTTTCTTTAGGCTTTTCACACTCTAGATTATCATTCTGGGCAGTCACTAAATTTGTTGAATGTTTAATTGTTTATGCAGATAAGTAACTTTGCTAGCATGTGGTTCATTCTGCTCTTTGTTTCCATTATTGCAACCGGTATTCTTGAGCTAAGGTGGAGTGGAGTCAGTATTGATGACTGGTGGAGAAATGAACAGTTCTGGATCATTGGTGGAACATCAGCTCATCTCTTCGCTGTCTTCCAAGGTCTCCTGAAAGTTCTTGCTGGGATTGATACCAACTTCACTGTCACGTCAAAGTCATCTGATGAGGATGGGGATTTTGCTGAGCTCTACGTGTTCAAATGGACATCACTGCTCATCCCTCCAACCACGGTTCTTCTTGTGAACATAGTAGGTATTGTGGCCGGTGTTTCATATGCCATAAATAGCGGTTACCAATCTTGGGGTCCACTTTTTGGCAAACTGTTTTTCGCCTTATGGGTCGTAGCACATCTGTATCCATTCTTGAAGGGTCTGTTGGGTCGGCAAAATCGTACCCCTACAATTGTCATCGTGTGGTCTATCCTTCTTGCTTCAATATTTTCCTTGTTATGGGTGCGCATCGACCCATTCACTTCAGACAAAACAAAAGCTGCAACAAACGGTCAATGTGGCATCAACTGTTAGTTCGTTTCAAGGACTAATTTTTTGGAACTGGCATCTCTCTCCACGCCATCTGTGTGTATATACTATATACAAGAAATCAGGTAAATTCGTCTACTGAACTTCTACGTATGGTCTCCACGTTCAGAAGGGAGTCGGGTGGAAGAACAATGAGAGAACGCCTTGTGTATCGGTTATGTTGCCCCGTTGTCAAGTATTTATTGTTTGCTATTGAAATGTGTTTTCTTGAACTTTAATGATCTTGTTCATTGATGTGCAGAATTATTGTTATGGTTGTTGTCAAGAGGGAGGATACAAAAAGCTATTTATTTCATTGCTTGGCCTGTATTTTTAGGACAAACTTTGTTTTGGTCGATGTATGCAAGCATTGTTACTACAATTGAAATACAGATTCTTTCATTAAACAAACAGCCTCTGTTACTAAGTTTATTTATTGAGCACATTTTCTATAATCTTACATCTACACTTATTTGGAGCCCATTTTTTATGCAATATGTTCACATGAATGATAATATGATGAAGCATGGGGAAAAACTTTGGTAGTACGACCTGACCAGTTGGACGAACGGATCCAAGCGAGTACTACGCAATACAACGTAACAACTTCCATTGCACATGAATTCACTGCTTGTTGAGAATGATTTCACTAGCTGATTGATTGGGTTGCCTTACTCTAGTTTTTCTCGATCATACCATATTACCATCATTAAAATAGCTAGAAAAAAAAAATTGATATGATTCTTTTCCATGGATAAATGTAGTTCACGAAAATGCATTGTGTCATGAACATCCTAATCGATCAGTTTCAATTTTCTTCACCTAAATTGGATTCAGTTTTACTTGATTGCAGTAAATTCGACTGTGTTGAATAAATTCCGATCTAAATATGATCTTCTTATGCATCCAAGTTTGAATGTTTCGTTGTGCAAGGGGTATGATATCCACATACTTTTTTAATTTTCGGTCGAATCATATAAATGAAAGAAGAATAAAAGACAAAAATTAAGCAGGAGTGTTTGAGAAGTAAAAATTGATGCGTGGATAACACACCCCATTGTGCAATTAGATTAACAATTAGTTCAAAGTTGAAAATCGCTTTTATTATTAAAACTTAAAAAGTAAGAAATTGGGAGGATAAAAATGTTATTTCAGCAAGATGAGTTTACATGTCCCACTTCAAACCAATTATGTATAATACGACAGCGTATTGACTTGCAGAAGCCACCAGAGAGAATTCGGAGGCACCGTTGAGACCAAATTAGGGTTTTGTCTTCTCTCTCAGCAGGACCAACCAAGAAGGAAGAAACAATGGAGGGTCTCGCAGAAGGAGTGAACAACTTGCGAATTACAGACGCATCATACAACAAGAAGAAGAATCGCATCCAAGTCTCCAACACCAAAAAGCCCCTCTTCTTCTACGTCAATCTCGCCAAGGTAACAAAAACCAAATGTCCACCTTTCTCCTTTTGAGAAACCCCATTATTTACAAAACCAAAAGCAACTGAGTTTTGAGTGATTCAGTGGTTTTATATCTGGATTTGCAGAGGTACATGCAGCACAACAATGAGGTGGAGCTCTCCGCTCTTGGAATGGGTATTGTTTTCTTCACCTTAGCCCGGTATTTTTTCTGGTTCGAGTGATTATTGGGTTGCAGATACTTTTGTCTTCGTTTTGCCTACTCTTTCTCCTCTCGCGAGTGTGGTTATGGATTAGAATCCTACTGCGGCCTAGGCATTGGCTTGTCCACAATTCTTTCTCGGCTATGTCAATTGTTGAATATGTTCGGTGTAATTGAGGTGAAGGCTTTGTATCTTTTTTGTACTAACTACTATGGCTTCCCAATTTGTTGTATATCTACAGCTATTGCCACAGTTGTTACCATTGCTGAGATTCTGAAGAACAATGGATTGGCTTTGGAGAAGAGTATGATTCTCGCGCCTTCTCGATACTCTTTTTTTTCTTTTCTTTTTGTTACATATTTATTTTGTGGTAATTGTTACTCATGTATGTTTTAACTTGCTGTTGTTATATACAGGAATCATGACTTCTACAATTGACATGAGGGAAGATGCAGGAGGGCGGCCCATTCAAAAGGCAAAGGTACATTTTAATCATGTATTAGCTTTGAAACTTTCTGGTATCTGCATTGGCATTTCATTAACCTAAGTCGGCAGAATGGGGACGTAATGCGCCAAAATTCAGGGTCCTTGAAACATTATTTGATGTTAACAACAAATCTTTCTTAGATGTTAGCAAGGTCTATGGGAACGTACTTCATCATTGTTTAACTGAAAATGGGGTTCATATTAGTCAAAAAGTGCTCATTGACGAAAATGAGGCACGTGCTTTTCAAAGTCTGCTTGTTTCTATATCTATACAATTACTTGTGTCTGCATGATGGTCGGCCCATTCTTTGCGGGTCATGGTGTTTGAGTAATTTATAGGTGCTTCTATACTTGAACACTTAAGTGCCGGCGCCAAATAATCGGACTGTCCAGATAGCTTATTCAATTTAGTTGAATTGTTAGACCTTGAAAGCAAAATGTGGGTTTAGTTTTGTTGGACCATAAGTATTTGTTTTGGTTGTCTTTTTGTTCAAGTGCTTGTTTAACCAGGGTTGATTCTACAGGGTTGTTTTTCAATTTAGTTATAAGTTTCAGGGCTGGTTTGCTCACTCTACGCTTTCATTTTCTCATAACTTGGATGATGTAACGATTTATTTTGGACATCACAATGCATTACATTACTTTAGTTAAGTAATTTATTACTGTACCTTTGTCTTGGAGATTGATGATGGTATCATATGATTTTCTTTGTTATTTAGATTGAAATACTGCTTGGAAAGTCAGAGAAGTTCGACGAGATAATGGCTGCTGATGCTGATGCAGCTGCTGCGGCCGAGGAAGGCATTGAGTATGAGTAGAGTTGAAATGTGTTGTTTCTGATATCTAGCTTGGTGCACGCACTAGTAGGTTTCTTTAAAACCAGTGGATGTCTTGACTTTTGTTACTAGATTCGTCTCTCTAGTGGCATTTTGTTTAGCTGCGATAAAATTTCTTTTAGGGATTGTTGTAGAAAAGCGTTATCTCTGCTACCAAAAGATTAAAATTTATTCCTAGGTTAATTATCTAAGCTAACATGTGTGTTAGGATGTTATGAATTTATTGCTTCTTTCTGCAGGAGTAAGGAATTAATTTAGCTTTCGCGATTTCAATGTAATGCACTGATGATAACACACTATTGGTCGGGAACTAAATCAAATGATATAATCAATTTACGTGTTATAATACAAGTGGATGACGGGCTTATGCTTCAAGGTATTTTTGTACCACACAATAATTTCTTCTCTGACAATAGGTAATAAAATATTAGTATTTTATTTATTTATAATAAAATCCAAAAAGACAATTATTGGTGATGGATTTTCGATAAGATTTTTAATTGTTATTGTTGCGTCACATGTCATTATTCGAAAAGTTATAAAATAATACAAAATAATTTTATTTGTAATTTCGGATAAGATTTTTAATCGTTCTTGTTGCGTCACGTGTCATAAAATCAGAAAAGACAATTATTGGTGATGGATTTCCGATAAGATTTTTAATCGTACTTGTTGCGACATGTGTTATTATCTGAAAATACAATTATTGGTGATGGATTTCTGATAATATTATTAACCAATTACGTTGCGTCACGTGTCATAATCTTTTAGAATAGATTTTCAGGCGCAACGTGTCATAATCTTTTAGAATAGATTTCCATTAGATTTTTAACGAATGACGGCATGCCACGTAGCATTATCTACAACCTAATCATTTCTGAATCCTCCATATAATCCACCATCTATCCTAACAAATATCACACCAATTTTCTCAAGATCTTTATTATTATTCATAGTTTCTGCTTCCTTTTTCACCAAAATCTCTATCATTATTCATAGTTTCTGCTTCATTTTTACAATGTTTTCTTCTTCAAGGATGATGTGGGAAATCGATTAGCAAGTGGAACAATTGTTTAACCAATCATAAGGAATGTTCAATCTCCAGATGGCCCAAAATGACAGGGAAGAGGATGAGGAGCATAGAAGGAGAGATGACGAAGCAAGAATGGGTAGAGCCTCATATTCCCGTCAAATCATCCAAGTTGTGGGTCAGATCTACAGGCCTTGCCATTCCGGAAATCTTGATAGAAGCAGGCAACGACGAGGTACGGAACTCTTGGATGATTATTTTGTTCATAAGTGCATTCCTTGATACGTACTTTATACGTCGTTTTAGAATGGAACGACATTTGTGCTCATGACGCCACCGAAAAACTAGTGCAACATGAGTCATTAGAAAGGGATGGACGTTATAATGAATTGATCATTCAACGATATACTGCACTTCAAAGGTCATATATGCACAATGCCCCGCAAATTGATCTGATACAGTGGGAATTGATACAATAAATTGGTGTGTTTTTTTTAGTTCATTTAGTGAGTTTTTTATTATTTGGTATGTTTATGTAATTTTATTTGGTGTGTTTCAATGTCTTTTGAATAAACATTCCCACCGGTTGAATGATTAATTTTTACTTTTGGTTTTGGCACCATACCAAGCTTGTGCTTGAAGTTGCTACACTATACGGGATAAGAAATAATTATAATGAAAGTAGGTAATAAATAAATAATACAAACAAATAATTATAACGAAAGTAGGTAACAAATAAATTGTAACATCTCACATCGCCCAGGGGAGTGATCCTTAAATGTATGTTCACATCCCTACCTAGCACGAGGCCCCTTGAGAGCTCACTGGCTTCGAGTTCCGTAGGAACTCCGAAGTTAAGCGAGAAGGATGCCAGAGCACTCCTAGGATGGGTGACCTACTGGGAAGTTGCTCGTGAGTTCCCAAAAATAAAACCGTGAGGGAATGGTAAACCCAAAGCGGACAATATCGTGCTACGGTGGTGGAGCGGACCCGGGAAGTGATCCGCCCCGAGCCTGGATGTGACAAATGATATTAGAGCCAATCTCTGGCCGAAAGTGTGCCGACGAGGACGTCGGGCCCCTAAGGGGGTGGATTGTAACATCCCACATCGCCCAGGGAAGTGATCCTTAAATGTATATTTACATCCCTACCTAGCACGAGGCTTTTTGGGAGCTCACTGGCTTCGGGTTCCGTAGGAACTCCGAAGTTAAGCGAGAAGAAAGCCAGAGCACTCCCTGGATAGGTGACCCACTGGGAAGTTGATCGTGAGTTCCCAAAAACAAAACCGTGAGGGAATGGTAAGCCCAAAGTGGACAATATCGTGCTACGATGGTGGAGCGGGCTTGGGATGTGGTGCACCCCGAGTCGGGATGTGACATAAATAATACAAACAAATAATTATAATGTAAATTTGGGTATAGTACAAACAAATAAATAATATATTGTTATCTGATTCACGTAATTTTTCCCACTTCCAAGATTAGTATTAGCTTGTGCCAATGCGTCTCTCCACGTACTAAAAGATTGGCTAAGTAATTTCCAACGACTGGACATCGATTCTTTGGTTCTTTTCCCACCCATTTTCTTAAGATAATTGGTATGAATAACTTCAACCCATTTTCTTCACATTTCTCGCAACTGCATCTCATTACCCGTAAGCAAACTATGAGTAACTTCAACCCAACTAGTACACAACACATCTTCAACAAGTGTCCAATTTGTACCTGTATTAGTAGTCATTTTGTTGAAAAAAAATTTGGATTGAAACTTTAAGAGAAAGATAAGAATGTGGTTGAAAATGGTTGAGAAAATATGAAATTGTGGTGTAAAATAAATGATAATGAGAAGGTATTTATAGAAAAGTAAAAACAATTTTTTTAAAAAAATTTTTAAATTTTTTTTCGGATTTTTAAAATTTTTAAAATTTTTAAAATTTTTTTATTCAACTAAATAATTTCTACTATTGGATTTTAAAAAAAAAATTTTAATTCCAACACTTTAGATTGTGCCACATGGCACAACGGTAACAATTTTGAATTTTAAAACTATTTTTTTATTTATAAAGGAGAATAATATCAACCGTTGATCTCAAATCCAACAGTTGATATTAAATAAGATTTTTTTTATTTTTTTACCGTTGCAAATCTGACGGTCCACATTTTCTTGCCGTTGAGATCCAACGGACCATGGGAAGCCATGTGGCTTCCCAACGGTAACAATTTGAAACTGCGCCACGAGCCCCATTCACTGAAAACATGTCAGGTGACGCGCCCCCATGCGCGGGTGCACTGCACACACCTGACAAAAATAAAATAAAAAAAGGGGCTGACATCAGCCTTACGTCAGATAGCCTTCGGGCTTGGGAGTTGGCAATTTGTGACAGGCCTGGTGCTCGGGCCTGCCCTGTCCCTCGGGCTCCCACACACTGGAGTCAATAGGCCGGGCTCTCGGGCCCTGTTTGCTGGCCTGTCCCCCGAGCTCCAGCCAACGCTGGAAGTGCTCTAACCAATATTAGGGTAACATGAGCATTATGCAAGGACATGATAGCAATGGGAATTGGTAGCAAAACCTCCAAGGCAATAAATAAGGCGCCCGACAAAGAAATGCATATGTACAATGTGCATACCTTTGGAGCTGCAGCCGCATTCGGAGGACTTACTTGAACTGAGATCCACATGGTGATAGACTCGTTCCATGCAAATTGTTCTCTCACTTATGACACATCAAGCCAAAACACTAAGCCAAATGCCATTTAAATTAATCCTCAAAAACATCAAGTCTAACCTCAGGAAAAACAAGGCTCCCTCAACTGAGTTGCAAAATGTAAAGGAACAAAAAAAATATCCAGCAATCAAAAAGAAAAGGGGCAAGTAAACCCACGTCGAAGATAAGTTCTCCCATATCTTTCCTCTCTGCTGCAACCATGTAATGTCATTTATTTCTCATGAAAGTATTCTATTCTTCCTCTTTTCCTTCTACCAGTATCCTCTTGCATGCTTCGTAGCACATGAATGAAATCCCTGCTGCAGGCACCAACTTCATGCAGCTCGGCCCTAGCCCCTTGTATAAACCCTGAACCCCGTCATGCTCAAGTATACTGGCGAGGGCGTGAAGCACATTCGTATACTGCCTCCCACCGAGGGCTCCTACCTGCATCTGTTTGCGTGCCACTTCAAGTGGGAAAGTTGCAGTACTTGAAATAGCACCGGCTGCTGATCCAATTAAAAGGGTTTCAATGTTTCCAATCTTCTCCTGTTTGAGAAACTTGCGATAGGCTTTCCGTAATGTATCATAAGCAAAGTAATTGGTGGCAGCATATGGAATTACTCCAATAAGACTAGGGGCAAGACCTCTGTAAAGCTCTCCCGGTCCCTCTTCTCGCACTATTTTTAAGAATGCATCCAAAAGGCCATCATAAACGCCTCTCTGCAGATATAACAACATTATTATGGGATGCAACAGCCATACTTGAGATAGGCACACACTCGTGCTAGTCCTTACAATACCTGAATGGTTAGCCGCGTCTTAAGTAACTCAAGAGGGTATGTGCAAATTGTCGAGCTCACTCCAGCACAAGCACCTGCAATTAACGAGGCAGGAATTGGAAGTTTGGGCTGCTCTCCAGGTTTTGGTTGCAGTTGCTTGTTAACCGTATCATAAGCAAACAGCTGCAAATAGAAAAAGGTAGCACAAACAAAACCAATTAAACATGCAGATTTGAAATCCTTCAAATCTTTGTAACGAATATCATATTCATGCAGGGAACTTCCAAAGATTTTCTCGCCAATTTTAAGTTAACATAACATGTACACACCAAAACAATACAACAGCTACTGTACACTGGACAGGTGCCTTAAATCTCTTTATCTGTTTGTATACACTATAAACAAATGTTTTCTTGGCCACACAAAAAACAGACTAGGCCAGTTCAAACACGGTACATCAAAAGGAAGTTGCTTTCTGCATGAAGCAAGCTTCATCTTTTCTGTATTGAACAGAAGCTAGATGGGTCATCTCCTTTAACATTATAGTGGTTCTCCTCAATGATCGAAGATGCTATAACTAAAAAAAGAACTAAATGGAGAACTGATTAGCACGTTAAATCAACAATTTGCAGCAGCATTTTCCATACTATAACTAATGCAGAACACCGTACCACGAATTCAATTTCTCCAATTCACACAAGGTTCCTCCTTGAGGTTCTGCATAAGGTAGTTTACCGTACCTTGCAGATCATTTGACTAGAATGAAAAAGCACTACCATGTGCAACTAAAAGCAGCATCATACCAAAGGATTGGCAGGTTCCGAACTATATGATCTAGCAATCTAAGCATGGGCTGACTCATAGGTGCAAGGCACTTTAACTAAGATTGTTGCATATACATCCCAGTGAAGGAAAAAAGCTGAAAACAGAACTGTGATCCCATAGAAAAACATCATGATACCTTGTGGAAGCCAAAGACCAAGCTTTTCGGATTAAATCAGAAATGTTCTCAATTATAAATTTCACAGACAGCTCAATTCGTATTGGACGCACTTGATATGTTCAGAGAAACAAAATACCACATGAAAAAGTATGAAACTTGACTTACTCCTAGCTTCAACAAACAAAGGGCAAAATTAATTTACACGCAATGCTAACAACCAACAGAGGCCATACTACATCTAAAAGAACTTGTCACTAAGACATTAATTACACCTAAAAAAGAATAAGTCAAATCACTAACCATAGTAACATCACCAATATGACAAGCAAAGCACAAAAAAGTCGAAGATATCAGACATGTCTTAATCCACCATAACCCAAAACAAGTTGATACGAAAGAAATCTTCCTACCTCTATCGCCTTGCTCGGTGCAACCCGAATCACATTGACTAGATTTCCTCTAAACAACCCCTTCCACCCATCAGTCTTCATTATATTATTGAACACCTCAGTAGTAGAATGCCCACTACTCCCGACCATCAAATGCGTCCTTATCGTCTCCAAGGGCGCCACAGCCGTGCGTGAAACTGCCCCGGCTACTGCACCACTTATTAGTCTCCTCAGTGAAGGGTTTGCAATCTTAATCTTCAATTTGAGACCACCCTTCTTATTCTTCACCACCCCTTTCTCTTCCCCAACCCCAAAATTCTTAATCCCCTCCACATACTTCATGTACTGCTCGGCATACGGAAGCTTCACGGCCCCGCCATCACTGCGTGGATTGGGAGGGTCCGGCGAGACCCCAAACCCCACCCCCACTTGGCTAACGCTTGCAAATAAGCCTCCGGGATGGTAACCCCCCTCTTGGGGACTCCATTGAAATCCTAAATTTCCCAAATTGCCAACAGAGAGAAACCCATCACTCTTATCATCGAAAACTTGAATTTGCTTTCTAACCATTGTTCAAAACCTAAAGTAAAACGCTTTCTTCTAAAATTTAGTAGCAGATAAAAGCATTTTTGGCTACGGTTTCAAGCGGATTCACAGTGCTTGAGAGGCAAAGATTCGATTTTGGGCAAATGGGTAATCGAAGAATCCATTTTAATAGATGCGTACGAGGAACAACAGCGAAGAAGGAAAAAAATTGGGTGGATACAGAATTGGGTTTTGTTTTGATTCGGGAAGGAGGCGATGAAAACGAAAGGGGGAAGAGTAAAAGAGGAAGAGAAAACCTAAGAGGAGAGAGGAGAGGTAGGTGGGAAATGGATTCTCTCTGCTTGTCTCCCACACGTAGTCGCAGCTCCCTCTCTCCTATTCTGTGGTTTGGTGGTGGGGGTGGTGGTGGTGGCTGTGGGGGAAGGGGAAGGGGAAGGGGAAGTTAGTTTTGTATCCAGGTTAGTAACGTACAAAGCTACTTGTGCCACTGAACCCTCCCCAAAGAAAGAATCCTTTGTCACTTGTGTAAGCAAAGGTTGCGTTTCGGTCGCTCGAGGATTTGAATACGTTTCTTCATTTTCTTTTTTTTTTTTTCATAAATGCTTGGCTTTTAAACAGTTAATTTTGGCCATAAGTATTTTCATTTAAAAAAAATGCGTTGAAATTTATTAGACCATCTATAATTCTTAGGTTAAAATTTAGAAACAACTTTTTTGTTCCAAACCTTAAAACCTAAATTTTTAGCCTCATATTATTAAAGAATGAATATAAAACAAAAAACATTAATTAAATTAAATGTGGACCCGTTGGATAACTAACGACCATTTGAATGTGAGCAGTTGATCACAAAAAGAGCCGTTGGGCTCAACTTTATTGCCGACAAGTGTCCAAATGTTGACCCTAAAAACTACCAAGCCTACGTGGCGCGTAGGCCGAGTAATCTATAAGTTAACTACGTCCTTCGGTGAATGCGGGGTGTGCCAACTCGTCGGCCGAGCTCGGCCGAGGAGTAAAATTTGTTGATGTTGCGTTGGATGCGCAGCTGACTTCTGCGTCGTGCGATTGCGGCCGAAAAAGGAACACGTCTCGGCCTCTTGGGCTCTCGAACCTGAAGACAAGGTTACTATTCTTACGAAGTTCAATATCAAATTCGGTTTTCAATGTGCCGAATGTAATAACTGTAACACCTCACTTTGCCGAGAAGGCTAATGAGATGACCTCGACCAATAAGGATTTAGAAATCCTTCTCGACCGAGACTTGGATAGGTAATCAACCGTCCTCGCCGCAGTGCTGTTGATGCCAACGGAAGATGCTGCGAGACCGGCTGATTCTACGGTGACAGAGCTATCTACACCGACTTAAGATATCACCGGTTGCTTTCACAGTGCTGTTAATGCCAACGGAAGATGTGTCAGCGAAAAGAGAAAATAAAAAATCTCAAAGTTGTTGAGAGAGTTTGCGCAGGGCAGTTTTGTGTGTTGAATTGGAGGTCCCTTTCCATTGTTTGTAGCCTTGTATTTATAGGAACGAGCATGCCTGATGTGGCTTGATCTTCAAAGAATTGTATTTGATCTGTGGTGTGGTTTGCATGTGCAGATTAAACTCCCATCAGCCCTTATCTCAAATTGGATCATTACCAATTTAAAAAGACCATGAAAAAGCATCCATGTTTGACGGGATCAAACAAATATAATCGCATGAGGTCATCATGCAGTTATCCAACCAAATAAAACTTTGTTTAATTCAAAATCTCCACATCCTTATTGGTCCTTGGCCGTAGGATTTGATGGAGTCAGCCAACTAATTTGCATATATTAGCATATATTTTTATGCTAATAATTATCCCATCTAGGATATGAGCGGCTCCATTATCAGAGATTTCATCTTGGCATCCCACGCATAGAAGAAAACCATGCATCTTGACAATTCTAATCACACCCATCATGTTATCCCAATCTGATAACAAGAATTCCAAGCCCACTTGAACTGTACTGCTTGCTTGAAAATATAATAAGAATATGCCAAGAGTAATTAATATTAACGGATAAATATTACGATAAAAATCATAATACTATCCTTTAAAATTGCTTACCCAACGGCCTCGATTACTTGGGCCGATGGTGTAAAATCGGGTCCAAACACCAACACAACTCACGTGGGTGGGGTTGCCACCTTTAGCAGGCACTGGAGAGTTGGGAGAGTATGGCGCGTCAGTTGGGAAAGTGATCTCCAATTGCTGGTTTCCCACTCGCACAAGTGGGCCAGCTCACTAATTTTGGCTTAAATCTTGGCTGGAATTTGACTTTTTTTTTTTTTAGTTCTAATACTTTTAACCCCATTTTAGAATAAGGATTGGAATGAAATGTTTTGGAGGGGGAGGGGGAGAATAGAAGGGAAAATTTGATACTTACTCCATGTGTTTTTTTAGAAAACACTATTATGATCATTAACCACTTTTGATTTTTTGAGATTTTCGTCCAATTTATCATGACTTTTTATTTCGATCAATTATTCTCTAAATCTTTACAAATCGTCAATTACATTCTCACTGTCCTATTTGATTTACACATGACTCATCTAAATGCTGAACATAACGATATAATCCTATTAAATGGCTCACTTATTGTGCACATAATAAATATGGACCAAAGAATGACGGAAAGTTTTTAAGAAGAAATTAGATGATGGTGAGGTAATTGCATGTTTATAAAAAGTTTAGGGTGGGAAATCGACTTGACTTAAAAGTTTATGAGGGTAAATAGGCGAAAACGTCTACATTTTTTTTTACCAATTGTAGTCGGAATCTATTTTGGTTGTTAGAAAGTGATTCCAGCCCTTTGAAAAGCAGTCCCATGAGATATTAGTTTCATATCCCTACCTAACAGCCACATCATCCCATTCACTTTAGAGGACTTACCAACAACTTCAAGACGACACAATGACATTGTGGACTAATAACACAACACAACATGTTTAAAGTTTCAAACATGACGTAACATGACTGGTTTGCGAATTGATTTCAGATTTACTTAGATTAAGAATTTCTCATATCTAAAATTTTGAATGCGAATCTCACATTCCCGTTGCAAAACCAACATGTCATAGCCTCGTCCTTGGTAGAACTAAACCGATGTTGAACTGTTTGGTTCTCATCACTTAGTTAATCAAAATGCGTGATCACACGATTTGAATCGAATTATTTGACAAACAGTTCGGACTTTTTTGACATAATTAATCAAAGGAGAAAAGTGAGGCACAAGTTGAGGGAATTAAGTAATTAATAAAAAATTTGAATTTGTAAAAAAAAAAATTTGATTCAGCAGTGAATTGGGCAGGCCCGGCCCAGGCCCAGGCCCAATGCAGTTAGGTCGAAAAAATTGGGGGCACCAAAATTATTAGGTTGTATATTTATATATGTTTTTATAAGAGTATAAATTTATAAAATTTGGTTTAGTGACAAAGAAATTTAAATAGAACTAGTGGTTTTATTGTTTAAAATTAATGAGGAGGTCTTAGGTTCAAAACACCATGTATACTTATTTACATTCCATATTTTATAAAAAAAATTTAACAGTATAAAGTTATAAAATTTGGCTAAATGATGAAGAAGTTTAATTGGAAGCAATGATTTTTGTTGTTTAAAATTAACGACAGGTCTTAAGTTTGAAATGCCATGTGCATGTTTATTTTTTTCAATTTTTACAAATTTTTGTTTTGTTGTTAATTTATTTACTAGCTAGTAGCTATGTAGGTTGCTATTTTTAAATATCTGTTCCAATTCAAGTCTAATCTTCAATAAAGAGTAACGCGTAGACTAAATTTTTAGACCAAATTTGCAAATAATATTACGTGTTATCAAAATGTTTAATTTAGTATTCATTCATTACTTATACATATCCTTAAAAACTCGAAAACATTATTATTATTTTAGTATCATATCAACAAGTTTAGTAAATAAGATAAAAATACCTCACGATTTATACAAAAACACTTTAAAAGTTCAGATAGAAAACAAAACTCATAATCTATCTACTTGTAAACCCGAAGTTTTTTTGTTCCCTTTTCTCGATACAAAATAAATTAGTTATTTTGTATTTCTAAATTATTAAGTTTGAAGTGTTTTCTAAATATAATTTTATCGATGTCTTACGTGTGAAAATAAATAATTGTTTTTATATGAAGTGAGGGCACATTTTTTAGCGTTGCCCCGCGTCTCAAAAATCTCTGGACCGACCCTGGATTTGGGTTTCCAATAAAACAACTAAATTTTAAGAGGCACAATAAGATTGCAATTAATTAAGGGAGCATATAAATAATTAATCGCTTTATAGATAATCCAATTTTATTTTCATTAATTTAAAATTGTAGTTAGTTACAAAGTTTAATTTTTTTGTAATTACTCATTAATTAGACCTTTCACGGTCAATCTTAGTATTTTTGGATAGAGCTCGATTCTACAAATGCGTATGCGAAAACCATCTATGAAACGAAGTTGCAACGAAGGATAAATAAGCGAGCAAAGGCATTGGTAAAATGGTCATTTGGACCTCTATAAATAGAATGCTTCAACAAAGTTAGAGCACACTTTCTTGTTTTGGAAAGCTGATCTATGTGTGTTGACTCGACCAGGTAATGCGACCCACTTAAGCAGAAAGTTTTCAATGTGGATTCACGACTTTTTTCGACGAATCAATCATCATCACCACTACCACCACCACCAAACTATAGTCCTCGGCTTCCTGATCACAACCCACCCAAAAGTTAACTCTGTTGGGCCTTCGTTCGCAGTGGTTCATGCTGAGTTTTTCCTCGACAGCTGCCGGTTTCTCACCACTTTCCAGCAATTTCTCTTAACGGTGATGGTCACCACCACCGAGGTTGGACTCGCCTCGACAGCAGCTTCAAATCCTAGGTCTTAGATCGTCTATTGGACATTGGATGGTGGTGCGTCATGGGTGCATCATTCAAGGTCACGAGGCTTCACCGGCGATTTTCACTGTCTTCCAACCACAACCAGGCTCTAGCCCAGGTATAAAACTTACTCCCCTTGTTGTTTACTAAGTTTTTGTGTATTTTGAGCATGCTTTGGATTTGGCTGGATTCTGGCTAAGGTTAACTAGCCCACTGCCGCATGCAACGTCGTGTGAGCCAGATAGGCTAACTTTGTTTTCCTAGGCTAATTTCGATGACCTAAACTCAATTTTAATGTCCATCTGATAAGATTCCATCGTTTGACCCTTGTTTCGTAAAGGCCCCTCACTCGTCTTGAAATTGTAGTATGTTGTTGTGGAGTGACGTGACGACCTTAGAAATTTATGGATCAAAAATCCAATTTGTTGATCTTCCGGATTTGGGTTACGTAGTGCTGTGACCCTACCATTGACCATGTTAACCAAGAGTTGACTTTTGGTCAACATGTTATGAAGTATTGTTAAGAATTGAAGTTAGCATTACTAGAGATACGATAAATCTTAGTGGGCCTATTTTGGTTAGTAGGCCACCTGGGGTATGAGACCTTAGTTTGCGTGTGAGTGGCACCTTACCTGAATTTACGGGTTTATTCAGCTCCTAGGTGAGATAAATGATATGTGCAATTTTTAGTGTGAGGAAATGAGTCGGAGACCATTTAGTAGAAATTGTACGTTGTGTGACTAGTTAATTGGTTATGATCATATGACGTATGATATATTATGTGTGATGAACTGGGTATGTTCTTGCAATGCAAATCTTGTGGGTGATGCATTTTGCATGATGTATGATGTATGATGGTTGATGGTTGATGCGTGATGTGTGATAATGAGATTGCACCATGTATCAATATGGTACATGGATGATCTTGCCTGGTTAATCCGCATTGGGATCATACTCATCCTAGGGGTGACTCTGCCTGGTTAATCCATAATTGTGGATCACTGCCTACTTGGTCACATTACTTCTGTGGGTAGTCTCACTTGATTAATCCGCAATGGGGGATCAAACTATTGGACCCTTGCCTATAGTCCCGCCTGGTTAATCCGCATTGGGGGGACTATATGCATTCGAGGGGTGACTACACTTGGTTAAGGGATCACTGCCTACTTGGTTACTTGTTTGCATATGTGATCCTGCCTGGTTAATTCACATTCAAGAACTACACTATTAAATAGATGCCTATGATCCTGCTGGTTAATCTGCATTGGGGGACCATACACATTGAGTTGGTTCGAAATCCCACTTCCTATTTGGTTCCATTGAGTTGGTTTAAAATCCTGGATTCTTGTGAATACAGTTGCTTAAGGTGGATTCTTGTGTTTGTAATGAGATTACAATGTCATTATTTTGGAACCCAGGTAAGGAAATGAGGTAGATCTATATGGAGATTGGCCCTATTAATTTTGTGAGGTGACATTTGATCGTATTGGCTGATCAATGTTGTTAGATGTTAATATTGTACCGCTTTGGATCATTGAATTGTTAATTGTTGCTGATTGTGGAATTGTCGGTAGAAAGCATTGTGATATATGTAAAAGATGAAATGACATTTGTAGCATCACTCCGCATTGGGAGTTGTCTAGAACTTAATGTTTGCTGCTAGTTAATATCATGAGAAGTCTTGAAAGCCATCGTGAATACAACACTTTGGAGCTTAACAAAATGGAAAACTACGAATAACTTGATCCTGTCTTAGGGTATATAGACAGTCTAACCCAAGAGTTGTACATAAACAGTCTAACCTAAGGGTTAGATGCAACCATAAAATAAACAAGAGGATGCTACGTTGTTGAACTACTGGCTTTGTTAGTCAGGTGCTCTGGTTATGTATTTATTGAAGTACTGAACCTAGCTTGGTTATTTGTGGCTGTCCCAATACGGCTCGACGTCACGAATACCGAAAATTGGTGTGAACGAATCATATAACAAAAGCAAATGTTTTACAAACCTGAAGAATCTAACCAAACTTTTGTTCCTTCCAAGTGTTGTTCACTTTAATATACACAATACATAAGTTATGCAAGATATTATCTGTGAAATTTATTATACAAAGCACTCTATTCTATCTATTTTGTTTATATAGGTGCTTTTATCTTAAGTTAGAATAGAAACTGAGAGTGTCCCAATGCCTACACCACATTCCTAGTGTCTATTTATCCAGTTCAAAGGCCTGAACAAACTTGGGTGCAACTTGGAATACTGACGAAATTCTTACCAGAACGCCAGGTATGGTTTCAACCTTCGTTATTGTATCCTTCATCTATAATACCAGGTAGATCCAATGCAAATCTTTTTTTGCAACACTTATGAGCAAGCTTAGAGGTCGCACTTGGTGCGATGGCAAGTGCCTTCGCCCATGAGCGGTAGGTCTCGGGTTCGAGACTTGGGAGCAGCCTCTTCATAAATGGGGGTAAGGCTAGTCGACATTCACCTCTCCCAGACCCTGCGTAAAGCGGGAGCCTTGTGCACTGGTGCACTGGGTACGACGACTTATGAGCAAGCTTATATTTTTCAGTTCTCGCCGGAACTTTAATCCATATTTTTCACTGATAACTTGAAACTTTACAAAACCTAAAAGGAAACAAAAAGTTGTCTGTGTGAGATTATGATGAGAAAAGAATGAGACTATCAAACAAAGGCTGGGGAAGGAAGCATTAACTTCAAAATCATTTGAACACCACTTATCGTTTTGAGTTGTTTTCACAGGGAGTTTGATGGTCAGAAAGAAGCTTCGAATCTCGATTTTTTTCCTATTTTAATATTTCTCCACAGCAATATAAACCTTATATTAAAAAATTAGTATTTAAGACTACAAATTTATTTAGATATGGCCGCAGTTTTGAGCTTCCATATAGGGAAGAGCAAGTCAAGGGAGTGTTAGGAATATATGAAGAATGTGATGGACTGGGTTGTTGACACTTGTCACAATCCTAGATTAGTTAGTTAGTTATAATAATTAGATTGGTGAGATTGTTGTATGGGGATAAAACTGAAGTTGTAGAGCAGAGTGCTCATTGATTCAGATATAGGAATAAACAAAATACAGATTGTTCTCTCTCCCTCTGGTTTCTTTCTTCTATCTTCTTCTTCAACTATCTTAACATGGTATCAAGAGCCATTAAAGCTTGATCAGCTTCTTCGATCCTTTCTTTTGCTTCCGCTACACGAAATTCTTTCTTCTTCTGTCTTGTGGGGTGTATTAAGATTACCCAGTTCTTCATGGTAACTCTAATGGGGCTTCAATCTTGACCTGTACCATTTATCGAGACATCTGTTGGTTCTTAGTTGCTGAGCACTGCTTTCTGCAACTATCAGCAAGAAGTTTCAAGAACCAATTATAAAATCCAGACAGGTTCCTCTTTGATACAATCTTTTATCTCTCTGTGATTTCTCTGTGATTTTTCTGTGATTTTCTGGGCATTTCTCTTCGTCCTCAGTTCTTCGATTCAGTTGGGTGGTTCTTGCACACCAAGTGTTTGTTTTTATTCCTCAGTGAAAATTCTTCACCATGGTTACTGCTTCTCAACTGCAAATCTTGCAGTCTCCGATTACTAGGTTGATCTCTTCTGTATCATCTTCTGTGTCGGTTAAGTTGGATGATTCCAACTATCTTCAATGGCATTTTCAGATGCAATTACTGCTTGAAGGTTATGGGATCATGGGCTTTGTTGATGGTTCGACTTGCTGCCCGTCTCAATTTTCGTCTATCTCTTCCAGTGATTCTGAAGCTTCGTCAATGGGTGTTGGTTCAAGAATTGAGTCTGATGACTACAAAGCATGGAAAATGCACGATTATGCTCTGATGTTGCTCCTTACTGCAACACTTTCTTCATCCGCAATTTCCTATGTGATTGGTAGCACGAGCTCTCGAGAGATGTGGGTTCGTCTCCATAACCATTTTTTCTTACCAAGTACAAAAACCAGTATAATCAAGTTACAGACTTATCTTTACAACATGAAGAAAGGATCAGATTCAATTTCCCAGTTTCTTAGAAGAATTAAAGAAGCAAGGGATGGACTTTCTGTTCTTGGTGTCACACTTGTTGATGAAGACTTTGTGCTCATTGCGTTGAATGGCCTCCCTGCAACATACAACACATTTAAATGTGTAATCAGAGGGCGTGAGGGTGTTATTTCACTCGAGAACTTTCATCAACAATTACTCGCTGAGGAAGCCATTGTGGATTGTGCTTCTGTCACTAAATTTGGTGACTGTCAGACACAAGGTTCTTTCTTTCCTCTCTCTAGCTCTCAGTTACATGCTGTTTCAATTATGGTTATCATGCTCAATACAATTTTAGTTCATGCCAATCACGCTTAGGTAATAATGTTGATGGTTATAATGGTGTGTATAGAAATTTTCGATTCAAGAGTCGTGGTAAAGGGAGGTTCCATTACAATAATGGTGCAACCTACAAGTCTTTTCCTGACTGTTCACCTGGAATTCTTGGCTCCCCGCCATCTCCATATTTTAATTCTCCACCACCTGATTTTCCTACACATCAAATTTGTTCACAGAAGGATCATTTTGATGATGATTGTTATCCCAGACATAACGCTCAGTCTTCAGTTTCAACCCCTGAATCATGTCAAAGCACATTGGATCAACAATTCAAATTAGGTTGTCCAGTTATCCTGCAGAAACATGAAACACCTTTACAGAGTAATTCTGATGTTGAAATTCATAGGGTTTATGATTGCAAGTCTGGTTCTCTCTCTGACTTCATTGTTTCAGAAGATGAAATGTTTTTAGATGATGCCAAAGACCAAGTTTTTGAATGTATTGACAACGAAGGTCCAGAATCTCAGTTGATTTCAATGGGTTTACAACCGTGTATTCAAGTGACATTTACGGTTCTTAACTCTGACAACAAGACGGCCAAGATGAATGTTAAGGAATGTTGCTTGCCAAATGCTTTGAACTATCCCATGTTGGAGGAGTATGACTTCAGAAATGATACAGTTAACCCTGATCTAGATATGGAACTAAAGCCTCAGGCTCAACCACGACCTTATCAGGAGCAGAGCTTGAGTAAAATATTTGGGAACGGGAGAGCAAGATCTGGCATTATTGTGCTACCCTGTGGTGCCGGAAAATCTCTAGTTGGTGTTTCTGTAGCTTTCCGGATAAGAAAGAGCTGCCTTTGTTTAGCAACAAATGCTGTCTCTGTTGATCAGTGGGCTTTTCAGTTCAAGTTGTGGTCAACCATCCGCGATGATCAAATTTGTTGTTTCACATCTGATAGTAAAGAAAGGTTCTGTGGAAACGCTGGGGTGGTTGTAACAACATATAACATGGTTGCCTTTGGTGGAAAGAGGTCAGAAGAATCTGAAAAGATTATTGAAGAAATAAGAAATAGAGAATGGGGATTGCTTCTCATGGACGAGGTGCACGTTGTTCCTGCTCAAATTGTTGCACTTGCACATGAGTTCAGAAGATTTTATGTATTCCAGTTATGCAATGGTGGACCTATATTTGATATTCAGTTAGGCTATCATATGAGAATTTGTGACAAGGGTGGGGGCACCAGGTCTACGTTGATTTGGCAAAAGGAAACATTAGTGTTGATTTGGCAAAAGAAAACATTAGTGTTGATTTGGCAAAAGGAATCATTAGTGTTGATTTGGCTACTATGGTAGACATGATATAGCAATAATATACAAGCTCAAGTTGCTAGGAGGGTTTTCTTATTGCAGAGACTTTGTGCAGCAGCAACCTCACCTCCAATTGCAAGGAATACTGCACTAATGATTCTTTGAGAACTTGACTGCTTCAACCTCATGATTGGATGCCCCAATCTTGAGTTTGAGGGGGAATGTTAGGAATATATGAAGAATGTGATGGACTGGGTTGTTGACACTTGTCACAATCCTAGATTAGTTAGTTAGTTATAATAATTAGATTGGTGAGATTGTTGTATGGGGATAAAACTGAAGTTGTAGAGCAGAGTGCTCATTGATTCAGATATAGGAATAAACAAAATACAGATTGTTCTCTCTCCCTTTGGTTTCTTTCTTCTATCTTCTTCTTCAACTATCTTAACAAGGAGAACTCCCATATTGACCATCAGTAGTTATACATAACACTTTATATACCTTGCACAAAGCATACACATCGTCGAGCTTAGTAATGCAAGCTTGTAACCCGAGTGGGGACATCAGGGTGTTGGAACGTTGGTTCGGCCTCAGCGGGTTGGGTTTGTTTGTCATGGCTTCATTCTGGTCCCCCCATATCAAGCTGGGAGTTGGGCCACGGGGTTTGGGTGAAAGCTCATGCTTCACGGTTCCTAGAGTGGAGGGCACCGCGTAAGGCTGGTTTCACAGAGCAACGATCACCTCCCCCTCTCAGCAGTGGAGGGATAACGGGTCGGTTCCATCCGGATCCACCATGGCCCGCTAGACTGGCCCAATTGGACCAACGTCTTTTATATATTTGCTTGTGTGGCATATACAGTAATATATACCGACTGTAGAAAATCGTAACCGATAACAACCATTAAGGGAAAATAAAATTTAAAAAAAAAAAGTAATTTATTACTTTAGTCTAAAGAAGGCTTTTCAATTGCACTGTACAAATGAATAGTCTTTGGAGCCGAATTTCACTTTATTTACGAGGCTGCCATTGACTTTCTCTGCCGCTGATTTCGTGGAAAGGCAGGGGTGCGATGGTCATTTTAGTCTGTAGGGTTTCGAACGGGTTGGGTGGGTTAGCGAGTTTCAATTCCTTTCTTTCTGAGCTGCAGTGGGACTCGGTGAGACCATGCCGTCGGGAGAGAGAGAAGGAGAGGGAGAGGGAGACAGCGCGAAAGAGAGAGTGGGAGAGGGAGGAGTAAGGATCGCTCGCCGAGGGTTTCGCAGTTGGGAGGCCATGCTGATGGAGATAGAGATAGAGATCGGAGAGGGAGAGGGAGAGAGGGAGACAGAGACAGAGCGACAGAGAGAGAAGGAAAGGGAAGAGTGGGGATCTCAGCGCCATTGCTGCAGATCCTTGATCTTCTTCGAACCTATCTCCGTGTTCTTCTCACCCTCTCACAGTTGCAGCATCACTTGCCCACTTATTCACTCACTCACTACAGGTACACCTCTTAAACTCTCGCTCACTCTCTCTCCACTGAAATTTGGAGGTGATCTTCCAACCCTAAATTGATATATTTCATACCTTGATTTTATCTTAATTTATCTGGAATTGATCTGCATATGTGTAGTATAGACAGTTTTATCTAATGTTGATTTGTTTTCGTTTTTTGGGATGCTTATTTTCATCTGGAAACAAGGATGAGCATCCAAAAGTTTCAATCTTATACCCATTATTCAATACTGGCTCAATAATCATCAATTTTCCTCTGACTTTGCTTATGAATTCTGATATATAATCAAGGACACACAGGCGCACCAACGCTTCCATTTTCCGGTGAAAAATCACCACAGAACCACCACCGCTTCTCCCGTGCACGTGTCGACCATCGTAGAAAGGGTTCCGTCGGGCTCAATCAGAGTGGGTTGAGGACAGTTTGCAGAGTGACAGAGGGTGCTCCGCCTCCACACCAAGGCCAGCATCAGCCCCACCCTCCTCATCTCCAAGAATGTACCAGCGCCCCGATATGCTCACCAACCCCGGCGTCAACCCCCAAGGCCAAGCCCTCGACCCCCGCAAGATCCAGGACAACTTCGAGGTCCATCAATTTCTCTCTCTCTCTCTCTCTCATTGGGATTTTCTTTTTGGGTGCTGGATTTTTATGTCTTGAATAGGGATTTTGTTTTTGGGTGCAGGATTTTTATGAGGATCCGTTCGAGGAGCTGAGCAAGTACGGACTGATCGAGAGCTTGAATATCTGTGACAATTTGGCTGACCACATGGTATAATTTTTAATTTCTAGGGTTTTTTTCTGTGTAATTTTTTTAGTTTTTTTGGTATGTTACAAACATGATGGTCGATGTTCGTGATGCTATGGTGGTTTTATCTGCCGCTGTAATATGCTTCGTCGAAGTCCTTTTGATTGATTTGTGGTCAGTAGATGTATTGTGCTACATGACAGTTTGGTGTTTATTGCTCATTATTGCTGAACTTCCAACTTAGAGCTGAGCTATTAATGAGGACTGGGTTTATTTTGAATTTTCGATTGATTGAATTTTTAAACATGCTGTCTATCAGGGCTGGCCTTGAGACTGTTGGATTTAGGATGAAAGCAAATCGTGCATTTGCACAATCGCACATAAGAAACTTCATTGTATAATGTTAGAAGACCATATGTATGTAATAGATTTTCAATCATTTGAGTGAGTTGCTCAAATTTTAATATGTGATGGTGTTGCATAATTATTTCCTGGCTTCGCATTATCATAAACTATGACAGTTCCATGAATAAGATTAAATAATAAATCTGGTTTTGTTTATTGGAATTTGCTCTGTGGTTTTGTTTATTGGGATACCTATTTATGCATAAAGTTGTGCGACATGCCTTTTAAAAGGAACTGTTTCATAGTTGTAGAATACTCATCCCGAGTAGTTGAACGTTTAAGAATAAGTTGCAGCAAATTGTAAAATAACGGTTTGACAATGGCGGCTTCTTAAGCGGAAGATCCTATTCAATTCTCTATCTCACTGTTGGATTTTCCATTCAATTCCTTATCTTACTGTTGTATTTTTCATGGGGGTTTGGGTGCACAATTACAGGGAGAGAAAGAGAGGGTGGGTGCGGTCATTTTCTCTTTCTAAATCATTCCTTTCTCAATTTGTGTCAATGGTTGTTGGTGTTCGTCTTCCTCCTTGAGGTAAGGACTTTTCAATCAATTTCTGAAGATTTAATTTGGGTTTTACTGTTTCAGTTCTAACATTCACGGATCTATGAGCAATAGTTTCAGATCTAATGGTTTTGTTTTTAGAATTTTCGTAGCTGTGTAGTTCTCCATTTTTTTTTGCTTCTGAATCTGAAAAATGGATTGAAATCTTTTTTTTTTTTTTTTTTATTGCAGTAGACATAACCCAGAATTTATTTTTTCATTTGGTAAATTGGGTTGTAGTTCAATTGATATTTAATCATGTAAATATGTTTGCTTTTTTGTGTTTATTTTTTCTTTGTAGATGGAGAGAGATTGCCTTTGGCTGTTAAGGAGTTGGGCACATGTGATCTTTACTCTCAGGTGAGGCTTTATTTGATTCTTATTTTTCAATCATGTTTCTTTTTTGAGAGCTACATCTTTCAGTTTCATAATTTCTACTGCAACCCATTTTTACTTAGATGTGCTTCAAGTAAGATTTACATATTGTCATCTTGACATGTTGGTTATTCAATATTTTCATAGGAAAACTAATGAAAAGGGCTTGAAAACTTTGAGTTTTAACGATAAGGACAAAATAAAGGGTAAAGTGAATAGTATTAGGTTTGACTTTTTAGTGTAAAAATGTGGTTTTTCGTTAAAACTCCCTATTTTCATTTATGCCCTTTTAGACTTTTAGTTGTTTGAAAGGACTTTCTATAATCTATTTTATCTAAATGAAGCTAAATTTAGTAGTTGTCTTTGTATATTGTATTTGCATTGTTAAATGGTTTTTTTTTTTTTTTTTTGCTGAAAAATATAAATGATCACATGTAACAAATTTACAAGTTAACTACTTACATTAATAATTTAATGAACGTTTAATAGATACATCACAATTTTGTTCATAAGATTTGTACAAGTAAATCAACCCCCATAAATTCTATTTCTATTAAAACAGAACAGAAATGCTCCTAATGCTACTCACCAAGGTGCAAAATCATCAGGAAGCATTTTCTGACTCTTTCAAAGCCCCTCTGGTAGGATTCCATTTTTTAGCCCCAATTTATTTTCTCTGTTTCGGTGCTTTTGAAAAGTTTCAGTTTTTCGTAGTTCTCTAACCCATCAAACAGAGTACTCATACATGTACACACACACACACACTTATATATACATATATGCACCTTCTTTAGTTTCTCTGTGAAACATGTATTCACTCTGTTATTGTAAAGAATGTTTGATTTAGTGACTTAATTAATCTCAACTAGCCTACTGTAGTTGAAGATTTGGATTTTACTTTAGTTTATTTTAAATGAATGGTTTGCACTCCTAATTCCATGTCTTTCTTATGTTCATGGTTTTGATTAAGCTTTGTGACCGTGAGGCAGTGTGTCTAAACCTTCAGTTGGTATTTCTTAATGAAAGAAACTAATACAATAATCAAAGGTCCGGTTGGGACCCTTCTTGCGCGGGTTAGAAAATCACTTCTGAGAACAACTCCTCCCACTTTTAAGCATGTCGGTGAAGTACATAACTCTCGATTGCCACTTTTTGAAGATTCCCTTCTCTCTGTTTTGAGATTATACTCTTTGAAGAGAAATCCAATCTTCGTATTGGATATCTGAACAAGCCAATCCATGGGTTCTGCTCAGGTAACTTAGTGGTGAATTAAGTACATTTAATTATCAAATTCTTTCAAGCTATTTCCAGTCAAATGTGCTAGCTCTCTGTCAATTAAATTGTGAAATTAACATTTTTTATATTAACCAGCGGAATTGCTTAATTAAGATGCAGACAGGTTGAATGTAGGCTTAGGTTTTGGACTTAAAATTGTTTGTTTATAGCCTAAAGCAACCAACCCCTCTCCGCATGGCATAAACTCTGTATTATCTTAGGGATTCGTGGTTCTCTTTACAAGAAACATGCTTGACTGGTGGCACAAAAGAACTGTCGTCAAAGAGTGATCTGTTGATTCTTGGGATTTTTCAAATTAATTAGATCATGCCTTTTTGTTCTGTTTTGGTGTACCGAGAATTCGGATTTCTTAGAGGTTTTAGGATTCTTTGTGTGTTTTGTCCATTACCTTGCTTGGTTATTAAATTTTTATTTTTTTAAATCTTGAACTGATTAATTCAGTTCTGGTGATGGGCTTGCAATTGCATAATGTTATGATCTTCTGAAATATATTTTTGTTTGTATATGTAATAGCTGCAACCGTTGCCAACATAGGTGTTTTCAATATATCAGTTGGTGGTTTCACAGTAAAAATACCGAAGAACGAAGATAAATAGTTTAATTAATTTAGTAGAAATGTTCATTTTTGGTTTCTCGGTAATTATAAGTTTGAACTTTTATAATTTATATAATCATTTTGGAAATTGATTTCACAAGGAATATACCGAAGAAGAAAGTGGAGAAATAGCCGAAGAAGAAGAGTAATAGTTATCCTTTTCTGTTTTGGGTAACAGTTTCATCCCTGTTTGTTTTTCCTTCTGTCCATGAATTTGTTTTTAATTAATTTACTCTAAATGTTCGTGTTTGGTTCGTGGGGAATTAAAGTTTGATAATATATGGCTTATTGTTCATGAGTTGCGATCACTGCAACAATGTCTGACAATGGAGACCGTGAAAAAAAGGTGGGGTCTAGGATTTGGCTCAGCAGCTGCTTAACCAGCCAATGGATGAGGACGCTAAAAGGTCAGATATGTGTACAGGGACCAGGTTCTCTCTTTTTCTCTGCTCTCTCTAAAATCCAGTTCACCAAATTTGGAAATGTCAAAGCTCAAGTTATTTATTTGTGTAAGTTGTTGAGATACAGATAAATGAAATGAATTTTTACTTCATGTGGGAAAGAAAGGTTAGTTTAGTTGTCATTACTTATTTGGCTTATTTGAAATCAAATTTGGTCAGATTGGGTTTAGCTTAATCATTTGGTTGCGTACATTAAATTGTTGGTTGGTGCTGATTGTTGGAAAAAACCACATTTGTCCATCCTTCTGGAGTGGAGCACTATCTTTCTGATAGCATAAATGCTCTGAGAAACTGCTATGGAGACAAACGGTTGTTTACTCCGTTCTAGGTATGTTTTTCTTTGGTATTTTAGAGGGATTCTTAACTCTTCCCCATTGTAATCTTAACCTTTGTATCTATCTCTCCCAAAAGACGATGAGAGTAACAACTGTTGAAAAGCAAATTCTCAGATGTATCTGAGCTTATACATACATTGGACAAAAACCGAATCTTAAAATGGGGCAGTGAGTTCTGCAACATCCTGGTGCTGCATATATTGTCACACTTTTAAAAGTTGTATTTCTCAGATATATTGGGAATTTAATTAGTTTTATGTCATTTTCGTAGGGCAATTTAGTAGAGATTTAGCACATAAAAGAAGATGCGTGAATCAACCTAATAGTGATTTGGTTCAGCGTAAAGACTACTGCTAGGGCACTCAAGTCATTTTCTTAATTTATGCACATATATATTATACGTAACCAGCACATGTTTTCAAAGGATGTTAGTTAGTGTTCATGCTCTGCTGATATTTTATTATGTTCATTTTGATTTTGTTTTTCAGTTGTGGTAATAGGAAGTCTTTTTTTTTTTCTTTTTTTCCCCCTCTGTACAGCTTTTCTAAAATTCAACTGTTGTTCTCAATTTGGTTATTTGAACCGAGGTCAGTTAGGCTGTGCCTTTGGAAGGTCTCACTGCTTTTAAAGTTGAATGGTGCTAACTGAATATAATGCGTTCATTCTTCAGTGTGTGTGTGAGAGTGTATGTGAATGCATGCAGTGTGTGCAGTGTCACTTGGGCCGTTGGCTTTTCAAGGTATGTTCATTTATAGAGATTTGTAACTATTGTTGAATTTTTAATGTATGCTTGGATTTTAAAGGGGCACCGTATTTATGGGTTGTTGCATGATTCTAGGGAGATAAAGAGGGGATTGAGAGGTCATGCTAAGGAGAGTATATTACTTGCCACTGAGGAATATACTACATATAATAGCAATTTGATGATGTGTGGCATGCTTTAACTAAGGGATATTTTTGTGTAGTAAGAAAGCCGTATAGTCACATTTTTGGTTTTTTTTTTTTTTGGATTTGGTAACTGAAATTTTATGTGTGAACTACATGTTTCTTCTGTTTCTTAAGGAAACAGAACTTTTTTGGAAACCATCCTCATTCTAATCAAAGACGTTCAGTTTCTTCCCACTCATTGTACAATGTGTTTATATGCTAGCCCACTTGAATGTATATAAAAAGAAAACTACTTATCTTATCGACCTCATTCACTCATGTATCCCTCTGTTTGTTCATAATTGTGTTGAATTGATTCAACTTAAATGTTTTGTATTTATCCGATTACACCTGAAACAACAGGTTCCCGCAGCAACGCGCGGGCATATTTTCTCGTTTGAGCTATTTGGTACTTATTTATGCTTTGGTGGTGATGGTCCTCCTGATTTTGGCCGTGCCAAGCTAGCAATTGTGCTGCAACAAAGCTTCGAACAAATAATTAAACTTGCTGAAAACATATAATTTGCACAATCATCTTCCATTTTGACAATGGCCTAGCAGCAGTCTTGTTGAACGGCGACTTTTCGAGTCCAGTAAGATACGCAAATCTCATGGTAACAAGTTGAAGAAGCAGTGTGGGAAGCTCCAAGGCAGTTTAGCTTAGGATCAGGGTGCCAACATGAGTACACTGGAGCAGCTGCACGCGTTTTGGGTGTTCAAAGGCCTGCACAAACTTGGATGCAAACCGGAACATTGACGGACATTCTTACCGGAATACCAGGTTGTTTCAGCCCTGCTAGCTAGTGCCAGCTGCACTTTTATCTCCCAACTTGTTTTCCTTGTCGTGTCCATATCATCTAGAATACCAGGCTGGTCTAATGGTGATTTTTTTTTGGAAAACACTTCAAGTAATCTCATTTCTTTCAGTCCTTGCTGGAACTTTAATCGCGATATATCACTCATCACTCGGAACTTTACAGAAAATAAAAATAAATAAAATGGTGTTCGTGTGAGAATGTGATGAGAAAAGAATGAGGCAATCAAACAAGGCCGGGGGAGGAAGCATTAACTTTCATAGGGAGTGTGACAGTGGAAGATGGAGAGGCTTCAAACTCTCGATTTTTTCTTATTTTAATGTTTCTCCACAACAAGGTAGACCTTAACTCCCGTAACTTCTCTTGCATATACAATTTTTTGATTTAGATATGGCCATAGTTTTGAGCTTCCAAAAAGGGAAGAGCAAGTCAAGAGAGAAGCACCAACTACAATTAGTCCCACATCGACCATCAGCGGCTAAATAAAGCACTTTATATAACTTGCCCAAAGCTAAGGCACCGTCGAGCTTATTAACTCAAGCTTGTAACCCGAGTGGGGATATCAAAGTGTTGGAACGTTGGTTCGGCCTCAGCGGGTCGGCTCTGTCGTGGCTCTATTCTAACCCGCCCGTTCCAAGCCAGGAGTTGTGCCGTGGAGTTTGGGCGAAGGCTCATGCTTCACGGCTCCTAGAGCGGAGGGCACCGCGGAAGGCTGGAATCACAGAGCAACGACCACCTCCCGCTCTTGGCAGTGGAAGGATAACGGGTTGGTGCCACTCGGATCCGACATGGCCTGCTGCACTGTCCCAATTGGACCAACATTTTTTCATCCTCTTTTTATTGTTCTTATCATTTTTTTTTTGGTTGCTTTTTTAACGAGTAAGGGATTTGAATTGGTCGGAAGAGATTCGAATTGGTTAATTTCTACTTGTCCAACGGTACGATATAATTTGTATAACTACTGCTTTTGACATTGTTGATTTCCAAGTTGTATAAACAATCATTGACAAATGTTTTGAACGAGTTTGAGATTTGAATTGGTCTGAAGAGATTCGAATTGGACAATTAAACTTGTCCAACTGTATGATAGAATTTGTATAACTACTACTTTTAACATTGTCAATTCCAAGCTACATAAACTATCATTGACAGATGTTTGTTAAATCAATTAGTTAAGTAATGCGCTCGTTCCGTTGTACTCAAGTTTGAGTTTGTTTCCTCGTAAATTATAGTTTAAAATATTGTTTTGTTAATTAAAAAAGAAAGTTTGAAAGGCTGCCTTAATTAGCGGGCTTGGTCATTTGATTTCTAAGCAATTCTTTAGGGAACATTCTATCACGTTCATTTGCGGTGCTTAGTCAACCAAGGTAGGAAATAAAATGTCCAATTTGTCATGAAGTGCAAAATTTTGGCAGGTAAAGATAACAATCACCAATTGATGATGCAATTTGCGTTTACAGCCACAATTTGCGTTCCGCCGATTAATATCGGCATTCGCAAAAGCAAAATGAAAATTTGTAAAGTGCTTCTCAACTTCTCACGCGTTTTTTTCTTCTAAAAAAACAGCTTCTCATTACTTTTATGTGATTTTTTTTACTTGACATGATGAGACTTCGCACTTAATTGGCTCATATTTTCTTAGGTAATTAATACCCTTTTCTGAAACAACCCCATGACAACTTTAAAAGGCTCATCTCCAAAAGGAGAATAAGGACTACACACACTCGCGCGATGTTAATGTCATTACAAAGGAGAATAAGAACCACATGCACTCTCGGGATGTTAATGTCATTACAGGAATTCTAACGGGTGCATGTAAGTTTCTCGCATCTATAAGATATTAAACTTTGACTTGAATTTCCAATTATGTACATGATTCTTATCCTTCGCCGAAGATTTTTAAAAAGTAGTTAAACTTTTTGAGATCTAGAGAGAGAGAGAGAGAGAGAGAGAGAGAGAGAGAGAGGAGCCCCAATGCCATTATATGTGTAGTCATGCCCCCTAAACAAATGCATATATTTTCTAACTTTGTTGTGAACATGAGACTCTTATTCATGTCAATAGTGTTAAGCTTATTATGCAGAGAACTAAGGCTCGTTTCCAGTGATATCGGCACAGCAACGTCTTACGGTCCTCCTTATATACGTGAGCAAACAACATATTCTTCTCTCTATATGCTTATACAATGAATATATAAAGATATTTAATAAATTATGTCGTCAGAAATTATGAATTAGAGAACTACGTACACATTCATATATATATATATGTGTGTGTGTGTGTGTGTGTGGATTATAGTTAATGTTTTTCAATGGCATATTGTAATTGTGGTGCAGCTACAAAGTGCTTTGGAAGTAGGCAAGACCAGTTCCCTCCGGGGAATCTGTTTGTGGCGGTGAGTGAAGGCTTGTGGGACAATGGTGCTGCGTGTGGAAGGCGGTATAGACTGAGGTGCCTGAGTGGACGTAATAAGCCCTGCAAGGGTGGTGCTACCGTGGACGTGAAGGTGGTTGATCTTTGTCGAGATTCAACCTGCCCTTCTACCGTAGTCATGTCAACTGATGCTTTTGCAGCCATTTCACACTCTCCTTCTACAAGAATCAACGTCGAATATGTCCAGTAAATAACTATATAATTTTGCATTCTTTTATAGTTCTACTATTATTTTCCTTATATCTACATATATACTAATATGTCGATCGTTTGATCTACAGGATATGAAATCAGCTGAACCAGATATATGATGACCAATTACAGCTGAGAATATCATCAATTATATTGACTTTGTAGTTCACGTTGGACTCAGGTTTATAATGATATCGAGAAGCATTGTAATAATAATTAATATGATGCTACATTTTCTTAATTTGTACTACACTAGTCTTCAATAAAATGACACGCAGAGTTATTTTTTTATTTTTTTATTTTTTTATTTTTTTATTTTTTATCCAAGAAGCACCATCTACATGCCAATAAAAGAAAAAATAACATTACTTCTTTCACATTTACTGATCATATATAATGTAAACTACGCTCCCGATTTTTGTTCTTTTAATTTGCTTATAATTAAATAAGAAAATGATATAACAACATACCTCACATACACTCCTCTGTTTTTTTTTTTTTTTTGGCCCTCAATTATGATAGAGATGTTTCCGAGCCTTTGCATTTGGAAATGAGACTAGACTACAGTCTGCAGATGCAAAATCTAATTACCTCTTAGTGCATGCACATATATTATATTGCAATGTTCATCATTATTAATGTAATGGGAAATACTCTCTCTTTTTTTTCAATTAATTTTGAGTTGGATGTCTAGTTATGTTCTACTCAATTGTTTTGTAGCCCTTAAACACGCTTCATTTAGCACCTAATCAACAATACCTATCCGACTTACCCATTATAGTCATTATGCAGTATTGACTTTCCTTCGTACATACAAGTGAGTTATCACAGTACCATATTTCAAATCAATCACATATTATCATGTGTTATAATTTTTTTTATATAAATAGTACAATTAACTTGAAATACAACAACAATAACATCCCTTGAAAGTTTTTGTCTCCACTTTGAGCCATGAGTGGGATCTATCTATTTTAGCCAGCTGCACCTTATCGAAATGGAACCTCCACTGAGTCAAGATATAAAACAACTAATGGTCGTTAACAAAACGGAATGTGCATGGTTTTGTAGCCTTTCCAACCAGCTACGCCTTTTATTAGAACTCAACAACTGTATCATAAGTGATGAGTGGGCTGATGTGTAGTGTATTATCATGTCCACTATTGCAACTAAGAACTAATCGATCTCATCAGCTTACAAATTATTTTTTACATCTCTTCTTCTGGTATATGACCACTAATCATGAACTTTAGATGCATGCTACTTTTTCACCAATGCTTGAATTAATTAATTATGTAATTTCACAAGATTCGAAAGACTATGTACTCGTACTGAATGTATTCGATAATATACATATAAAAGTGTAAAACTGTACGAGGATGTCACGTACAATTGAATCCCTATTATGAGAACATTGAATTCCTATTCTAGGTACATTAACTCAGGTCAACACACATTAAATCTCTGTGGTACATTGATTCACGCTTACATATATACATGGAGTCCCTGTGGTATTGACGCCAACATCTACAATATTTTCTTTATCACAATCCCTACTCCCAAACATGCCGCTCCTTGCTCGTGTTGGATTGGGTTTAGGGCCAAACCTGTTGTACTTAGGGATAGAAGGTTGTGCTTCTTTAAATAAATCTTTTTTTTTTTTTGAAGAACTTCAAATAAATTGTGTAACATCCCACATTGTCCAGAGAAGTGGATCATGTAAGCCTTATATGTATATTTCTATCTCTACCTAGCACGAGGCCTTTTGGGAGCTCACTGGCTTCGGGTTCCATCGGAACTCTGAAGTTAAGTGAGTTTGGGCGAGAGCATTCCCAGGATGGGTGACCCACTGGGAATTTCTCGTCTGAGTTCCCAGAAACAAAACCATGAAGGCGTGGTCGGGGCCCAAAGCGGATAATATCGTGCTACGGTGGAGTCGAGCCCGGGATGTGGTGGGGGCTCGGGTTGGGATGTGACAATTTGGTATCAGAGCCAATCCTTAGCCGGAAGTGTGCCGACGAGGAAGTGGGGCCCCTAAGGGGGGTGGATTGTAACGTCCCACATTGACAATATCGTGTTACGGTGGAATCGAGCCCGGAATGTGGTGGAGGCCCGAGTCAGAATGTGACAAATTATTTGTCGTATTTGTATTCGTTCATTTATGTATAATAGTATGATTTGGTTTAGTTAGTAGCATCGCAGTCCCAATGTAAACTGAAGTCAAGACAAAATTGAAACGAGGAATTCCTATAGTACCTTAATAAGGTTTTATTTACAACAATATGAATTTGAGATACATTAGATTAGATTTATGAAAATAAGAGATTTATTTTTCCCCTTTTTAATCAAGAATATGATGAATGATGAAATGTTTTAGATATATAATAAGGATATGAAGAAGAGCCTAATTTAAAGTGAAGCCCAAAGTACATGTTTTGTTTGTCTTTCCTCTATGCCGCCATTGTGCAATCCAAAAATCTCAATTGCTTGATTATCTCTTACTTAAACAAGGTAGTGTGAAATCTTCTTTATTGACCTTGTAAGTTTGATATTGATCTGAAGAGGGATATTCCATTATAAGTGGAGAGAGGATTGAGCCAGACTGCAATAGGTCAGCTACTTATTATTGAATTCATCACAAATATAATATGCTATTTTCATCGACGTCAGTCGAATATGAGACATCTCATTTACTAATGAAGAAAAATATTCTTATAGATTGTAGTTTAGTTGGTAAAGTATATAAAAAAAAAAATTGTTCGTACCATTCATTTGTATCATCTGTCTAATAGAAATGGAATCCACATGAGTTCATAGGCCCTACCTTTATTTAAGAGAAAATATAAATAGATGATAAGTGTAACATTATTCAAAGTATAATTACTCATCGAGCCGCCAAACAATTAAATAATGGAGACAAATCATTATATCCTATTAAATAAGAAAAGTGTTATTAGCACTCTAAAAATCTTATTTTACACTCTTTATAAGTGTATTTTTCTTTCTTAATATAAAAAGTTTGGAATGTAAAATAAGAGTTATAGAGTACTAATAACAATTCCTTTAAATAATTGAGATTAACTTGAAGTCATCATATTCAGAGAATCATGATTCAGCATAAAAACATGGAAAATGTCTTATCGACTTCGAAAGCAAAGTGGCATGGTAGTTATCTCGTAACTGAGGATCAATCATCTCTTAGTAGTCATAAGAATCCTAATAAATAATTTATTTATTTATTAATTTTCTTATAAACTGCGAGTTCAAAGAGTCAAAGATGATAACAACTCAAGAGTGACAAAGCAAAACAAAATTTCTTTTTCTCATCTACTTATAGTTAAATGAAAATAATGTGTAATTGAAAATTATCCAAATTTCCTCTATAACTATTATTCTTCATTCCTCTATAATTATTATAAAGGTCGCACTTGATGCGATGGCAAGTGCCTTCGCCCATGAGCGGTAGGTCTCGGGTTCGAGACTTGGGAGCAGCCTCTCCATAAATGGAGGTAAGGCTAGCTGACATTCATCTCTCCCAGACCCTACGTAAAGCGGGAGCCTTGTGTACTGGGTACGACATGACATGAGGATAATGTTCTTATGACAGAGTTTTGGACTATTACTTTTTGTGCAGATAAGTTTGAGTCACACGCAATGGCGGAGCTAGGAATTTAAGACAATAGGGTCAAAAAATAGCTTTAAAAAATCTATCACACTTTCATTTATAATTGTTCACGACGTGTTCTCATATTTTGAAAATGTCGTATTACAACATCATTATCAATAAAATCAAATACCTATTTCTCAATGTATACAACCAAAATATCATTCAACCATTGATCACCCATCCTATTACGATGTGGATTCTTCACAATTTTCACCACCGAAAAAGCTCTTTCAACTAAAACAGGAGCAACAAGTAAATCAATACTAATTTCACTAGCAAGTACACTAATTTGGATCACATGTGGGCTCACATGTTCCATGTTGAGTGAGCCAACTTGGGTCAATATTTGTTGGCCATTGTGGCCCACTCAACCAAGATTACTTACAATAGCAACTTTCTATTGTGAGTGATGTTGCAGCGCTGCTACTACAGTGCTATTATAAGGGTCAATTTTTTTAAAGGGTTTCGTTCACAAAGTTATTGGGGGTCAAAGGGAGCCCAATGCCCCCCCTCCCAACATTGGCTCCACTAGTGGTCACACAACGATTTAGTTGGATGGTTATATTCTAGAGAGAACAAGTCAAGAAATAACGCACTGGTTCGTGAAATTTTATCAAACCGTAGTGTGCTTTCCTTAAAGAGAGATACTCACACCACAACCTAATTGTCTATGCACTTCTTAGAAGAAAATTTCAATTTTCTTGTAATTTTCCCAAGATAACCTAAAATGTACCAACTGACGATAACCTAAAAAATATTTTGTAATTAATGACAACAAATTTTGTATTTTTTTATGTTTTAAAGGGACAATATATAGTTTTAACATTAATCTACGAGGATTCAAACTTAGTTGCAATGAATCATTTCAGAACCAAGGTCCTTGTTTCGTTAGTTTATTTGTTTTGTTGAAGATTTGTATGACACTGTGTTGTAATTGTCACTCCAAAAATGTCATACGCACCGTTCCCTTTCACGTACAAATTCTCTCCTCATAAAATTATATTGAAATTGGTACCAGGCAGAATATTCTATAATTAAAAATCAATATATGCTAGATTGAATAGTCAACGACACCGGTCAACTAAGTTCAGATTTACTAGTTTACCAAAAGCGAATTAATCAGTTAAACTTAGATTACTTAAGTGATCCAAATTAACTAAAGTCTAGTTCAATGCTCATGGTAACTTTGATAAACTTAGTCATAAACATAAATATATTTGCAAGCCATAGAAATAAAATATCACAAGCAAATGAACAAGATATGCAAACAAGAAAAACAATCAACAACACACGAAGTTTTTGGCCAAAAAAGCCCACATCTGGATTAAAAAACAAGGGACTTTACTGAGTCCAATTTGCTAGTGGAAATAAGGTTCGTACAAATTATCACATCAAGCTCATTTCCTAGATCTAATCTAAGGAACAATTTTACCTTTATGCAACCTTACTTTGCATATGATGGAGATGTCTTTAGTCTTCATTAGGAGGCAGCTCTAACCTTGAACTCTTCTTCTTGTGGCACTAAGACCAACACAATCAATGTAAATGATATTATGATGATGATAATGTGAAATATGGATACAAAAGATCAGTCAGTTTCTCCAATCAAATAATTGAAAGAAGAAATCTATATGAATCTGAAAACTAGGTTTAAATGAAGATTTGAAACTTAAGGGACCATGAAAATAGTGCAAATCTATTTCTCAATGATGGGGAATTTTATGCATGGAAATCAGTTTGGCAGATAAGGTTTCAAGTGAAAAACACAAGAGGAAGCTTAAAGTTTTTTTAATGCAATCTTAAAAAATCTAGACTTTTTAACCAAAAGAGCAAATGAACCCTAGGACCTGTTTTTAAGGAAGGCATGCATGTTTCAAACAAAGAGAACCAGGAGACATGTGTCAAGAGCAAAAGCAATCTTTACAAATCTAGGGTGGAAAATTCACTCTCAGGAAAAATGTGTCAGTTGGCTCATGTGGGATGTCTTAAAGTGTGTGCCTAACTTGCGTGAAAGCAGTGACCAATTATGATGAGACAACACAACTAGACAGAATGGATTGGAAAATTAAGCATGAAATGAATATGCATGAACAAACCTTTGAGGAGACAAAACCAAACGATTGAGTGATTATTTCCAGCAGTATGATCACATAAGTGACAAGGATCGTCGTGCTGGAAATTGCAGATAAGAAAGAACGAATGAAATATCAAATTTCTTTATTAAAACACACTCACAATCTTGACATTGTGTGTTAATTGTCAAGTAATGGCAAGTTCAGACTTCTTTGGATTTTCTCCTTAGTTCATACCGTAAGGAGATACAAATGAATGGAGAATTATAAATGGACAGGAAGAAGTAACATTGGTACAACAATTCTGCTGCTTAATATGACAACTGCGGCTGTATGTTTCGTGAAGATATACTTTCAAATCCCCGGCGTTGTTTCTGGAAATACGGATGAAGACTGTGGACTCCCTCCAAATATACGGGCGTCTGCATTTCAATCAAGCGCGACACCTACACATACGGATCATCCATTCAGAATATTGGAAGATTAATCTGTCTGGCCAGAAACCACAAGAAAATCCAGAATAAATAAAAGCCCTGAAGTTTCTACATTAACTCATCGCTGTCATTGGACCACCTAAACTGTTATGAGAGCCAAAGAACGAAATCAGAAACAAAGTGGTCTGGAGAAACAAAGAACCACTTACTGCTCTGCGGAAAGCAAACATCTCTTCTTGACCAGATAGCATGGATATTATACCAGTTGGGGCACCTCCTGAACTAACATTACCTTCTGCTAAAACATCGCGACGAAGCTTTGAACCTTCTGTCTCTGTTTCAAACTGGAAACTGACAGCAAGCAAGTACACATGTTTAGACTGAAATACTGACAACCATAACAATACTAAAAGAACCATTGAATCAGAATTGCTAGTACTATTAAGCAAATGTATCTCCTTAAGCCCTTGATGGTACAAGAATCTTTCAAGAATGTATCCAAGTCAATTGATATTTCCTGCACGTTGCGCTCTTATAACTGAGCTGATATTTTGGTGACAGTTTCCCCAACCACCGATAAATTTGCACAAATGCAATAAATTGTGTGTGCAAGCAGGAGAAAGTAATTTTTACATGCATCTACTTGAGGATATGCAAAACCTATCCGAGAGTATCGGGCAAGTATTGGATACGGGACCAAACAGAAGTATCCGTGCATCATAGTGCAAAACATATGCGAAAGGAATACAAGTCAGAAACAAAGCAATGAGCGGTAAGTCCTGACCCAGAATGATGAATCTCAAAGCCCCAAGATTTCTTGATATAAAATTAATAAGAAATGAACAAAAACGGACACTCACCTCTCCAGATCAAAAAGAGTACCCTCTTCAGTTCCTTGAAATAATTCATCAATAGAAGATGCTGCAGAACAAAATAGACGGCAATGATGATTGTATAATTCATCAATGAGGGTAATAAACCGCCGTGCCTGAAAAATTGGAAGAAAAAAAATTATTTAGTTTATGTCAAATGTATACTCATTTGAACTAAAATTAAATGTGAGATATAGTTTTTGAGACATTTGGATGTTTGTATTGATCTCGTACAATACATATGCATGCATGTCAATCCAGTTATCATTGACAGGATTGGGACATGATGACTACTTAATGCTTTCATTTTCTGTTTCTTTTTTTCAAGCATTAACCTGAATAACTGCAGATATATGTTCAAAGTGGTGGAAAGTCACCCCCCCCCCCCCCCCCCCGACTCACATTACCAGATATAACTAAACCCACTTTGCATACAATGTTTTAGTCCTTATTGTCCGATGAAGCTTCACCAACTTATGTGGAACCCGAACATGAAACATGCCAAACAAAAAACTAGAGAAGTTGAGTAGTACCTTATCACGGATACGCATACTCATCATTGGAATGTCAGATATAAATATAGTGTGATAATTTTCTGCAACTGCAATATAATCAGCTGCACCTACCTAAATTCAATAACAAAAGCAGAGAGAAAATATAAAACAATCATCAGATATAGAAAATAGATGTAAGATATAACACGAAACTTGCAAACACAGACAAAGGCAAGAGTAATACCGGCCGACCACAGAGATAATCAAATGCGAACCGTGCCGCTCCATTAGAGCATTCGGGAACCTCCAGTGTTCTGATTTACGAACCAAGTGTCTTTAATTACATAATGGATTATGACAAATAAATTGTTATTTCAAATTTTAGAAGTACCTCCCGAACATCACTCGAATAGTATCCGAGGCAATCTGTCCCCCTATTTGGTTTGTGACTTCATGCCACTTCTTCTCAAATTTCTCCATAGCAACGCTGTCTGAGGGCCAGAAGTAGTGAACCTGTATGTTTAAGCTGGTCAAGTTTTACGCGACAGTATTATCTATATGCCTTTTCTAACTACTAGATGGAAACAACTACTCCAAAATGCAAGAGAGTAGGAACTCTGTTTCTATAATTTAAAAAAAAAAAAAAAAACAAGATACAGAATTGTGAATGGACTGATGAGTCAGTGAAGCATATCCATCAAATACATGAAGAACAACTAAAGAATGACGGGAAAATAGCCATGACTTACAGCACTCATATATGAAGCTGTTGTCAACGAGTGCAACGAAATAGAAGTAATATTTCACATGTATTTGCCAAAAAAGAAAATGCTTCATGCTTACCTGGTCTGCAGATCTTTGACTTTGAGCTATAACACGACGATAATCAATCTCACTTCCAATGAGAACAGTCTCACAGTGCTCATTCAGTTTGCGAACAAACTTTTGGAAGATCTCCCGCTGCATACCATCCTGCATGAGAAATTTTTGTTTCAAAAGAAAAAGGTAGAGAAATGTTGGTCCAAGAAAAAAGGATGAAAACTTCTTATCAACATAACAATCAAGTTGCTAAATAATTCAAAGATCGTTTACAAAGTATTGATTTTAGGCCATCTTCATCACTCCTTACCCATGAAGTTACATGAATAGGCACAATGCCAAAGGATTATCGAGAGAAATAAATTGGCAGGGAATATGGATGGTTTATCACAGTATTAAAGAAACACAAATGTGCACCTGATTTAAGTCTGTTGGCGCTCGATTACTGGTGGCAACAAAAACAGTTCCGGTACTTAACAATCTGCTAACAATTCCAGATAAGGCCACAATAGCAAATACATCAACAGTCTGAAATAGAAAGAAAGAAATTCCAAGTCACAAGATGAGCAGCAGAACATTTAAGCTAGGTTTTCCCCCAGCGTGTTGTAGAAAATACGGAACCATTATTGATACATGAATGCCAAGTTGATCCTATTTAAGTTTAACTTAACAAGTTTAATTCAACCTTGCGATTAGAAAAAAAATGATCACAAACTGCAATAAACAATAAATAAAGGACAAAACAGCAAGACCTAAAAACATTAAATCTTGACTGACTGATCCATTAGAAACTTTACGATCATTTCTGTAAGGCATTATAGGCTGCATATAAGCTATGGACTAGGATCCTTCAAGCTTGATTTGAGACAGCAAATACTAGCTCTATTTAATTGGTAATAGGTTACAAGTCATACATGTGTCCCCGATTAAATCTGTTAGCCCACATTAATCTGACCTGTATTTCGTCAAAACAGAGAATGCTACCACCCTTTTGATTTGCCTGCCGGTCTATGAGCAGCTTATCTGCTACAGCTGGAAGGATGTTTTTCATCTGAACCTCTTGCTTATATCTCTCTTCTGCAGCGACCCACTCTTTCACCCTCGAATCAAAGGGAAGATTCATTACCCAATTGGAAAGGCTTGAATGCAAAGACTTTTCCTCCACTTGGCTTTTCCAAATCTGATGCATTTGTTCGTTAATCTTTAACATTGCCTGCAAGTAAAGATGTTAAAAGAATAACTTGCATTCTCATGGTCAACTTGGGTAGAAGATGATCCACATATTTCAAGGACGTACGGTTCAAAATAAAATGGGTATGATCAGTTAATGTCATCCAAAATTTGTCGAATCACACTCAAAAGCTCACCTCGTGAAAGTGATATCTCTTTCGATGCTTAACTATTCCTTCAGTGGCACTAAAAAACATGTCCATAAGCATCGTCTTTCCTGAATAGAAGTACCGAATTTCGATTCAAGCTGGCACACATTTGCTTTACAGATGATACACATACAAAAAACATAGCAACATACCACTTCCAACATTGCCGTAAATATACAGTCCCTTGGGAGCCGGAGGAGCAGTTGGGCGGCGACCAACGCGTGAATCTAACTTCCTCTCTCGATTAAGATACGAAACCCATTTCCCCACTCCGGGTTCTGCTTTATCAGGTTTCTTCCTGAGCCAAACAGAATCACAACATTGACATTCAGAAAACAGTAAAAAGAAACTGAAAATCTCTAAGCTTTTTCGACAAGCAATGGTATGCCTATGCCTTACCGGGATAGCCATCTCTGCACAAACTTATTGCGCTGGTTGGTGACTGATGTCCATACATCATCTTTCTGCTGGCTCTCAGCTTCCTCCATTAAAAGCTTCCGCCGCTCGTCCTCTCTCCGCCTCTCCCAAATCGCAAGCTTTTCCTGCAAAATGTGAAGAAAATTTCAAAATTCTCCGACCAGTTCTCAAATTACAACTTTGAATTCAAATGTAGGAGCTGAAAATTAACGATTTTTTCACATGATAATTCTCCATTTCTCTCTCGTACTGCTCCAATCTCCCGAGCAACTCCTCCAATTGAAACGCCACCGTCTCTTGCTTCGGATCATGCTGCAGCTTCCCTTCCTCGATGAGGCTCTTGTACTGCGTTAGTGGCCCTGAAAGCACAAGGATTCCAATTGAATTTCTAGAGAGAGAAATTCGATTTGAAATTCTAGAGAGAGAGAGAGAGAGAGAGAGAGAGAGAGAGAGAGAGGAACCTGGACCTGGAGGCTTAATAGAGGAAGGTTGGGCTCGATCACAGTGAAAACGCACCGCATTGAAGCACCGGAGCTTGGAGGTTGTTTGGCCTCGAACAAACCCTAGAAACAAACGCGCTGAGATCGACGACGCTTTTCTCATTCTTCCACCCAGCTACTTGGATTGGAATTATCAAACTCTGGAGTGGCGTTATTGATTTCTCACCAACTGTAAACGAAACATCAGAAACCAGAAAAGCGTACCAGTAAGTCGAGAGGTAGACGACGACGTGACGTGGTCACAAATTCCACCAGCCACGTGGAAAAGCGGAAAGTGCGGGAGGATCCATTGTCGTTTTGTTAAATCCTGCTTTTGCTTTTATGTTTTTGATTTACCGTTAACCGTTGGGAGCTTTTGAAATGCAAAGGCTCGTCAAGACCGCCATTTTTACCGCCAACAGAAGAGAAGCAGAGCAGAGCTGCTTGGCGCTCCTCCAAGGGTGCGACGCCGTTTCAAAGCTCTCCCAGATCCACGCCCACGTTTTGAAATCGGGGCTCCAAAACAATCCGCTAGTACTCACCAAGTTCGCCGCCACGGCCTCCGACCTTAAAGCCATCGACTACGCCTCCTCCTTCCTCTTCTCCGGCGACGCCGATACGCATCTTTACGATTCGTTCCTCTTCAATACTGTAATTAGAGCTTACGCGCAGACCAGCCATGAAAAGCATAAAGCTTTGTGCTTTTACAATGTTATGGTTCAAGGTTCTGTTTTGCCTAATAAATTCACCTACCCTTTTGTCCTCAAGGCCTGTGCTGGAATTGGGGACTTGAATTTGGGGAAGTCGGTTCATGGGTCGGTGGTGAAATTCGGGTTCGATGCCGATGTTCATGTTTGTAACACTATGGTTCATATGTATTGTTGTTGTGGAGGAGGGATTGAGTTTGCCCGGAAGGTGTTTGATGAAATGCCCAAGTTGGACTCTGTTTCATGGAGTGCGATGATTGGTGGGTATGTGCGTGTGGGGTGGTCGACGGATTCAGTTGAGTTGTTTAGGGAAATGCAGATGGCGGGAGTTAAGCCGGATGAGATAACTATGGTCTCCGTTCTGTCTGCGTGTACGGATTTAGGTGCACTTGAGCTTGGGAAGTGGGTTGAGTCTTACATTGAGAAAGAAGGGATTCATAAATCTGTGGAGCTTTGTAATGCGCTCATCGACATGTTTGCAAAGTGCGGGAATGTGGATAAAGCTTTGAAATTGTTTAGAAACATGAGTGGGAGAACAATTGTTTCTTGGACTTCTGTGATTGATGGTCTGGCAATGCACGGCCACGGAATGGAAGCCATTGCTTTGTTCGAGGAAATGATTGGGACTGGGGTAGCACCTGATGATGTTGCTTTCTTAGGGTTGCTTTCTGCGTGTAGTCATTCTGGGCTAGTTGAAAAGGGTAAGAGGTACTTCAGTTCAATGGTAGAAAAGTTTCAAATTGTACCTAAGATAGAACACTATGGATGCATGGTGGATATGTTTTGCAGGGCCGGACATGTCAAAGAAGCATCGGAGTTTATCCAAAAGATGCCGATTGAGCCAAACCCTATAGTCATGCGAACCCTGATCAGTGCTTGTCATGCACACGGTGAACTCAAGCTTGGAGAGAGTATCACCAAGCAGTTAATCAGGAGTGAACCTATGCAGGAGTCAAACTATGTCCTGCTTTCCAACATTTATGCAAAAATGAACCATTGGGACAAGAAAACCAAGATTAGAGAGGTGATGGACAAGAAGGGGATGAAAAAGGTCCCTGGGAGCACTATGATCGAGCTAGACCACGAAATTTACGAATTTGTGGCTGGAGATAAATCGCATAGACAGTCCAAAGAGATTTACGAGATGGTAGAGGAGATGGGGAGGAAGATGAAGAAAGCTGGGTATGTTCCCACTACATCAGAGGTCTTGCTAGATATCAATGAAGAAGATAAAGAGGATGCTTTGAATAGGCATAGTGAAAAGTTAGCCATTGCTTTTGCCCTCCTGAATACGCCTCCAGGAACTCCTATTCGAATAGTGAAGAACTTACGAGTTTGCGATGATTGCCACTCTGCTACTAAGTTCATCTCTAAAGTTTATAATCGAGAAATAGTGGTGAGGGATAGAAACAGGTTTCACCATTTCAAGGATGGTATGTGTTCTTGTAGAGATTTCTGGTGACAAGCATATCAGAAATGGTTCCAAATGGGAGCTTATGAGCATATTTTACAATGAAAATTCCTTACAAAGAATGGCATTTGATCACAGCCACAAAACAACTTGCTGTTGGTATAGCTCATCATTTTGCTTTATTAAGTGAAGTTTTAACATCTAATTAGCTGTAAGGGATTGTTTTGTTTATTTTATGTACTATTGGATCACCTTTTGCTTTACTAAAAAGCTAACGCATAAAATCAAGCTCCGAGTGACTTAATTTTTAAAACTTGTTTATCTTTTATGTTTGGAAATCTAAGCCTTTTCTGGATGAATCTTAAGCCACTTGTACTTGCACAGAGCTCACCATTGTGGTATGTATTATTGACAGAACTTGTACTACAACTAGCGGAGGAGCATACAATCTGCATTCAGCTTTTCTAGTCATAGCAGGTGCAAATCTATCTCCTCAAAAAAATTTCATCTTTTATTTATTTTAAATTCATAATCACTTGTTTTGTTTTATGTTTCCACATATCCATTTGCTTGAAGCTTTTAATCTCTTATGTTTGGTGGTTATATGTTTTGATTGACGAATACGATTTAGGGATATGGATGTATAAGACCAGATGTGAATCTCAACCTATTAAGAAACAGTCTCCTTCTTGCCTACCAAAAAAAATAAGGGAAGTGATTTCACCCTGTTTGTCCCCCTGATTATTTCTCGTGAAATATGAGGAAATCATTTACCTAAAATTAAAAACGTCTATAAATTTTCACATATGGTTATACAGAAGATATTTACTACTCATAACTCATGGCAAGGCCTTTAGAATTAGCCGTTGGATTGAAAGGCGGTGGTTTCAAATTCTTTTCTTTTTTGGTAATTGTTTATTTACTTATTTTTTTAGTTTTCGGTCATATCAAATCTTGGAATGTAACGAACGAAAGATAGTTTGTTGACTGTGAGTGAACAGTGATCAGCTGTAATCATCCCTGTGGTCGTAGCACATCAAAAGGAAAATGGAAGGAAGCAACCAAGTTGCTCCGGATGAAACAAAAGCCTCTCAGATAGCAACCTTCCATCTATTCTATTATTCGACTCTTTGTAAAGACCTGAACACGCATTGCAAGTCGTCCTGGAAGTCTGGAACCTGTTTTCAAGGCAAATTTGAGACAGAATTACTTCAACACACCTTGGGCGGCTATTTCTGTCAGTGCAGCTGTTTTTCTCCTTCTCACGATCATGCAAACCGTGTGGTCTGTCATTTCTATTACTTAATCAATCAGCAGTAAGTCTTTCCTTCTCTGTGTCTAGTCTTGTTTCTTTTTGATCAACTCTCTCTGTCTAGTCTTTGAGAGAGCAATCTGTATTGAGACCCCGAGTAATTTGTGTACGTACCCGCGTACGTACATAGAAGTACACGCGTATCGTACGTCGAAGAGTAATAGCTCTTTAATTTTTCTGTGAAAGTTGGCTGTGTGTATTGAGTGAACATTTGAAGTAATAATTCCACTGCTTGTTTTGTTTGTTGGTTTCATTCTTTTCTTTTTGGTACTGGATTACTTCACGCGTTTTCGACGAGGAAATCTTGAGGCTGCATATTAGAACTTATTAAGGTCCAATTCGCATCATTAAGCTCGATAAAAGGAGATAAAAATCGGAGACAGATGTACTTCGAAGCCCTACATTAATCTATACTAACTGAATGAGCAGAGGGTTTGAAAATGGCCACCTTACAATTTTTTTACTATGTCCTTTTTTACTCAATTTTTTTTAACATGATACGAAACGGGCCCTAAATTGTTGGATGAATTTTGACGAGTATCTCGCCAGTTGGTAGAGAGTTCATCACATGAGAATTTTGATAGTGTTCACGTGCATACTATTGTTTGTTTAATATGTTGATATCGTCATGTTCTCCTAGGCTCTAGTGACCAAGAAAATGGTGGTCACTCACCTTAGATCTTAATGCAACGATGCAGAAACAAAAAGTTAAAGGGGAACTAATTGTTGGATTAAGATCTAATGGTGGGTGACCAACAGTTTCTATTGGAATCTAGGAGAACAAATCTGTACTGACAATATCTTTAGCACAACCTTGAACAACCATTAGTTGAAGACTCAAAAGTTCATGTAAATTAATAAAACGCACAGCAAAAGTATGCATGCCATTATAATTAGGCTAGCTACAATTAAGCACTGAATCACAACATATATATTTTAAAAAATGGGATTAGTTGTAGGGTCCACGTCATATCTAACTCTAATGATCTGAATCGTTTATTTTTCAAATTGCACCTCTTAGATCATCTTTGTAAAATATTAGTCAATCAGAAATATTTGAGACATCTAATTGAGTTCAAAAAAATTGAAACAATGAAATTTTATTATGATAATTAAATAGACAAATAGTTTCAGATTGAATTGAATTTTTGCAAGAATGATTTATGAATCCAGACTTAAAAGATGGACGGTTCGGATCATTGAAGTTTGATATGGAGCGGATCCCGCAACTAATCCCCTCTTTTTTTTAAAAAAAAAAAAAAGGGGGGACTCCTTCCCTTAAAAGCCTCCTATATATGTAGTCATTGTATGATTAGTCACAACTTTTTATCATAATCATTGCAAATATTTTATCGCACGGCATATTTTATTAGTTTTTGGAGCCAAACTTAACCTGCCCTGGGCCTACATGTTGGTTGTTGTGAAGCCAAACTTAGTCTGGTTCTTTTAGCCTGATTTTCTTTAGCCTTTTGGCTGGTGATCGATTTTGTCAATTTTAGGACAAAATGTGCCCTATAACTCTTGACCGGAGATGACCTAAGTTTCATTATTTGAGATTAAGACCATGTAAAAGTTTGTCAATGGAGATAAGCTTGTTGATTTATTAATTAGTGAGATTTATTTATTATGTCGAATAGTTTTATATTTCGATGTCCATAACTGGATGAGGTAGAAAGTGGAAGATGTGTGGGTTAGGGTTGTTGGTACCTTGGAGGTAATAAAACTATATCCATTTTGATGAGACAAAAGAAGGTGATTGTTCATATCAAAATCTTGGTATGTAATACAAATCAAAGACAATCAATTTGCTAATTGTGAGTGACCATTGAGCTGCCTGCCTCCAATCATCAACTGGAAGTTAATGGAAGAAGTTAATCCAGGTGCTTCAAAAGCCAACTATGTTCCATTAGAAAATCTAATGAAAGAGGAGCTGGATAGCTTGTCTCCCCCTTCCTCTGAGTACAATATCTACACAGTTCCCGATAGCATACATCATGTGAATCAAAACATTTTCGAAGAAGATGTCAAAAAGTCGACGTCAACAATAACAGTAAAAAAATAGACAACATTAGTGAAAGAACATGTGGCAGATAATTAAGTGTATGACCCGTTCATTTAGACTGTTTAATGAAATACACTTTCCTTGACAATAATAAAATAGCAGTAATCCCCATGATGCACCTGATAGGCTGATAGAATCGCTCTGCAGTTTCAATCTTATTTCTTAGCAATTCATATAAGGGTAATGTTAAGGAGATTACACTTGTAGACAAAATTTTGTAAACTAAATGACATGTAAATTAATTATTAAATTATTAATTAAGCATTGATTAACGTGCTCAATTCTATTGGTGACGCATTATTTAGTTTGCTAACTTTGTCAACAAATTTAGTCTCTCTAGCATTACCCTTCATATAATAATAACACTAAGGAATGAAAGTGTGCATACGTACGTAGAAGTACACATGAATCAGAATATCTTCAAAAGAGATGTTAAAAAGTACACGTGAAGATTTGTCTTCCCCTTCATCTGAGTGTAGTATCTACACAGTTCCCGGATAGCATATGCCATGTGAATCAAAATATCTTCAAAAAAGATGTCAAAAAGTCGACTTCAGCAATAACAGTAAAAAAAACAACAATAGTGAAAGGACACGTGATAGATAATTAGGTGTATGGCAGTTCATTTAGACTCTTTAAGGAAATACACTTTCTCTGACAATAATAAAACAACATAAGCCATATCATGCACCAGATAGGCTGATAGAATCGCTCTGAAGTTTCAATTTTTTTGTTTTTTTAACAAATGATAGTATCTACACTAAGAGGGTGGGGAATAGACTAAGCCTTACAATGGACTTGCCATAATAATGTGGTTCAACTTTGCTTTTGGCAAGAATTGAACCTAAGATATCTCACTTAAAAATGAAGAGAAATACTACTACACCGTAATACTAAGTGACTCTATTTCTTAACAATTCATATAATAATAACACTGAGGAATGAGGAAGTGGGAATTTAATCATGGGCCTCTAGAGAAAAGTGGCTTAATGGGCCTTATGACCATGATGGGCCCAAGGGACAACATATAGAAATGTTGGGATCCACAAGGCCCGATTCCTTACTTTGTACTGATATTGTGTTCATTCAATTACCCATTTGGCCCTACAATTTTTAATCACAAATCGTTGCCCTACAAAGTTCAAATAACCGGCCAAATGAAGCCAGCATTCCAAAATTATAATATTGCTCAAGACGTGACACCTTACTTCATTTGTATTGTTGTAAGCATCTAACACAAAAACGGTATATGCTTGTCAATGTTACATTTTTGGGAATACAAAGTAATATTTCGTAGTCGACAAATGATATCTAAACTGTCAGGGTATGAGATTAACGTATTCATTTTTTACACCAAATGACGCGTATCATTTTTTTACACCAAAAACGGTATATGCTTGACAACGTCTCACACCAAATGACGCGTATCATTTTTTTACACAAACAACAAATATTTAATGTCTATAAAACTATATATTTTTTATTTGAGAAATGTAGCACAATATTTTATAATATTGACATAGAAATTAAATTTAAAAATGAGGTGGTAAAAAATTTATAGAGAGTCCTGTTTTGAAAAAATCTACTTATAATTTCTCTTTTTGTTTTCCATCTTTAATTTCTTAGTAGTTTTACACTTTGGCCATCTCCAATGGAGATAGCTAAAAGTGTCACAGCCCGTCCCGGGATTTTATTTATCGAGGACGTGAAATGACGGGATTGCCCTTAGTGGTTACTAAGGTATGTGTGTGTGACATATTATTGGACTAAATACACATATTCCATAAACTTTTGGAAAATTATTTAAGTTGGATTAAAATTTGGGTTGTAAATTTGTGTGGTTAGGGAATGAAGTTGTGACTTGTTTTTGGGTGGACCACACAACACACACACGGGACAACCCTCTCCCTTCCCCCGTGCTCTCTCTCTCTCCTCTTCGTTTCAGTCTCTCTCTCTCCCTCTCGAAATTGTACAGACAAAGGGCCAAACCCTTGAACTTTCACGGATCAATGCCAAAAAGGTAAGGTTCTTCATCCTTTCGACCTCCTGAGTTGAATGGTACTAGTTTTAGAACGGGAAACCTTAGAAATCACGTTGAAAACCCAAGGTCCGATTTGAGTACTGTTCATGCATTCGTGATGTGTTGATTTTCAAGGAATTCTAAGCTTATAGTGAGCTTAGTGAGGTCCTAAGGAAGCTCGGAGTACTTAGTTTGAAGGTTTTGGACGTCGGGATCATTGAGTTCGAAGTTGGCCGGTTTTCTTGGAATTTCTCCGGTGAGATTTCGTAGTTTTTAGAGCCTTAAAGTAGTGTAACGTGATTCTACATGCTTAGGGCTTCATTTTGATATAAAATACATGAAAAATGGTTGAGAAATGACGGAGAACAAGGAGATTGAAAAATCTCCAGTTTTCCGGCCATCGGAAAAACCAGTCCAGCGAGCCCAAGGTAGGAGACGCGCTCCCACGCGCGTGGACCCGTGCCTGTCCCGGTGCGTGGGGGCGCGTGACAAGCCCAAAAATTATTTTAAAAATATGTCGACGTCCGTGACGTCGAGTAGGTCACTGTGGTATATTCATATACCCAAATTGAGCACCGTATGAGAAGTTATTACAAATTGTCGGTTATGTGCTTTAAATAACGTTGTTTTAGTTGTTTCGCATATAGGCGATACCTATCCCGAGGACGAGCGCATCCAGGGACGTCACGGGGGTGAGTGGGCAGTTATTTTTTGTATTTACCTATATACTATTGATTTTCCCATAAATTGAATTTAAATGAAAGTATGTTTTTCAAATGCCATGCATGCATATTATGAATTATATGAATTAGTAATTGATGCATATATATATGTGAATTGGTGCTGTGGACGCACATGTGAGTATCAGGTGAGTTTTATGTTAATCATGTGAATTGTTGATAATGTGAATTATGTTAAGAGCTCATAACTTGCACCCCTGGTGTTAGTGCTTATAGTATTCACCGCACCGCACACTCACCTTGGATCCAAGTAGGTGCATGTCGTACAGACCATGAAAGGGTTCTGACATGCTAGTCGTACAGATCACTAGAGGTGGTTCCGATTGGTAGGTGACCTTAGATTATGCGCGCAGATGATTGATGAGAGAAGCACTAGAGTGTATTCTTACACCTTTCTTGTCGTATAGACTACTTCAGGTAGTTCCGACTTATGTGCAGAGTAGCGCCGTACAGGTCACCGTGGTGACTCCGGCTGGGTTGGATATTGAGCTATATAATTAACCGTATATTGAGCTATAGAATTAACCGTACAGAACCAACTACAGGGTCTCCGGTTGATTCATTATGTCACCTGTTATATTGATGCATCCATATTCTGTCATTGACATTTATAGCATGGCATACTTGTTGGATTTTGATAAAGATTGATGTTTTGAGAGATTTGAACAAATATTATGCTATTATGTTATTTTCTGGGAAAGTATACAGGTTTTACAGCGAGGGGTTAGAAGTGTTTTGATGAAATGTTTTTGAAAAACTTTGGTTTTACTGACCCACTCAATTTTGTTTTGCGCCCCTCCAGGTTCTAGATAGCAGCATTGGTGGCTCATGAGGTTTTTCTTCGGCGTTCTGACAGACTTCCTGCATGTAGGACTCACCTGCGGGTGTTGTAATTTAATTATAGCTCTACTTGACTGCACCTAGTATTTCTGCTTTGAAATTGTGTACTGCACACTTAAACTCACACTGGCATGCTAGTTGGATATTACTCCTAGTAGTTGGTTTTTATTCCTTCATATTTCTCATATCTTTTGCTTCCGCATCGCACTTTTGGTTACGTCACGCTCACGTGACGGCCAGCACGCCTTGATTCTAGGATTGGGGTGTGTTAAAAAGTCCAAAAGTCAAAAAATGGTCTAATTTGTCAAAAAACTCATTTTCAACCGATGGCTAGACTATAATTCTATGGAGACCACCATACTATTATTTGGTCAAAGAGGCATCATGTTGGCCAAATGTAGCCCCCTCTTAGCCCTTTTTTTTGTCCAGCTCTACAGTTGCAATAATTGATTCAAATTCAACGATGATATATTTAAAAACATCAAACAATAGTTTAACTAAATTAATCAATAAATTTAAAGTATAAACTTAAAACAAATGAATTATTGAGGGGGCTATGTTTAGCCCCTTCAGTTGAAGATGATATATGAGCATGTCCTAACATTGTTCATATAAAAATAATTTTGTGTAGGGCTATAATTCTGGATGAAACTATGTTCGGTTGAAGATGACCTTATCATCTACTTGTACCATCATTTGTATCATCTCTCTAATAGATGTAGATATTGCCAAGGCATGTAGATCTCATCTCTATTGGAGAAATGATATAAATAATAGCATTTTTGTTAATTTCTAGCTAAAAGCCTTAAGAATTTTTTTTTTCCCAAACAAATAACACGTGTCATTTGAAAAAGTGAAAAGATTCACAAAGGTTACTAGCATTCCTTTTATTTGTTTAAATATATGTTGATATCGAAAAACTGTTTTATTCCATGAATAAGCAATGGAGTCAACTCTTTAAAAGCAAAAAGAGACTCTTCTGCTAAAATATGGATTCCATACGGATTCAAAATGTGAGGGCCCTAGGAATGTGGAGATCTCTAGGATCCTCATAAAGGAGGATCCGAAGAGGATGATTATCTCTCCTGCAAACTAAACCCAATTAATTAACAATTATTTAATCATAACAACTTTGCACAACCTCGTGTCGTGTCAGGAGTTGAGGGATTCGCATACGTTTTTGGGATCGAAGTAGTAGGCCCTAATTGTTAATGGATTAAGACTTACATTGTACGGACACATGAATACACGGCTACGGTGACATCTCTTGTTGTCGTGAAATGTCCAGAAATAGGTGGGATGTTTTGGACTACAACAGAAGACAATGTACCAGAAATAGTTTCTATGTCTAAAAGAGCAAGTAAGAGCGTTGTACTAAAAAACATCTAAAGTTTCCAAATCCAAAACTTAACCTCACTAATTGCAGTTAGGACTTCACTGATGCTAAAAGATAGAGATCAAACATTTTGAGACAGATGTTTCAACCCTAAAGAACTACAAACAGAAATTCCGTGATTTCTGCCATTCGATGTTTCAATCAACATCCGAGAAACCAAAACGTGATCAAAATTATGATGTTGTAGTATTCATCCACAACAACAACCCATTGAGACTGAAAAGATAATGAATATGAAAAAATAAGCATTAAAGCTAAATAAATAAAAAATAAAAAAAACAAGGCATCTGAGATTCTTAGTCTACTAACATACATGATTTGGCAGTATCAGCAACAGTTGCAGAATCTCAAACCCCTTAAACATCACTAAATATTGCTAATCAGAAGAAACCCGAAATCTAGAACAACGTACCGAAAACCCGAATTCTTTCTTCATCTTCAAGAAGGAGAAGGAAGCCGAATTTCCTCCGCCTCCGAATCGAACCCGTTTTAAGCTCTTACACCACCCACATTCCCATTTTTTGTTCTTATTATCGTAATCTAGCTCAAATTCGATGAGGCTCTGGATCAAATCCGAGGACTTGGAAAGAATCAATTCTGCGATTCGTTCCTCTTCCCAATTCCTTCCCCTTCCCTCTCCTCCATGAGCCTACTGGCCTCCTCGTCGTGCTGCGCCGTCTTCTTCTGCGCCTCTTTGGCCTTCAGAGCCTGCAATTTGGAGTTGTTGTAGTAGGCAACGCCCAAAAACGCCAGGCCGTAGCCGAACAGATTGATCGGGGTCACGGTGTCCTTGATCACGGACCACGAAAAGGCGATCAGGAGCCAGTCTTTCACCACTCCGGCCACATTCATCGTCAGCGCCGAGGTCTTTCCGACGAGCAAGAACACGGCCAGATTCAGAGCAAATGCGCAGATAGAATTGGTCCCAAAAATCAAGAAATCGAAATGGAAGCTCGACGAATCGCGCAGAACCGGGTACTCGACGAAGATCCAGGGGACGAAGAGGAAAGCCAAGCAGCAAGGCGCGACGTAGTAGAGAGATGTGATGGGGTTAAGGGTAATGCCTTTGGATGTGAGGAGGATCTGGATCAAGACAAGGCGGGTGGCCTCAAATGCGACGGCGCCGAGCTGGAGGATGACGCCCCAGGTGTCGAATCGGGCCTCGCCGTAGGCGGCGATGGCGACGCCGATGGAGATGGAGATCATGTTGACCATGGTGTCGGTCTTGAAGGACTCTTTTTTGAAGGAGACGCCGATGGAGTAGACAGCGACGGGCATGAGGGCCTTGAGCATCTGGATGAAGGAGACGGAGAGGTAAATGTAGGCGGAGTTGGAGAGCCAGAGGGAGAGGGAGTAGAGGGCGCCGATGGGGACGACGGAGGAGAGGTAGAGGTCGCGGGACATGGTGACGGGCTCGACAAGGCGGAAGACGCGGACGAGGAGGAAGGCGAGGGAGGCGCAGAAGGACATGTGGATCATGGTGAGGGAAATGGGGAAGGGCCAGTTGTACATCTTCTTGTCGAGGATGTATTTGTTGTAGACGATGACGCTGAAGGAGAGGAAGATCCAGATGGCGACATAGGTGTAGGAGAGGAGGATCTTTTTTATCACGCTCTCGCTCAGGGAGCCACCCTTGCCCATTTTTGAGGTGGGTTTTCGGCGGTGGAGGGGGTAGTTGCGGTGGCGCCGGTGGTGGTGGGGAAGTAGGGGAGAGAAGGGTGGTGTGGGGGGGGGGGGGATGTTAAGGAGGAGGAGGAGGAAGGAGTCAGATTCGAAGTGATAGGAAGGGACTGAGAGCTGGACTTTAGTGAGAGAAATGGGGGAAATATAATATTAAATTTGGGAGTGTATTTGGTTTAGGAGTTTGTGGGAGTCTGATAGGATGGGGTCATGGGTATACTGAGGTTTATATGGTGTGGAGTTAGATGGGGAAGGGACCCAAGGGTTGAAGTGGTATTTGGCCTTTCAAATGGATTGAATTTCCTGATTTTTATTTGTAACAAACGATAATATTTATATTAAATATATAGAAGAGTCGACTAAATTTTACAATAAATTTGTCTTAAAAATTTTTATTCAACTTCGTTTTTATCAACTTAAAACCTCTCACTTATAAGTGAAGAGAAATATTATTGAACCGTAATACTAAGTTGTGAATTTCTTGTTCTATTAAGTAGGAAAAATAAAATGTCCTATATTTTTGTTTGTTATCTACTTATTTGAACTTTCATGGAATTTTTTAATTTGATCCATGTACAATTTTTTTTTCTACAAACAGGATTGTTATTGAGTTAACTTGTTAATTATTAAGAAGGAAGTCGATCGAACTTGCATAAGGGTTTATGGGCATATTATTTTTTGTCATTGTGGTAAAATACGTACGAAAATGTTTTTTTATTTATTGTACAATTATGCATTCGATGTAGTCACGATTTTTGGGGATTTGGATTTAATTTGTACTTTTATCGTGGGACTGTGGGGAGGGTGGAGAGTTGGTAATATGAAACTTTGAAACGTATATATATTATTATTGGGGTTGCATCAATCTAAAGATAACGTATCATTATATAGTGCAACTGCTAATGGGAGTTTCTGCATCTATTAGTGGCATGTATATATAAACTTACATAAGATATTGTCATATAAAATCTAACATAACATGTTTTATTTGTTTGTATTGATGCATCTTATGATAAATACAAAACAAAAATAAAAAATGCTACACACTTTACGATTTGTGATTTAATTTGAGCATCTTGTATCTTTTTCCCAAGTAAAAAGCCTCCTTGTTACTATAATAATAAAGTCAATATTTCTTGTTCATAATGTGGATGTGTTTTTAAGTTTGTAACCTATTTAGTACTACGCTCTAATAATTTTCATTTAGATCGAATTTGAACTACATTATTACTAGTCTATTGTGAAGCTTAGCATACTCTCCCACTTTTTTAGTGTAGATAATATCGTTTGTTTTAAAAACAAAATTCCACTTAATAATACGGTTTAATGGTTTTTTTTTTTTTTACTTATAAGTAAGAGGTCTTACGTTCGAATTTTGAAAATAGCAAATTCCCAACCAATTTATTATCACATCCTCTCAGTGTAAATATATCGTTGTATTAAAGAAATTTGTTCTATCATTGCTATTATTCTTAACATTTATCCTTTTGTATTTATCTATAGCTATCCTTTCAACAAACATAAAATTACTTTGCAAAAGTATGTGTCCAATACTTTAGTAGATAGGGTGTTGAGTTTCAAACCATGTCAACTCCCCCACCTCTAAATTAAAGAGAGAACAGAGTGAGAGATGTCGCTTGTGTAGATGATGTATTATTTCTCTTACGCAGTGCCTTTATTTATAGTAATAAGGGAGTGAAGAATCTTTCTCATCTAAGGAATACAAGTCCTAATAGAGAATAATAACTAATATCAAATCTAATCTCGGATTTACACAATCACACTTTAATACAATGTTTATAACATGTAATACTTTCGAATCCTCTCGCCCATTCCCAACTTTAGCTCATGTCTTTTTTTATTAAAAAAAAAAAATCTTAGCTCATGTCTTACGTTCGTTCTCTCTTCCCCAGTATGATTTGTATAAAAAAAAAAGGGGAACTTTAACGAAAAGCTCCCAGTACTGTTCACTTTAACGAAAAGAATTGTAACTATGGTCCCTTAACTTTAACTCAGTTGTATGTCAAATTCTTTGAGTGTTGTTTTTATTTTAGAGTATATACTTTTCTTGGGAGTTTCTTTGGTAGCAGACGTTATTCTTATCAATTTCCAAAATGGGTTACGACCGTTGGAAATTGAAAATCCTCACAAGATGTTGTGAAATATGAAATGTCTTTCATCTTGTCAAATTCTATCAGCATTTCTTAACTATTCTTTGAGCTTAGACCTACTTCCTTTTTGGCTAAGAAACCAGTCAACCTTATTGCGATGCTAACGATGAACGAAGTTTTTGACAACGGGGTATTGTCTCATCTGATTGTAGCATTTACACTTTCGAATTTCTGCGGTGGTGTATTATTAAATGTTTGGCTGCACGCTGATGCAGCAGGATCAAGTCACGTGTGTGCCTCTTGACGATTGAAACTGCATGATGTGAACCATCCTATCTTTGACCTAGAGCTGATATTGATTTTTCTTGTTGTAAAATTTGGTGACGTTTTCTCTACAGTGAGAAATGTTGTATCCTTTTTTACCAAAAAAAATGTAGTGTGTTTTCACATAGAAATAGTTGAGTTTATGACTAAAGAGGTGGATGAAACTCATCGGTGAGTTGATTGCACCTTTGAGTACCATCATGGTCAGGCAACTGTCATAGCTGATGCTCTTAGTCAGAAATCCCATGACAGTTTACCTCTATCCAAGCTATCCACATCCCACTATTGTTTTCTCTCTGAAGAATTAGTTTTACTTTGGCGTTCGACCCACGGTGAGTATTGTCGGCTCACATTTCAGCGTATGCCATGCATGTTGGTAGTATTAAATTGTACCACTGTTTTTATCCACTTTATTACTGGCATTGTATGAATGGGATGTCATTGAATATATGAGTAGATGTCTAATTTACTGGTAAGTGGAAACGGTGAGATGGAAGCCATTGGACTTATCTCAATTTCTTTATATTCTTGTTTGGAGGTGGGAAGAAATTCCCATGATTGTCCTTCTTGGGTTGTGGATGACCCATTAAAGATGTGAATGGAAATGGGTGAATGTCACCATAGATTTCCGGTACAAACCATCTTGTACACGTGGAGACTATGATGACGTTTCGGTATTTGTTGATCAACTCACTCGTCGTATTATCTACCAGTCTTTGTTAGATTGATGTCTCGATTACCATCGATTTCGACCTTGATCTCAGTTTCACCTCCTGGTACTAGAAAGCATTTTAGTCAACTTTGGATTCTTGCTTACCTTACGACACTTCATATATTTTCACTTCGTATAGTTTCTATAACAGACAGACTGTTTAGGAGAACCATTAAGATCCGAAAGTTTTAACCAGAACCATCAGTCATTCAACCACCCATTAACATCCTATCGATTGAATCATTACCACTGGTGTTTGATCATCCTTGAGTTTATCGTTGTAACAAGTTGTTGTGAAAGTTATAATGGGAAAAAAGTTTGAGTTCCCGTTTATCAGATTACTTTAGACTACCACCCGAGTCGAGTCCACATTCAACCATTTCGACCTGCCACCACATAATCAAGTTAGGTACTTACACGTTGTTTGTACCATACTTGACCAATCCCAAAACTACTGAGCACCGATCAACGTTATACCATCAAAGACCCAGAAGAGTTTCCTTCCAACCAGGAGGCCAATCACAGCGTGACACGTGTCGACATCAGAAGCCTATCATAGCGTGACACGTGTCAACATCAGAAGCCAATCACAAAACAACACGAGTCAATGTCAGAATGAAACTAGAAACTCTTCTATAAATAGAGTTCATTCTCTCACAATATTTCATAATGTCATTTGTACTAAATCATTCACTAGTACTCATTAAAGGAGAGCTTGAACCTATGTACTTGTGTAAACCCTTCACAATTAATGAGAACTCCTCTACTTCGTGGATGTAGCCAATCTGGGTGAACCACGTACATCTTGTGACCGGAGCAATCTAGCGAAGGTCATAAACTTAACACTTTCTATTGTACCAAAGTCATCACTGATTTTGTGCATCAACATTTGGCGCCGTCTGTGGGAACGACACTTATTCCCACTCTCTTCAGCTTTGTTAAGCTGGTTTCCACCATTCGTACATTTTTTCTTGACTAGGCATCCCTCTCCAACATGGGGAGCGAAGGAATCCACAGCACGCAGAATGACACCCTTCTTGCACTTGGTGCGAGTCAACGAAAGAAGGAAGGAAAAAGGGTTGCAAAGTTGATGAGCTAGAAGCTCAGAATAACAAGATAGCAATAAAGAATGAGGTTCTCCATGAGCAGTATGAAAAGCTCTTTGAGACGCTCCACAAAACTAGGCGTACTCGAACACGCGAGCTCGTTACCCCTATGGACATCAACCATCATCTGGATGTCCCCCAACACGGAGGGTCGCCTTCCTTCGACATGGGTATCCCTGATGAGGAGCGAGCTAATCATCAAAACATTGATCAACATGAAACTTCTCTTAACCCAGCTGCTTCGACCCGAAGTAGGAGAAGTGGAGGAAGACACCTCCTTACAGAAGGAGTGGAAGGATCGAAAGCCGTCTTTCGCGACTGTCGAGATTTCCCAAAGTAACATCGAGACAATCCCATCCATGTAAGCTCGAAGATCAATGACCCAAGGGTATCTGAAAGACTCGGTCTCCTCCCATGTCCTAGGTCAACTACCAATTTGGGGAAAGGGCAACAAGTCTTAGAGAAACACGAAGGTAAAGGAGACTCAGAGATGTTCCGACAGACATACCTTGGAAGTCAGTACGGCAAGTCTAAGGAAAAATCACACGCTCTTGATCAAACCTTCATACTTCCAAGAGGATATGGAGATTTACGAAAGAAAGCTCTAGTGGTACATGACTCCACTCAGGACCCTCTTGTCCTACAGCTTCTTAAGGAAGTAAACAAGTTGAAGGTCGAACGACAAGCTGAGATACCTGATTGGAACCAACCTAGGCTTGACCCTCTTACAAGAAGAATCCTCGACACCCCCCTTTAAGCGAAGACAAAACAAAAGCTTGGTTTACAACTTTATACTGGAAATGAGGACCCAATTGAACACCTTAACCTCTTTGAGTCCACCATGGCATATCGGATGCACACCAACGAAGAGCGATGTCTTCTCTTCCCCTCCACCCTCTCTGGCGGAGCTATAAACTGGTATTGCCGTCTTCTACCTGAGACAGTAGACTTATTTGAGGAACTGAGGAAACTGTTTTTCTCTCAACATATCTTTCAGACCGATCGCTTGCATTCTGCAGATGACTTGTACACTATTCGCCAGAAGCCGGACGAGTCACTACGAAAGTATGCTGGTCGTTTCAGCCATGAGTATTCTCGCTGCGCTGAGGAAGATAACAAGACCGCCCTTAAGGCTTTCACGGCAGGCCTACGTGATTGTTTATTCATGTACATGATCAATACCAACACTTGGAAGATTTACTCTGAGGTGATGGCACAGGCTTACAACCATGCATCCGCCGAGGCAAGGACATATCAAGGGAAACCTCCCACAACCACCCTTTATCAGCAAGTAGGGAGTGAAAGCTAGATCCAACCAAATGAGAAGACCTCGACCTTCCAAACGGCAGCGGTGCCTCCCCCTGCCTTACTTAATACTTTGCCAAGTCAATAGACATATCAATCTTAGGGCAAAATGAATGATTTCCATCCTCATCAGTCTCATTTTAGTAGAAGGAGTAAATGACACTACCGTGATAACCAAGGGTATCACCATGATAATCCCCGACCCCAGGCAGTCAACATAGTGGGTCAAACACGTGTCAAGACAACCCCTACCTTGAGGTATGAGGCATACACACATTTGAACGCCACATGTATGGCCATCTACCCCAGTATAGCACACCTGATACCGAAGCCAAAGTCAAGGCACCTGGATTACAAGCCCACAAAGAACACAGGCACGTTTTGTTGATACCACGAGCATAATGGCCATGACGGCGAGAAATGTATCACCCTTTGTAATCATATTGAAGCTTTGGCACGTGAAGGAAAAATTGATCAATTCCTCCTTCACCCTTCAAGGGGTAACCGTAACCAACACTAGGTGAATGTGATATATTCCATAAGTGGCGGCACACCCATATCTAAATCTTCCAATAGGGCTATGAAAAATAGTGAACGAGCTTTAAGGTTTGGCCACCAAGTGTTTCACGTGGAAGACATCAGGGGAGGTAAGTATCAAAAGCCTAACTGTGATCCAATATGTTTTTACCCTGAGGAAGAAAAAAGTATCATCTACCCTGACAACGACCCACTGATTGTGGAAGCTCACACAACCAACTTTGAAGTACGACGAATCCTGGTAGACACGGGGGCTTCGGTCAATATCATGTTTGCTAAAGCTTTCAGGGCACTTAATGTAGCTGAACACTTGCTCGATCGCTCGATTTCCTCTCTGATAAGCTTCTCCGATGATATCGGGCAACATTTGGGGAGCATACACTTACCTTTCACCATTGGTACAGGCCCTTACACAGCTACCATTACCACTAACTTCCTGGTGGTTGATTGCCCAACGGCATACAATGTCATCTTCGGACGCACATGCATCAATGATCTCAAGGCCATGGTATCCACACATATGTTGTTAATGAAATTTTCGACCCTCTATGGCAATGGTTACATCAGAGGACATCAACTTAGTGCACGATCATGTTACAACACTTCGGTCAAGCAACAACACCTGTCTGTGCCCAAGGAAACCCTTTCTATACATGACCAAGTCATAAAGACCAGCCCAGACGAAGCTAACTTGGATTTTCACGGTGGCAACAGTCAACCTGACGATCCTCGAGATGACTATTTCACCCAGTAAGCACAACCCGCTGAAGAGTTGGAGAAGGTCTCTATCTCAAAAGATTATCCGAATCGCATGGTGAAGATTGTCACCACCTTGTCACCACCCATTCGGTTGACATTGATCTTTTTTTTGCAAGAGAACACTGAGGTCTTCGTCTGGTCATACGAGGACATGCCAGGCATCTCTCCTGATATCATATGTCATCGCTTAAGTATTAACCCCAAGACTAAGCCAGTGAGACAAAAGTGAAGATCTTATGACGCTAAACAGTATAAGGCAATGAAGGCAGAAGTTGAAAAACTCAAAGGCATAGGCTTCGTCCGCGAAGTTAACTATCCAACATGGGTAGCAAATGTTGTCCTTGTTAAGAAGAATCCGACCAAGGAAAGTCTCCTGCTCCAAAAGGTCTTGTGGAGAATGTGTGTCGATTACATCGACCTAAACAAATGATGCCCGAAAGATAGCTTTCCTCTTCCTCTCACAGATAGACTTATAGACTCTACGGCAGGGTGTGAACTTTTGAGCTTCATGGATGCTTACTCAGGATACAATCAAATCCTCATGAACCTTCTGGACCAAGAACACATAACCTTCACTACTGACAGGGGACTATATTGCTATAAAGTTATGCTCTTCAGCCTAAAGAATGCAGGAGCAACTTATCAGAGACTGGTCAATTCAATGTTCGCCGAACAGATTAGGAAGAGCATGGAAGTTTACGTTGATGATATGCTAGTCAAGAGCAAACATGCTGACCAACACATCACCAACCTATATGAAACTTTCACCATTTTGAAGAGGTATCGAATGAGGTTGAAGCCCAACAAATGTGCTTTCGGCGAAGGCTCTAACAAATTCTTAGGCTTCAACGAGGCATTGAGGCTAATCCCGAGAAGATCAAAGCAATCCTCGACATGAAGGAATCGGTAACTTTAAAAGACATCCAAAACCTTACTGGCAATATGGCAGCGTTAGCTAGGTTCATCTCCAAGGCCACAGACAGATGTGCTCATTTCTTCAAAGCACTTAAGGGAAGTAAGAAGTACATTACATGGACTGATGAATGCGCTGAGGCATTCAAGAACCTCAAAGACTACATGAGTAAAGCCCCTCTGCTTTCTAAACCTAAGGTTGGTGACACTTTCATTATCTATCTGTCGGTATCGGTTTCAGCAAAAAGTTCCATTCTCATTCAAAATGATGGTAATGTCGAATGGCCTGTCTACTATGCTAGCAAGGCCTTACAAGATGCAGAGACACGATACTCCAACATTGAGAAATTAGCTCTAGCATTGGTCATGTCTGCTCGAAAACTTCGCCCTTACTTCCAAGCATACTTCATCATCGCGCTTACCAATCATCCTCTTCGACAGATACTCCAAAGTCCTGACACTTCCGAGCAAATGATCAAATGGGCGATAGCATTGGGTGAGTTTGACATCTCCTACCAACCAAAGCCAGCTGAGAAGGGCCAAGCAGTGGCAGACTTCATCGCCGATTTCACATATCCTGTTGACATTGTTTGTACGCCTAAAGAAGTGGTTTCATTACCATCGGAAGCTCAGAAAATAAAACCAATAGGCCTAGCATGGAGTCTATATGTTGATGGCTCGTCCAACTAACAAGGTTGTGGAGCAAGACTAGTCCTTACGACCCCTGACAAAGTGGCGATGGAGTATGCTCTTCATTTCAAATTTAAGGCGTCGAACAATGAGGCCGAATATGAAGCCCTCATAGCAGGCTTACATTTGGCCAAACACTTTGGGGTTCAACAAATTGATATCTTCAGTGACTCCCAATTGGTGGTTAACTAGGTCACCAACAACTTTGACGCTAAGGATAACTTCATGGCAGCATATCTGGCACAAACACAATTGTTGTTCAAGCACTTCCACTACCAAATCACCCAAATTCCTTGAGCGGTAAACAGTCATGCAGATGCTTTGGCTCGCCTCGCCTCAGCGGTGAAAGACAAGATTGTGAGAAAAATTTAGGTCGAATTGTTGGCATCACCAAGCACCATGGATGCGGAAGTGTGCAACTTACAACAAGGAGATTGTTGGATTACTCCGATTTATATATTCCTTGCTTATGGCACCCTTCCAAATGACAAAGTCTAAGCTAAGCAGATTCGATACAAGGCTACCCGTTACTTGATCATTAATGACCAACTCTACAAGCGGGGTTTTAACCTACCATACCTAAGATGCCTTACACCCATAGAGGCGGAAATTGCCCTTCGGGAAATACATGAAAGAGTCTGCGAAGATCATGCTGGATCTCGATCCCTAGCACACAAGGCTTTTCGCCAAGGATATTACTGGCCAACACTCCACCAAGATGCCATCAGAATATCCCGCTCATGTGATAAGTGTCAACGCTACGCAACTATTCCTCACTCCCCTCCCAAGCCGTTCACTCCTATGATCAGCCCTTGGTCCTTCGCCCAATGCCTGCAGAGAAGGGCAAGGTTCGCTATGCAATCGTTGCAGTTGATTACTTCACAAAGTGGGCTGAAGTAGAACCCTTGGCAACCATTACTGAGGCAAAAATATAAGACTTCGTATGGAAAAACATTTGCAGCCGTTTGGTATCCTATGTAACGAAGACTATTTGGCATGAATTCAATAAAGAAGTGATTTAGATAACTCGGTTCTAATCCTCTTACATTCCTAGCAATGAAACACTCGGGTTCAAAGCTTCAACATGAATGCTTCCAACATGAAACAAAGTCTAAGTATATGTCAACAAGACTATACAGATAAACGAACAGCTTCACAGTATATTCATTCAATCATAGATTCCAACATATTCATACATAAGCCAACTGTGCTTTGAAAGGGTTCAACATACTTTGTGTCATTCGACACTTGCTACAATGTGCCTAGACACCTTGCCCTTATTCTCACCAACCAAGTGATGAAATATGAAGAAGGAACTCATCTTCATGCCACCAACCAGGTGATGAAATGTACAACCCGTACTCTCCTTCATGCCACCAACCAGGTGATGAAATGTACAACCCGTACTCTAATATCATTTGGCAACTTGCCACTCATGCCATCAACCAGGTGAAGAATGAACTCATCTTCATGCCACCAACCAGGTGATAAAATGTACAACCCGTACTCTTCTTCATGCCACCAACCAGGTGATGAAATGTACAACCTGTACTCTAATATCATTTGGCAACTTGCCACTCATGCCACCAACCAGGTGAAGAAGGAACTCATCTTCATGCCACCAACCAGGTGATGAAATGTACAACTCGTACTTTCCTTTATGCCACCAACTAGGTGATGAAATGTACAACCCATACTCTAATATCATTTGGCAACTTTCCACTAATGCCACCAACCAGGTGAAGAAGGAACTCATCTTCATGCCACCAACCAGGTGATGAAATGTACAACCCGTACTCTCCTTCATGCCACTAACCAGGTGATGAAATGTATAACCCGTACTCTAATATCATTTGGCAACCTACCATTCATGCCACCAACCAGGTGATGAAATGTGCAACCCGTACTCTAATATCATTTGGCAACTTGCCATTCATGCCACCAACCAGGGGAAGAAGGAACTCATCCTCGTGCCACCAACCAAGTGATGAAATGTGATGAAAAGTGATGAAGGAACTCACCTTCGTACCACCAACCAAGTGATGAAAGCAACTCACCATTCATTCCACATACCAGAAGATGAGTGGTACAACTTGTACATGTGAACTCCTAGCATTCACAAATAATCAAAAACCCTCAAGCTTGATAACTCAACTAGGGGAGCACTTATGCCCAACAAGAGTTATAGTCACCAACAAAGTCTTATTGCAAGCCAACAACAACTTCAATGCATGGCATACGAAGATGAAGCTATTCAGCCCTCTTGCATCTGCTTCAAACATTTCCCCTCTGTAACAATGCAAACACTATAGCTCGTAGAAAGCTTCACACACTCTTGATCAAGACAGTGTGAAGCAAAACCAATTTATGGTGCCAACAAGAGCTTCATCAAAGGAGTTCAACCACAATTCTCAAAAGCTTCACACACTCTTGATCAAGACAGTGTGAAGCAAAACCAATTTATGGTGCCAACAAGAGCTTCATCAATGGAGGGTAACCACAATTCTCAAAAGCTTCACACACTATTGATCAAGACAGTGTGAAGCAAAACCAATTTATGGTGCCAACAAGAGCTTCATCAAAGGAGGGCAACCACAATTCTTAAAAGTTTCACACATTCTTGATCAAGACAATGTGAAGCAAAACCAATTTATGGTGCCAACAAGAGTTTCATCAATGGAGGGCAACCACAATTCTCAAAAGCTTCACACACTCTTGATCAAGACAGTGTGAAGCAAAACCAATTTATGGTGCCAACAAAAGCTTTATCAATGGAGGGCAACCACAATTCTCAAAAGCTTTACACACTCTTGATCAAGACAGTGTGATGCAAAACCAATTTATGGTGCCAACAAGAGCTTCATCAAAGGAGTTTAACCACAATTATCAAAAGTTTCACACATTCTTGATCAAGACAGTGTGAAGCAAAACCAATTTATGGTGCCAACAAGAGCTTCATCAATGGAGGGCAACCACAATTCTCAAAAGCTTCACACACTTTTGATCAAGATAGTGTGAAGCAAAACCAATTTATGGTGCCAACAAAAGCTTCATCAAAGGAGTTCAACCACAATTCTCAAAAGTTTCACACTCTTGATCAAGACAGTGTGAAGCAAAACCAATTTATGGTGCCAACAAAAGCTTCATCAATGGAGGGCAACTACAATTCTCAAACCTTCGAAACAAATTCAAGACTGTTCGAAGAAAATTCAATTTATATGGTTCATCTAAACCTTCGACTACTACAAAGTGTGGCTTGCATCACAATCTCTTGCTCAACAATGTGGAAGCAAAATTTATATATGCTGTCTCTCCCACATTTTCAAATTTCTAATTTTCCCAAAAATAAAAAAATAAAAAATAAAAAAAAGTGAAATTCAACAAAGTTTCATCAATCGAGGACAATTACAAATTCTCAAAAGCTTCACACTATCTTGATCAAGATAGTGTGAAGCAAAATCAATTCATGGTACCCAACAAAGCTTCACCTACAAAGCTTCAACTCCAAAGCTTCACCAACAAAAGCTTCATCAATGGAGGACAACTACAAATTCTCAAAAGCTTCACACTATCTTAATCAAGATAGTGTGAAGTAAAATCAATTCATGGTACCCAACAAAAGCTTCAACTCCAAAAGCTTCACCTACAAAGATTCACCCATAAAAGCTTCACCAACAAAAGCTTCACCCACCACAAAAGTTTCACCTACAAAAGCTTCACCCATAATAGCTTCACCTACAAAAGCTTCACCCATAAAAGCTTCACCCACAAAAGCTTCACCCACCACAAAAGCTTCACCTACAAAAGCTTGACTCACAAAAGTTTGACCCACAAAATCTTCACCCACAAAAGCTTAACCTACAAAAGCTTCACCCACAAAAGCTTCACTCACAAAAGCTTCACTCACAAAAGCTTCACCCATAAAAGCTTGACCCACAAAAGCTTGACCCACAAAAGCTTGACCTACAAAATCTTCACCCACAAAAGCTTCACCTACAAAGCTTCAACACAAAAGCTTCACACTATCTTGATCAAGATAGTGTGAAGCAAAATCAATTCATGGTGCCCAACAAAGCTTCAACCTCAAAGCTTTACCTATAAAGCTTCAACACCAAAGCTTCACCTACAAAGTTTAGAATATATATATATATATATATATATATTTTTTTTTTTGAAAATTCAAAAATTCAAAAATTCAAAAATTCAAAAATTCGAAAATTCAAAAATTAAAAAAAAAATTCGAAAAAAATTGCCTAGGCCTCATTTTCTTTGGGCCTAACAACTTTCATAACAAATAAATATGAAGGAGGAGTGCTTCATTCGTCAGCTCCATCGATCGGAGACTTGAGGGACTCCTACCATATGCTACTGCACCTTGATACTCAGAAGTCTCACGACCACTCAGTGACGTGGATTTTTCAAGTCTCCAACCGAGAAGTTTTCCTCACTCGGGAAATTAAGGGAGCACTACCTCAACATATATGCTTCACTCTCAAAGTTTCAACATACAAGCTTCAACAAAAGAAAAAATTCAAAGAACTTAGTGAAGAAGGCCTTGGTGTATTTAACACAATACGTTGAAATGAAGCAAAGCTTGCTTATTGATATCTCCGATAAGTTACAAATATGTACATATACATGAATCAAAATAAACAAACAAGAGGGAGCCTTCACAAAGGTTGCTCATGAGAAGTCTCAGCAGTCACCAGAGCCCTATAAAGAGTAGGCACCGGAGTGTGATCATTCGGAGCCTCAGTACTAGGCAGAACCCCAAAAGGAGGAGGCACCGAAGGTTGATCATTTGGAGCTTCATTATGCGGTACAGCCCCAAAAGACGAAGGCAATAAATGCCTTTGGAACAAACCTACAAACCTCTGATGATCAAGTAAAATCTGACCATCAGATTCTTGCAGCTGGTCAAGCTTCCTCTTCATGTTTGTAGCATAGTCATGTGTGAGCCTGTGCAACTTTTTATTCTCATGCTTGAGCCTTTTGATTTCTTGTTTGAGACATATCACTTCAGCTGCCAATGATTCAACTTGGTGGGTTCGAGCAAATAGGCGTTGGGCCATACACAGAACCTACACACTGAACACTGTGAGCCAGAAAATTCTTAACAACCAACTCATCAGACCGCTTGGAAAGTAGTTTGTTATCTTTAGGTGTAAGAAGGTTCCTAGCCACCACCGCAGCGGTTATATCATTCTTCATCACAGAGTCCCCAACGGTAAGAAAACCAGTAGGGAATAAGAAGGATGGGCGCCATATGTTGTCTTCAGAAGGCATGGGTGCCTCTTCACCAAAGTTCAAGTCAAGACGACGATCGGATGGGCCAGACATTCTCAGAAATGATGAAGGAGAAATGAGGTGTAATAAATCTCTTAAGTACAAAAATAAGGGGAAAATTCCTACAAGCAATAACTTTCTGAATGTACTTCTTGCACACAATTGGTACCCTTATAAAAAAAAGGGTAACAGGGCCGTTGGTTCAAAAATCGAAGAGGCACTACTCTTCGGATTTTGAAGAGGCACCACTCTCCACACGTAACATCAGTTCCTCGGGTACCACAAATAACTTTGCCAAAGATCTCTGACAAAGTTTAGACATATAAATTTTAAAGGTCCAGCTACCTTACTATTACCCACAAGGGTAAAGTAACAGCATCACTACCTGATAACTGAAAAGTTCCTATGTGTGTCAACCTCCGTGCTCCGTGGCAAGGTAGACTGGCAAAAATGCCCAACCTTTACTCACATTCGAGAAAACGCTCTCAACAGGATTACTTTCTAAAAAAAATCGAAGAGGCACCGCTCTCCGAATCTCAAGAGCCAGACTCCCAACAGGATTGCTTTCTCAAAAATGGAAGAGGCACCGTTCTCTGAATCTCGAGAGCCAGATCCCGGACAGGTTTTCTTGTTCGAAAACCGAAGAGGCATTGCTCTCCGAACTTCGAGAGACAGATTTCCTTGGATAAAGCTTGTCTGCAATCTTCATACGCAACATCAGCTTTCCAGATACTACATACCACTTTTTCAAAGTGCTCTGACAAAGTTAAAACACGTGAAGCTTGCAGCTCCCATTACATTGCTACGACCAAGAAGGGTAAAGAAATAACATTATTACTTGCTCAAAAATCGAAGAGGCACCGTCATCCGAATCTCGAGAGCCAGACTTCCAACAAGATTACTTTCTCAAAAATCAAAGAGGCACCGTTCTCCGAATCTCGAGAGCCAGATCCCTGACAGGATTGCTTGTTCGAAAACCGAAGAGGCATCGCTCTTCGAACTTTAAGAGCCAGATTTCCTTGGATAAAGCATGTTTGCAATCTTCACACGCAACATTAGCTTTCCAGATACCACATACCACTTTTTCAAAGTGCTCTGACAAAGTTAAAACACGTGAAGCTTGCAGCTTCCACTACATTGCTACGACCAAAAAGGGTAAATGAATAGCATTACTACTTGTTGTTAGGGAGACTCCTATATATGTCGACCTCTATCCTTCATGGACAGGCAGACCTGCAAAAATGTTCAACCCTTCCTCATATCTGAGAGGGCACTTCCAATGAAGCCTCTCGAAATACCCAGCTTTCTTCCCCTCTAATAATACATATGCAAACCAGCCACACCAGAGCAAGAGTATCTCATATCATCAGGGTGCTCGTGGTTCTTCCCCCCTTCTTGTTGGTACTCTTCCCTTTGATGTTGATGGTTAAGCCCTTCCCCTTAAAATGGGTGCTCGTGGAGGTAGTGATTGATTTTGATGTTGTTGAACTTCAACTTGAGGTGGTCCAGGAAATGGAGGTGGCATTTCATTTCCTTGTGTTGTATTCTCCTCACCTCCCAAATTAGCCGTGCCTAAAACAATAAACCACAAATCATTTAGATTGAATTATAGAAATAGATAATAAATACTAAGAAAATAAAAGAGGAAATTAAATTATTTACTTACTTTTTTCTAAGCATTCAAGTTCTGTGTAGAAATTGAATTCGTCGAGTGTAGGCTCTTTGTAGAAACAAACTTCATTTCCTCTAAGCCAATCACTTGTACACACTAAAGCCTCAACCGTTTTAGGTGTTGAGGAAACTCTAAAATGATCAACAACTCTCCCACTAAGACTAAAGGCGTTCTCACTAGTAACGATGCTACTAGGAAGAGCCAATACATCCTGAGCAACTTTACTAAGAGTTACATATGTACCACTATTTCCTTTCCACCAATCCAAAAGATTGAAACCCTCATATGTTATGCTTTGATGTAGATCATTGAAGTACATATCCACTTCATTGGCTATCTTAAATTATTGTGCCGTCGCTCTCTTTTGATGGATCCTCCACATCCGGATCATTATCCCAACAATCTTCATAACAATCATTATGCAAATAATCTTGAGGTGAGGGAGTGCCTGGTTGAAGGTACCACTAGGTTGGTTGTGTTTTCGTTTTCCTAATACCGAGACCATAGATGTACTAGATTGGCTACTAGACCCATCCATCCTAACAAATATAATAACAATGCACATTAATATATCACAACCATAGTTTAGCATATATCCAAATTCCAATACAATAAATCAAATATCCAATTCAAATGCAATAACATATTCAATATGTGCAAAGTAAGTACAACATTAAATTTTAAATCTATGCATGCTAAATGGCATTTCTTAAGAGGAAACAATTAAAGAGAATTCTCAAATCATATCTATTTGGATAGAGTACTAAGGTAACAATTAAGGAGAATTCTCAAATCAAATAATATATATTCTCAAATCAAATCATATTACAACAAACTTTCAAATATGCATAGTTAGAACAGATCAAGGAAGAAAAGGACATTCAAAATCTATTGCAACTCCCTAAACCTTCTCAGAGCAACGCAAAAGAGATTCTTCTTCAACAAGCTTTGCTTGCATTCAAAGAATGAGGTAACAGATGGTGACCTCACTTTTGTTAGGTAACATATGTCTTTCTAGTTTCTAATAAAAAAGACATCAATGTTGGAAATGTGCCCTAAAACCAATCATATGATGATACTTTACGGACATTTCACAAAGTTAAACTAATGTACTTTAAATATAAAGGGCAAAGATTATTGTTTGAGCCGTCTCATATAAATGTTATATGCTTAAATGATAAGTCCAAGGAATATGTGATTGGGAGAATGCAATCTAAAGAAGTTAGATTCATGAGACCATTCTTTCGTAGACACATCCTAAACGTTCCTGATCATAGGATTGCCAATTGGGCATTGACAGTCCGTTAAGATCAGTACGTGCTGTGTCTTCTCTCAGGGAGAGTGACTAGTCTCGAGTCATTGGTGTGTGTGACATCAAGACAAGTACGTAGGTGCTCAATAGAGAATGAGTTCACTGAACACGATCAACGAAGAATTCTCATATTCATGTCACATGAGAACTCATGGTTGGGATAATGCAAAGTAGTCCTTTGACCTGAGGCATCACAGTTATCTTGTGGTTAAGTCCTTGATCTTTGATTATGTCAAAGTCACCCCATCCGCGGGTGTCCACGGCATCGTTGGGGTTAAGCCACTTAGCCATGGAGGCAATTGAATGCGCAACAAGGGATCTCTAACCTTCAAACCGTTTGGGGGAGAATACTCTATGATATGATTGAAAATCTCTGATCAGAGTATGAATGAGATTTAGGAAGGCGTTCCAAATCACATTCAAGGTAATCATATAAGTAAACGAATCACATTAGATAGTAGACATGAATAAACTATTAAACCAAACAATGTGGTCAAGAGTATTGTATTAGAGAAAGACCGTATTGCATTTGTAATCCTAAACTGAATAGGTTCTCCACCTCTTCTGATTAGCTTGGGTAACCATGATATGCTGCTAGGTGTTACTCATGGTTTGTGGAAGCCCTAAACGTGTATAATCACTAAAGGGAGAATTGAAAGTAAGTTTCAATTCATAATCGGTTTGAAAGAGTTCTAATCGCCCACTGCCTCGCTAAAAGGAACCTAATGGATCGTACACCGTGTAAGGTAAAGATTGAAGAAACAACGGAGATGAGTAAGAATAATTAAATGGTTTAATTATTTATGGCAAGGATTAATTAATATGTTAATTAATCAAACGAATAAGTTCGTTAAAAGACCACGGGTTAGTTTTGGGCCTCAAGGCCCAATGGGCTTCGAACATCAAGCCCATTGACTTAAGTTGTATGATAACTTAATGACTAATAATTCATAAAGGCCCTAAAAGCCCAATGAAACCCAATGGCCGGCCATTTAGAGATGGAGTGGGTTTTGGACTTATTTACAAGTTTGCCACTCTAATGAATTAAGGTATAAATGTGACTTTATAGCCAAAATTCATTTAGGGTTCTTTTGGAGAAAATTGGAGAGAACATGTCTCTCCTTTTTCTCTCTAGGAGGCCGGCCCCCTTGGAGGGATTAGCTAGCAATCCCACTCCTCCAAGGTCACTCATTTCTTCTCCAATCTAACCTTGGTGTGGAGACTTAGAGGTTCTCTATTTTGAGAACTTGGAGAAACCTTTTCATCCATCCAAATCCATAGATTTAAGATGCAAGGAATGAAGGCCCTCTCTTTGGGTGATTAGCCTTTGCTTATGCAAAGAGGAATCTACAAAGGTATAAATTTCTCAACTCACTTTGATTTGAGTTGAGTCTTGGTTCACCAATCTACTAGGCTTTGAATTTCATGGGTAATGTTTTTTTTTTTTAGTGCATGCAAGCATGATTCCGCCTTTAATTGTTAATTGCATGCTATATGATGTTGCTCAAATGAACATGTTTTCACAAAATCTTCCTTCAATCAACCCAAAGCAACATCAAACTCGAATTCCTTTAAATTCAGTGGTATTATAGACTATCTTGGCGCAACCATGATCAAGCCAATAATTTCAATTCTCTTTTTATGCAACAAATGAAGGATAACTTATCCAACCTAGTCACTGTGTAACTCAACACTATAAAATTCATCGAAACAAATGAATTGTTGTACCCACATAATAAACAATGAAGACTCAGAAGCTAGAGAATTTCAAATGTGATTATGTAAACAAGAAGGAAGGGAGAGAAAAAAATCTTTACAAGAATATATTCTCAAACATATAACGTATACAGGTTTTCAATTACCTACTAGCACTAAAATTTTCAATAAAGATACCATAAAACATCAGAAGTTTCAGCAAAAGTTTCAACTTCCAAGAATCAAAACATCGCAGCCATGTACATCATTGTTTAAGCATAATGCAACATCAACTGGACTACACTAGACTGCTCAACCCTATTACATATCTTCTACTTCATGACCCTCAAAACAAGAACTCGGCAATACAAACTCAGCACAACTATTACACAAAATAACAAAATCTAGGGCTGCAATTCACCCAAGCACAATTCTTTTCAATGCTAATTCAACCACATCAGCAACAAAAATACAAGAATTCTTCTTTATTTTTTGATGTAATTATCGAACAAATATCATATACACAATCTAAAATATCCTCATCCGGATATATACTCAGCATTAACATCAAATCTTAATTTCCCGTAACCAAACAAGATGCTAAATCAAATAATGGACCCAAAAAAAGTTGAGTTTGAGAGATGATTTTTGACATACCGGATCATTAACCTCAGGTTTAAGTTTCAACGATCTCTTTCTTTACTCTGCTTGGTAAAGGCTAACTGTATAAACCATAAATCATCAACCTCCATATCAGTATCTTCCAAGTGCTAAATTTCACAAACCCTAATCTAGAATTCGAACCCTAAATTAATTCCAAAATTTACCTGATTTGGGGGAGAATCGGTACACCATGGATGAAGAAGTCGAGAGAGAGAGAGAGAGAGAGAGAGAGAGAGAGAGAGAGAGAGAGAGAGATCAGAGAGGTGAGCGGCATTGGTGGTCGTGGCTCTGCCTCTGTGTCATGAAGGAAGACTCCTCCACAGTGAGGGATGAGAAGTCGAGAGAGAGAGAGATCAGAGAGGTGATAGGTCAGTCAAGAGAGAGGTGAGTCACTTGTGTGATGTGTGTATGCCCGGATTCGAAGACGGAGAGAGAAATCGGCGAGGGTGGTGAGGTGAGGTCGAGTCAAGAGACGGAGAAAGAAAGTGATTAAGTTCTAAGGGTTTGATTTGTATTCAATGGTTGAGATTAAATCTCAACCAAATCCGACATCTATTACAATTCCAAATATATATTTAAAATTAAATAATATATATATTTTTATTTCGGTTCTGTTCAGGATTACCGAATGAATGAAAATGTGAGATTGATTCCCGTACCGAAATTTCGAGATTGGTTCGGTATTGGGTACTGAAATTTTTGGTATTTTCGGTTTGGTATTTTTTCGGTTTGGTTTGGAATATTCGGTATTTTTCCACCCCTACACGTTACGTAAGGGTAATCGGAATAGAAAAGCGGAATTGAATTTCGATTATGGGATACTCCGGTGTTTATCAAATATTGGGAAATCAAAAATTCGGTTGACTTACGTAAATTTTGGAAATTTGAGGAACTGGATTCCCTACAGTTTGATGGTACTTGGATTCCGGATTGCTGGGATAATTGGAATTGACTTTCTCTCCCAATTATGCCGTTATTTATTCGTAAATTTTCAAAATTGCCCTTCCTATTAACCCATCATAACCCTAGGGTTATCTCACTTTCTCTTTAGTGCATCTCCATTTCTCTTCATTTGCAACTCTTATCAAATTTACGTACAGTTTAACCCTGTTTGTCTTCTGCGTTTTCATCTCTATATTGATTATGGTTACGTAAACAGGCCATAAATTCATCTACTGGGTATCTCATTCTTTCTCATGGTAAGTAAACATGCACTTAAAAGATTAAACTTATGATCTACCACTCCGTAATGTTACTTGAGTTGACTCTTAAACATATTAAAATACATTAATTTAGAGTAATGTTAGGTAGATTAAATTTGTAAACTAAATAATGTGTCACCAATTAAAAATAAGCATATTAATCAACACTTCAGTAATAATCCAATCGTCAACTTGAATGTCATTTAGTTTATAAAATTTAATCTCCCTAACATTACCCTTAGAACAAATGTAAATACTAAACCTTAGATGCAAAAGTAAACACTGTCAACCCTCAATTTAGAACTTAGAAGTAATTTGCAATACAAAAATGTATATATAAGCCACTTAGTACTACAATATGATGATATTTCTCTTCACTTATAAGTGAGAGGTTTTAGATTCAATTATGCCAAAGTTAGCTTACCCCTCCATCCTTTTAACGTAAAGAATATCGTTTGTTAAAAAAAAGGTATATATAAAAAAGAAACTTTTTACACAAGTCAAATTTCAATGGACCATCACTAAATTTATTAAGTTTGGATCCATAAACAGATGCACATAGGTTAGAACGAGACATTGACCATAGCCTATTAATTGGAAAATAAAGTAACTTCATTAACTACAAAGTAATGTACATTATACCTATATACCAAATATTAATACCTTTTTCCAAAATCAAACACACAAACACATGCAAAACATAATACCCCAGAAAATACGTTACCATTAACATTATAAAATCACTGACAGTTAAAATACGTTTTTCTTAGGGACTTGGTCCAAACCGACCCTTATTTTTATGTCACATTTTTTCTTACTTTATTCTATAATTATCGTCATTCAGTTTATGAATTATTGACTCTTGTTGTTGGACTCCCTTCACTTGTTTTGTTCTGCAGGTCTTGCAGATCTCTCAAACTGTGAGGTCATTGCATGAATTGAAGTTAACATGGGGATGACTGAGTTTGTTACGGCAGTTGCCTCATTCTCGGCTCCCCGGAGCCGATCTTTATTGTTGTAATTAAATTATATTAAAATATAGTTCGAATAAATAAAATTGAGTTTAAGAAAATAAAATATTCTTTGTTTACAATGATAATTATTCTAATTAAGGTCAATCGTACAACAAAATTCTACACAATAATAGATATATTTGTATAATTGCAATTCATTCACAATAATTATCACTTTTATTATTATTTGGTGAAAAATGTAACTCAACAAGTAATACTTTATTACTGTAAAGTTTTTTTTTTTTTAAGTGTAGAACAATAGAAGTTAGGTATGTCTGACCAAAAACAAAAAAGTTGGATGAATATCCTCTCTAGATTTTCTTTGTGAGGATACTAGGGATCAACTCCTCTCAGTCTTTCATTACATTATGCAGTTAACTTTATTAAATACTGTTTGTGTTCAATTTTATATTAAAAATTCAAAATAATTTCTGACCGTATGATGACTAATGAATAAATACGATAAACCCTTAGGATTCTCACAAAGAGAATCCAAATAGCACCCTGTTCCAAAAAAGTTGGCTATGTTGACCAGATTGTGTTAAGCTACCTACCTTTGTACAGTAATGTAGACGACCCAAATGCCCCAAACCATGAAAGCCTTTGAAAGGTCCTCCTCCTCCCCCTCCATAGACAAATGAAGCCTCTCTCTCCCCCTACAATATTTTGTGGTCTCCCTATTTATATATATATAATTCCTATACCAAAACTCAAACTGTTCACGGACAGTGGAGTGGCGAAAATGCCCCCCAAAATGATCTTCTTAGTGTTATTTTCCCACTTTTGCACAGCAAAATGGCGATTTTGCCCATCGTCTCCGCCGGGTCGACCATCGCTGGGATTCCTGTTCAACTTCTTTGCTTTTTGTTTTTCTGATTTCCATCTGTCTTGTCTCTCGCGATTCTTATTTTGCAAGCTGCATCTTTTTCTATCTCACACTCCCTTTTTTCCTTGTCCAGCCTTTGCATATTTCTGGCCTCCGTTACCAACTTCTGTTTGGTAAATTTTCTCAATTCTACGAATTTATTTGTGCCCTTTTTGGATTCCATTGGAATCCGTTTTTTACCCACATAACCTAACGTTTTCTGGTAAGCTTTCTAGCCTTTTCAGTCTACTCGATTAATTTGATTTTTGCATTATTGGTCTTCGAATTTTGGGGGTTTTTGTATTCAAGCTTGCACGCCCTTTGTGATCAAGGTATATAATTTTTGTTTTTCGTATTGAATCTTTCGTTGAACAAGTTTTTTTTTTTTTTTGTTTGTGTGTTTCATTTCTGAGTGTGGGTGTATGATTTTGTTGGCCGTGTTCTGTTCGCAAATTCGTTAGCTGTAAAAGATAAATAAATAAATTTGGGGTTTTTGTTTGTGTGTTCGGATTTGAATGTTGGTGTATGATTTGGTATGCTTCCGGACTTCCAGTCCACAGTTGAGAGACAAGGAAGTTTCAAGATATGAAAGTTTAGGGTTTTTGTTTCCCTAATTTTCCTTCGGTTTTCTCTTATGAGTATTTTTTATTAGGCTTTTTGTGTCCTAATTCCTTAGTCACCTTTCACCAACTAATTGGTTTTGCTATGGTAGTCCTTCGTCTATTTATATATCCTAATCATTTTTTCTGTTTATCCTAATCATTTTTCTGTTTATCCTAGTTATTTTTGTGTTATATCTTTTCTGACTCGGATCATATTGACGAAATTACATAGCAATACGACAAGTGACCACATGAATTACAATCTGATGAATTACAATCCAATGAATGAGTTAGAAACTAAAAATACATTAGTTTCATCAATATGTTGATCAAATGAATGAGTTAGAAGCTGAAAATTACATTAGTTTCTTACTGCTTTTATTACTGAACATATTTTGTGTATATGTAGTGCTTTATTTTCAAGGTTTTTTCTTTCAACACCATGTGAATGTATGAATGGTGATTTGAGGAAAATGTAGACATGGCTTTCACCATATTTCGATGTTTAATTATGCAGTGGTATTGAAGCTAAGGAACCTAACTCAGCCATTAAAAATTGTGCTCGAGCTTAGTGTATTAAGAATGGGGAAGGAGTTTAAGGTCGAAGTTGAAGTGAATGGCCATGTTCGCCATAAGAATTTATTGAGGTTGCTTGGTTATTCAACTGAAGGAGCTCATAGGTAATTTTTATATTCATTTACTATATCCTGTAATCTTTCGAGTTTTGATCTTTTACCAAGTTGTGTTTTGTTTTTTAAATGCTTCAAGTTCATGGTGATGAAAGCTACTATATTTAAAATCGCCACTTTTTATTTCTTTCCATTTTTCAATGTATCAGACAACTTGGTTCTAAGATTAGTACATATTTTATCTTTCAGATTTAAAAACAACGATTGGGCAGTTCTCTCTGGTAATTGTGTGGATGGAGTTGGTTTCCTTTCTCCACTTTTACTAATTTTATTTAAGTTCATCTATGCCATATAATTGTTTTGGGAGTTATTTGGAATTTAATTCAACTCTTCTGTGTTTCATTTAACGAAGATTCGAAATTTATTCAATAGTTTACTAATTTTGTGTGTTTTTTTCCTTAAAACATGTGACCCAACTTTTTCTCTTAGGAGCGAAGAACATGCATTCACTTTACTTAGGGTTGTCCGCAATAGAAACTTACAGGTTAGTTCATTTCATTAGTATTTCATTTTACTTGAAACATCTCGACATTATATTATTTAGCGAGATAACACATTCTTTGTTTTTGCAGAAACCTTTGGCCTAGGCTTGAAAATTTTGTCTTTGGCTGACTGATCAATGCTGACAGGTAAAGTTATAGTTATTTATAAGAACTTCTTGAATATTCTTAGATCTCAGGTCTATTTGGGGCGGGTGTTTTGCCAGTTGGAGTTCATTTTGGGAATTGATTGACGGTTTTGGTTTTAGGAGAGAGCGGCCCCTGTTTTCTGGGATGAATCCTCCTGCCTTGCCGTATTCATTGCAATATCATTGAAGGGTCAATATTTCTAGTATTTTTGTTTTTGTTTTTGCTACATGTTGATGCATGTTAAGCCTGCTTTCTTCCAACCTTAAATACATCCTCTATTCTATTTGACGAACTATTGATTTACACACACACACACACACACATATATATATATATATATAATTTTGCTTTGGCTACATCATGATGCATGTTTGTTCTTTGCGATTTTTTTGTTGGGGCTAAGGTAAGTGATTTGTTGAGTTGTAATTTTTGTTGGGGGTATGTTCGTGTCATACAAACAGTAAAATGACAAAAGACTCTATATTGTAAACCATTTTAATAGTAGATTGTTACTAGATTTATCTAATTGCAAAAGTTTGAGATTTTTATTTTCTGAGTTAAGCATTTAGCTCCTGGTTTCCACAAAATCAGTATTTAAATAAATTTTTTTCTATAAGAATGCGGTGATGATATTTTTTTCCCAACAAATTTACATTTGTATGTGGTTGTGATGAATATGCCTTATATGTTGTGTTGTAGATTATTTGGGTCGGTATTGGAATACATCTTTTGTAATCTGAAGCCTATTACTGATTTAGCATTTGCAAATGGGTATTCTGCTTAAATTTACTTTATTTTATTTTATGATTTTGAATGTTTTCTTTGTACCTTCCAATCTTGCATGTAGGTGTATAATTTGGTTTTGTCATTAAGATGAGCAATTTCAAATGCTTCCTTTGGGTTTTCTCAAACAAATAGTTGAAATATCTTATATTAGTTAATGTTATTACGTTGATTGTTGTTCATATTATTTGCTTGCATTTCCTTTTCTTATGATTTATTTAAAAAGATAAATTTGCTTAAATTAGTTTGGTTACTTTACAAGAAATCTTATATGGATTTTTAATCGACGAATTCCAGTTTCTAACACTGCATTTTCTTCAATTGTAGGTATTTGAACGTTATATGTCTAAATTTTGTTCAATAATTAGAAAGAACCTTTTGTTCACTAGGTAAAAGCCTATTGCTTGTATAGCATAAAACTATTCTTACACAATCAAAGTATACAGTGTCTACATATGCAGGAGATACGTTGGAAATAAAGTACAATATAAAATATTTTTGTTTTATTGATTAATTGACTAACTTCGTGATGGTCATTTGAGGCTATACAAACTAAATTTGTTGTAGGTAAGCTCATATTTAGGTAAGAACCATGAATGTCTCATCGTTGTCAATTTTTGCTTATTCCAGCTTCACATTATTCTAAAGCCGTAATTATGGAAAGAAAAAAAAGTTTCCAACTATGACACCCAAGAAAGGTAGTAGCTTCTCTTTCTTTGTTAACTTGTTAAAAATGATTTCCTAAGCAGTTTTGTTTTTAATTTATTCATTTGCAGTGTGGAAAATTTGTGATTATCTCATTGAGCCCTCCCTTTACTGCCCGCACAAGTGGTCGACGTTCCGAATCGCTTTTTGTAAGTAATGTTTTAGTCTTTGTAATATTTTACTCTTTAAATTATTGTTGTGATGTTCTAAATCATCAAATTAGGTATAAGATCAGTGGATCTGCTGAATTTGATAATATCATGCAACAATGTGGTGAGCTTTTTCACATTGCATTATAATATTTAATATATAGAATTAAGCATTGTAACTTTCAGTAATCTTTTTCTTTTGAGTGATGTATTTCATATATTGTCTCCTCCAACTAAGCTCTTGAAAAGCTTTTCTATAAAACTTATAGTTGTGGAAAGTGTCTTATCCATCCATTAATCCTTTACCAAAATAAGCAAATCATTTTAATTAGTTTATGCCAGATCATATGAATTATGAGGTTACTATTTTGATTGTTTAATTACCCATGTTTCTAACACTGCATTCCTTTTTTTTTAATAAATGTGCTTCATTTTTTGTTCTGAAATGTAGTTTACAAAGGAAAATCCATATGCAAACTAATCTACTACAACTCAAAGTTAAAGATCAGGAAGAGCTCATGAAAGAAGCAGTGACAAGCATTTTACAAACGTCTCGTAGTTTTCATTCAACAATCAAGGCGTATACAGTCACTGGGTTGGAATTTATATGCGTCTTATGTTTCTACTCCCTGGTTTGGTAAAGAAGAAACTTATATTTTGTTTTACATTTAACTCAGTATAAATTTTAGGGGTTGTGTTTTTAGTATTTTCGGGTCTGAGTTCTGTATATATCAGAATAACAGTAACTTTTTGTATGTTTTGTGAATTTGTTGTTATTCTAGCAGGAACTGCCATGGTGGCAGGGAACAAACATAAAAGCAGTGTTATTCCAGAATTTGATAATATTATTCAACAATGTGGTGAGCTTTCTCATTACATTGGGTACGATTGTTAAAACTTTCAATTCATTGTACCTATATTGAAACAATTTTTTATGATACAATCTTTTTATATATTTCGAATATAATCTTTCATACAATTTCTAATTCCACAGCAATGCGCTGGTAGTAATTTGTAGTATATATCTAAGTGTTATTTATTTTTTTATGTAAATTGAATAAATTTTACAAAAATAAAGAAACAAAAATAAACGATATGTGCAGAAGAACAAAAACCATTTATTTCTGTCTTTGACCAATTAACCCTGTAAAGTTGTGTTTGAATGGTATATTTTAGTTTTGTGGCTTTTGTTTTGTCACCACAATCATTTTCCATGTACTGAGTGTTTATTTTTTACCTTAGATTTGGTAGCTTTTTTGAAAAGAAACCTATGAGGAGGGTCCATTTGGATAAACCAGGCACTTTAAAACACAAACCAAATTATAGAAATTTACTGATTGTTTTTCATATAAATTCCATGTAATGTGGGATGATTCCAATTTCTCAGTTACATGTGTCTAGAATTATAACATGTTTACTTCTCAACACGAGTGGAGGTAGGGGGCAATGCATGCTTCTGACCCCAACAAAATGCATGTGTTAACTACAATCCTCTTAGTTCATCTCATTCTTGGTTTTGAGAGTACTTGATTACTGATTAAGGTGGGTTTAGGAAAATTAGGGCTCATTTAGATGTGCTTTTAAAATGACTGAAAGTGCTTTTAGAGAAAATGTTTTTTGGGTCCAAAAGCACTTAAAGTGTTTTTTCAGAATTTACTTGCATTTTTACTAAGGATTGATTCCAAAAAAAAAAAAATCACTAAAAACGCTTTCAGTCATTTTAAAAGCACATCCAAACAAGCTTTTAATTGTTATACTGATTTACAACATTTAAGCATTAAAAGAACTAATCTAAAAAAATGGTGGGTCTATAAAATCATATAAGTGTGATATCATGGGTCTAATAGAGGGTCAGATCCGATTGGCAATCACGATTTACTTTTTGATCATTTGAGAGCATCTCTAAAGGAGATATCAAATATAATATGTTAAAATTTTGGTTGATGGCTGATGTGATTAATTGAATACAAATGTTAAGTCTTCTTCATTTTTAATGGATGTGTCAAATATTTATTTTATTATTATGTTGGACCACATAATTACATTAACTATTAAAAAAGTATTAAAAATAATTTTAGTTTTTATTATATTGGTTGTCAATGAGACTCATACAATAAAAAATTAAATAAAAATATTTGATTCGTTTGTTCATTGTCAAAAAAGACAGCTAGAAAGCAATAAGTCAAATGGCTTAGCTGCCATGTCATATATGGCATCTCAATTGGAGAACTGTGACGACCCGTCCCTAATTTTCTATGTAATTTCTTGCCGAGTGTGTAAATTGACATTTTTTTCCTGGTTGGCAATGTGACGTGGATGTAGTATTCAGTGTTTATTTTATTTTTCCTAGTAGCATAATTAAATAGTACCCGTTGTTACGAACGCATGAGTGCGAGTTAGACCTGAATCGGAGCTATAACGAAAAAGTTGCGCTCAGTCAAAATACGTTAACAGCAGGTAGAATTGTGCACACATGTGTGCTAATTTATCAGTGTTGGAAACATTGTTTTTGATAAGGAGACGGATTTTTGTGTACGACTTACTGTACCAAAATCTGAAAACCTTATCATTTTCTTCTTTTAAAAACTGTCCCGTGTGCCCTAAAACTTCACAACCAATCTTTTTCCCTCATTTTGCTGTTCACCAATCAACATCTCTCCACAATTCCTTCACCAATCAGAGAACTCACTCCTCTCAACTCTCCGCCAATCAGAACACACTCATTCTTTTTCTCTCTTCTCTCTCTCACCCCGTAACCTCTTTTCTCTCTGCAACTCCCTTAAACAATCACCAAATCTCTTAGATCGAGCTCACAAACACCACCATTGTACTCCTCTCGAACCCGTGAACCCAGCCGATGGTGAAATGATTGAGTTTTGACTCGCCATCACGGAAGCTTCGACTCAGTGAGTTTTCCTCCAATGAGTTTTAGGCCGAGTTACAAGGTTTTAGGATGTATGGAAGCTTCTACACAACTCCCTAGGGTCCCTGGACTAAGTTTGGAGTCGAGTTGACATCAAAACAAGCGAGTTCGAGGAGTTGAAGTTTAGGCCAAACCTTTTGAGGCTTTTTCAAGCCATTTCCTGTCCATTTTTAGACTTTTGAAAGGTACAATCTTGTTCTACTCTTCACAAGCTTCATTTTCATATAAAGTGCATAAAAAATGGTTGAGAAATAAAGAAGATATGAAGCTTTGAAAATTTTCCCAGTTTCTGGCAAAAATTTGCAATTTTCGACGAAACCAGACGGCGGTGACCGGCAGAAGGTCATTGGAGAAGACGAAGAATATTCCGGCAAAGTTGACGGAATATTCTAACGGCGTTAGGTAACTTCGTTACTATTTAACGGAATATTCCGTCAATTCTGACGAAATATTCCTAACGTCCGTCAGTCACTGTCAGGTGCATGGGCTTGCGCGTGGGCGCACGTGTGGTCGTGGGCTAGGCGGTGCATAAGGGCGCGTCCATGACTTTGTGTAGATCATTTTCGTTTATTCAAACCTTCCATTTGAGCAAAGTATGGGAGATTTACCTAGCCTTTTTGAATAAGTCCTATTTAATTTATTAGTTTAGTTATTTCACATATAGGTGAAAATTATCCCGAGGACGTACGAGGTCAAGTGAGGCTAGGTGGCTACGATCCAACCATGTACCAGTGAGTGGACATTTTATTTTCGTATATATATATACCTTATAGTTTCAACAAATGCTTTTGAATTGATTTATGCATATCATGCCACTATGGTTTTTAGATTGATATTATGCCTATTATGCCTTGATTAAATATGTTATAAGAAATGTTATATTGCTATGAAATGCCAAAATAATCCTATGGGATGCACATGTACGTTTATTATGTTGACTAGAATTATTGAATGGTTATGGCATGTTTATATTTATGCATGTAGTCTGCTCATCATTGCTACACCCCGGTATTAGTGCTTGCTCAGGGCCAAGGCTAGTCTTTCACGTGTATGTTCACCTCTGCACCGCACGCTCCCCTTGGATCCAAGTAGGTGCCAGTCATGTCATACAAGTTGCATTAGATAACTCTGACTCATAGATGACTGCGATTATCACTATTCTTCATTTGATTGTAGCACTAGAGTGTACTTATACATTACACCGCAGTCTTGTTCATGTCAGAAACTATCTGCATGAACTCGTGTGCTAGCGTAGATTGATGAGCAACCTGTTTTCATTATGCTATTGTTGAGATATTGTAGTTTGACATATGTCTGGCATCATTGTTATTTACAGTTGTTTTCATACTTATACGTAGTATGATTTTCTGGAAACTATACACGATTTACAACGAGGGGTTAGTATGTTCGGAAAATAAATGTGTTTTATAAACCTTTGTTTTTGTGCCCACTCACCCTTCTATTTTTTCGCCCCTCCAGGTCTTAGACAACCGAATTCTGTGTGGCATACAAGAAAACTCTGGCGGGTTCTGACATATCTAAATAAATGTAGGGAGCCTTTCTTGGTTGTGTATTAAGCACTATAATTAGTTCTGATTGCACACTTTTGTTACCTATGCTCTAAATATTTGTATTCTATGAGTTCTACCCACTACTGCGCACTCACTTTATTAGTTAAATAAGTTCTAGTTTCGGTTTTAAATTATTCACATTATTTCATCACTTATAGTTTTGGTTACATCACCTTCGGGTGACGGTCAACATGCCTTGACTTCGGTCAGGGTGTGTCAAGAACACAAATGTCTTTTAATCTTATTTGGCATATTTGACATGCCCCTGAATTTTCATTTAGTCTTAATTTATCCCTTAAAACTGGTTTTGTCTCAATTTGCCTTGTAACTGACATTTTTCATTCTTTTGGTCTCACTTCACCCATTGTTTCGTTAAAGAAACGTTAAAATTGAAGTGCATTTTGGACACTTCATTTTTACACACCTCTTAAAAAATGTAAGTTAAAGTCGAAATTCTAATTATTTATTGCCAATTAGAGTAAGTGACTAAGCAATGTGAAGCCTTTGGTTAAAAAATGTGCACATTTGCCTTAGATAACTTTTTTGTTTAGGTTTTTGGGTTTGCATTAGAAGTATTTTGGACATAGTAGCTTAATGGTTTTTTTATTTATTACTAGCAAAGGTCACCTACTCTTAGTGTTGACAAAGATATTTTTTCTATTTTTAAATATTTGTTTTTTAATTTTTTTATGAGAGGAGTTATTTGTTTTTAATAGGTTGGTAAGCATAAAAAAAAAATAGGGGTTGGCAGAGAGAGAGAGAGAGAGAGAGTTGGGAGGGTATTGATAAAGTGACATGGTTGTGAGTGAGTTGGGAGGGTATTGATAAAGAGAGAGAGAGAGAGTTGCGAGGGTATTGATAAAGTGACATAGTTGTGAATTTTTTTTTTGAAAAAGTAAAAACTTAGTTGTACAAAATTACTTTAATGCCCACATTGTTTTCTATTCTATTATCTTCTTTCAATTTTGTATTAAAGGGTATAGTAGTAATTTTATTAGTTTTTGGTTGACAAACAATATTTTATTAATATGTAGTTTAGATTATATATGATGCAATTGTTCTAAGATCAATTTTTTATGGTGAAACTTGTGATTAGGCCAACTTTGATTAGAAATATATTTGTGAATAGGTTGATCATGTTTTCTTTATGATGAGTATTTTTCAAGTGCAAAATTTTCATTGAGCCAGTACATGGATGTTTGGCAAATGAAGCGACCCTAGGAACAAAATTGTAACCTTTATTTTGGTTGATATAATGATTATGCTGCATTAATTTTTTTCTATTGATTGAATAATTTATTTTTAAAAAGTGAAATGTCCAAACCTTTTAATTTAATATTTCTTTGGCAGAATTGGGTGAAGTGAGATCAAAAGAGTTAAAATGTCAGTTTCAAGGGGTAAAGTGAGACAAAATGTAAGTAAACTGAGACTAAATGTCAATTTCAGATGGTAAACTTAGACTAAATGTTAGTTTCAATGAACATTTCAACTAATAAGCCATTATGATAAAATAGTCTTCTCATACCCATTATGGGCAAGTAAATATGTTATATTACTGTTGTAAGCCATAGTGCAATATACGTATTTTCCACTTGGCAGTTTATCTTGAGTGATGCTATCTACACACTTATTTTTACATCCCACACATCTACATTAATTTTTGTTTTTTAATCTTCTTCATTATTCGATATGATAGACGGTCAATTAAGAAGAGTGTGTAGAAGATCAAAAAAGGTGTGTGGATAGCACCACTCTTTATCTTTAGGAGATGCACCCCTAGTTAATCTGGCTTTATTTTATCGTTAAATAAAACTATGAATACAATTTAACACCAAGCGTTTGTAGTCCAACGGTTAGGATAATTGCCTTCCAAGCAATAGACCCGGGTTCGACTCCCGGCAAACGCATTATCTCATTTGTTTATTTTGTTTATTTATTTATTTATTTATTTTTATCTCAACTTCGCATGTGTTGAATTGGGTTCCATAGATTCCCCCAACAAAAAGGAAAAGGAATGTTCCACTGCCAGGAGTAGACATGATATTCGTGTCGTGTTTTCCATGTTTGTGTCGTTTTCATGTCATACCCAATATTTTAACGGGTCATGTCGTGTAATAACAGTTAAAATAAACGGATAAAATGACCCGACCTAAAATCGACCTAATAATATTAATAGGTAATATGACCCGACCTGTTACATGTTAAGGAAAATATATTTTAAACCAATAAATAATAAAATGAAAAACATGATACTAAATAAGTATATACATACCATATTATCACATTCAAAACATAAAAACGCATTTGTCTTTCAAATATTATATATTTACATACCCAAAATAAGAGCATAAAAAAAAAAAATTAGAACATTACAAAATATCAAACGTTCAAAAGATTTGCAAAATTAAGGGAGTTATGTTTCAAGGTTTGGAACCTTGCACATTTTCTTACAATCAAATTCTTCAATTTTCATCAATCACCATGGGAAACGGTATTGGAACTTTGGCTTGATATATTGTCTTCAAGAGTTATATTTATGATATTTTCAGTGAGGCTTTCTACATTAACACTCTCTTCTCATTTATCCTATGACTATTGTTTAAGTAAAGTCTTTAATAGTTTTTTAATTAATGTAGAAGTGTGAAAAATATAGAAAAAAATATATAAATGCTCATAATGACAAACTTTACAACTTTCATGAATGGCTTAACTTTGAAATGTGCCACTATAATCATATATATCATAGATCAAAATTTAACAGTCGATTATTGTTTACATTTATACTTCATTTTTCTCACCAAATTTTGTTTTTTCAGATTTTGTTTTTTGAAAACATGATGTATTAGAGGATATAGGAAGATGAACAGTTCGGATCGTTGATATTATGTTCAGAGTTTTACCGTTAGTGAAAATATTGCTTGGTGTTTATAAAGTCTCTACAAACTATATAAGATCGACTCATATTTCAATTAACCGTAAATATCGGGACATGATATTAAAGATCCGAACCGTTTATCTTCCTACATCCCCTAGAAGATCATGTTTTCAAAAAAGAAAATTTTAAAAATGAAATTCAATATAAAGAATAAAGCCTAAACAACAATTGACGATTATATACAAATTTAAGATTCATGAATTATAGTGTCAGATTTCGAAATTGACCCATTCACGAAAGTTGTAAAGCTTTTCAATACGAGTGATTGTATATATATATATATATATATATATATATATATATATTACAATTCTTACACTTCTACAATAATTTATTAATTTTATTACTTTTACACTCAAATAAAAAACACTATTCATGATGGTTTAGAGGGTTTTAAAAATCTAAACGATAATGTAAGTGTAACCATTGTTTACTCGTGGAGGAATGATGAATCACGAGTGTTTATATATTCTTTCACATTTTTCATACTTGTAGGGATGTCTTATTGCCTATACTAATACTATACTAGTTGATTTTAATTTTGGACAACAACATGTTAAGAAAAATTTATCCTATTAATGATAATAAGAAACTCTCATAATAAAAATAAATAAATGAATAAAACTTAATTTTTTTTAACTTATATAGAATAATAATACAAAATATATTTAATATAGAATATACCAATATATACAATATGGCTATTGTTAATTTTATTACTTTTACACTCAAATAAAAAACACTATTCATGATGGTTTAGAGGGTTTTAAAAATCTAAACGATAATGTAAGTGTAACCATTGTTTACTCGTGGAGGAATGATGAATCACGAGTGTTTATATATTCTTTCACATTTTTCATACTTGTAGGGATGTCTTATTGCCTATACTAATACTATACTAGTTGATTTTAATTTTGGACAACAACATGTTAAGAAAAATTTATCCTATTAATGATAATAAGAAACTCTCATAATAAAAATAAATAAATGAATAAAACTTAATTTTTTTTAACTTATATAGAATAATAATACAAAATATATTTAATATAGAATATACCAATATATACAATATGGCTATTGTATTTTATAATAATTTTTTTAGTAATTAAACTTTAAAATTACAATATATTTTTTTTAACGCGTTACCCGTGTGTATACCCATTAAGAACCCATTAACGGGTCACCTGATAATGACCCGATTAATTATCGTGTTGACCTGAAACCCATTATTTTCGTGTCGTGTAAGAAAATGTTGAATCTAGCTAGGAGTACAAACCGGATGTTGTTTAGACAAATTCCAAAAAAATTTCCGCTGCCGGGAGTCGAACCCGGATTAGACAAATTCCGATTTAAATTTGCTACAGCGGATTGTTGTTCTATTATCTTCAATTATTAAATTTATATTATCATGTAAGCAAAATAGTTTTTTTTTCCTCATAAAGAAAAGAAATGAATGAAAAATAATTTTCTATTGCCAGAGTCGAACCCGTATTAGACAGATTTACCAATTTTAATTTTCTACAGCAAATTGTTGTTCTATTATCTTCAATTGTTTGTTTATAGTTCCTCACACCATTACACAGGCCCGAACTCAAAATTTATAAACAAATTAACTGTTCAAAGCCAGCAAGAATCCGTTGTAGAAAAATAAAACTGGATTATTTGATTAAAGGGTAAATCGCCAAAATGGTCCTTAAGATTTGCCTAACTCATCACTTTGGTCTCTGAGAGTCTAAATCGATAAAAGTGGTCTCTGAGATTGTCCACCATCCATCATTTTGGTCATTCCGTTAAAAACTCTGTTAAGTGGAGCTCTTGGCTGGAAGTTTGGGCAATTTCAAAGTTTCATAACTCAATCGTTTCTGAACCAAATTCGACCCATAATATATCAAAATGAAGATAGGAAAGTGTAGAATAAGATTATATCTATTTTGAAGCCCAATGGTTGCCAGAGATTGCCGGAAAATAGCCTCAAAGTTGACTGGTCCGAAAACTTGAAAACTCGCCGGAAATTGGGTAAACTTTAAACGTTCATAACTTCTTCAATACTCAACGAAATCAAGTGATTCAAAAACAAAAATCATACTTCTCAACTAAAAAAAGAGAATGGCATATTTTATGATGGCTAAATCTCTGTGGTTTGATCAGAAAATGGCTCGAAAGTAGCTGTCTTGGTCTCGAGTTAGTCACTTTCGAGCCATTGTCCGGCCAAAAAGCCGCGAATTAGCCGTCAAAAAAGGTATCATTATTTTCATCTCATCAAGAAGTATGATTTTCATTTTTGAATCACTTGATTTCGTTGAGTATTGAAGAAGTTATGAACGTTTAAAGTTTACCCAGTTTCCGGTGAGTTTTCAAGTTTTCACTCGAACCAGTCAAATTTGAGGCTATTTTCCGGCCATTGCTGGCAACCATTGGGATTTGAAATAGGTATAATCTTATTCTACCATTTCCTATCTTCATTTTGATATATTATAAGTCGAATTTGGTTACGAAACGATTGAGTTATGAAGCTTTGAAAATTGCCCAAACTTCCTGCCAAGAGCTCCTGGACACTTAACGGAATGACCAAAATGATGGATGATGGACAATCTCAGGGGCCACTTTTATCAATTTGGAATCTCAGGGACCAAAATGATGAGTTATGCAAATCTCAGAGACCATTTTGGAGATTTACCCTTGATTAAAAGGCGGGTTTGACTCCCGGCAGCGGAATTATTTTTTTCATGAAATAAGACTTCTCTTTAGCTCTAAAATGTCAATCAAGATGAAACATATATGGTATTTTTTTTTTTAATACACATTTACATCACTCTGTCGTGAATACATCACCAAAGTATTGACGAAATATACCAAAAAAGTATAGCTTAAAAAACCTAATCAAATTGAAAAATTGGACTTCAATCTTATGAGGCAGTGTATGAGGTATTTCTAGAGCCAAATTCAGTTGTTGGAGCAGAAGAAGATACTGATAAGTAAACCGCACTCGCCCTCGGCCCTGGCCTCGTATCCTGCAATTTGAATAGCTTCCCATTAGGATTCATAAGAATTTGCGCCACCTTCCTCATCTTTGGTCTCAGCATAGAATATGTGTGCAAGCATGCAAGCCCTACAATCAATGTCCTCTTCACTTGTTCCTCCTCAAATTTTCTGTCCAACGTTTGGTCCACACAATCAAGCAACGCATTTTTCGAATACGAATTCCAAACGTGTTCTACTATACTGTAATCGTCCATGAACCCTTTTGATCTTCTCCCACATACTACTTCTAGTACCACCATTCCAAAGCTGCATACATCTGACTTTGGAGTAGCTTTTGCAGAAAACCCTAGTCTTCCGGGGCAATGTACGTGGGAGTTCCTGCCAAATGGATTGTAATTGATGAGTCTTGGTGCATTAGTCTAGCTAGCCTGAAATCGCCTAGATGAGCATTGTAACCGGAGTCCAACATCACATTATTTGGTTTAATGTCTCTGTGCACCACAGGGTTGTCACACTCTTAGAGTAATGCTGATGCCAATCCTGTTAAGATCTTGTACCTTGTTCTCCAATCAAGGTATGGTTTTCCAATGTATTGACCAAGGCTTCTATTAGGCATGTATTCGTAGACCAGAAAATGATGGCCGTATTCGTGACACCAACCTTGTAGTTGCACTATGTTCTTGTGCCTTAGGCACCCAATGGTACATATTTCTGCTAAGTGCTCCCTTTCACCTGTTGTGGATTTTTGACAAAAAAAATTGTCTCAGTAAACAGAAATCGAAAGAAATTATTAGGAAAATAATTGCAGTACCCAAACAAAAAAGTGTTACATTGGTTATATTTGTGTACCATATTGGTGTAACTTTTTGTGAATTATAAAACAATGCAAATAGAACAAACCTTTTTTGGAGGCTGCTGAAATCTTCTTGACAGCAACAATTTTATGAGGATGTGATGAGAGGATGCCTTTGTAAACAACTCCAAATGCACTTGCACCCAGCAGATTTTCATTACTGAAGTTCTGAGTGGCAACTAAAATATGTTTGTAAGTGAACATTTCCGGAGCATTTGCAGTTGTTCTTGACTGGCTTTCTATATCCTCTCCATCCCTATGATTTCTCTTTACAACTTTCGAAATCAAGGGGTAAGTGCAGGCTATCAAAATTGCTACACCCAAGAAAATAGGAAGATTAACGGCTCATATGTTCTTTATATTTTTGTGATGACCTTTCTCAGCAGGCCCTAAGGGTATTCCTGGCAATTCAACTGATGTGAAAACCCAATCAAGGACTTGATGGGTCTCTGGGAGGGCCCTAGTGGAGGCGGTGAAGCCAACATAAATTGTGAGCTTGGGACAATTTTAGACATGTCAATTGACTGGTTGAGGATGCTTATCAGTGCTGCTGGGTTATCAGTGTACCCAGCAGAAATTTGGAGGATCTGACTCCAACCATCATAGGCAATTGTGAATCTGATGTCTCTTCCACTCTTGGGATGAATTCCTGAGGTGTTGAGACTCTTTGCCACAACTGGGTTCGTTATGCTTGTTGTGTCAATCACTTTGTGATTCCCATCTGGATCATCAAACTCATTGTTCATGAAAGTATCTATAGCTCAATTGCCATTTGTTTAACCACCCCACCTAATTTTTAGACAACATCAAATAAATTTGAAAAATTAATATACCAAAGTTGCCAAATTCAGCAATTCTAGCAATATATTATGAAACGTTAAATGTGGTTAGTAGTGGTCTGATGGTGGGTAGAGTGATGGACATGAATATGATAAGTTTAGGTTCGAAACCTTCCGATAAGACAAAAGAAGAAAATCAATCATGAAATGTTTAGTAGTAAGCCACATTATGTGACTTGCAATGAGTTTCATTAACAATTGACAAACTAATGTAACTAATAAATGTGGTCATTCTAGCATTAGTTTAAAAAGAAATTATGTGTGCCTTGCCTATCAAGAAATAGAACTTTAACAGGAAATATTAACTAACCTTGAGTTGATCTATCAAGGAGTCCAAGCAATGAGCCATAGCTATCAGGAGGAGAAGGACTAGTGTTTTGTGCAAAAATAAAAGCCATTCCGTCTCCAGCTCCAGTTGTATTTGGAAAGGTAGAAATCCTAACAATGAAGGTGGTGGAGATAAACACCGGCCATGCGAGCATCGGGAGGCAATACAAAACCCTTCCAATTAGGGGTGGGTTGGAAAAACAGAAAACCGAAAAAAAACTAGACCGAAAACCAAACCGAGGCCGAAGAAATCGAACCAAAAAAAAAAAAACGAACCAAATCTGGTTGGTTTGATTTCGGTTTCTGGGGTTCAAAAACCGAACCGAACCGTGTAATTATTTTATTAATTAATAATCCTATCCGAGAATGTCGTCGTTTATTGTGTAACCCTGCGTATTCCTGATTCCTCTTTCCCATTTTCTTAGTTCGACTTCGCGCAGCCCCCTGACCCTCCTCCTCTCTCTCTCGATCTTCAATCCCTGATCCTCCTATCTTTCTGTCTTCAATCACTTATTCAAAGACTCAAACTCTCTGCCTCTCATTCCCAGTGACGACCCGTGACGGCGTGACCCTTGACGGTGCGACCCTTCTCAGTTCTCACTCTCAATCTCTCACACCTCGCCGTGAGTCTACCATTTCGCCGTCAACTTCTTCTTGCCATTTTGAGTCTCAACAGAAAACGGTTAGTCTCACACTCTCATTTCTTGTAATTTAGATTAATGCATGTAGAATTGGAGAATACCCATGTTTTAGAAATTGTAATATTTGATCGATTATTCTCTGTCTTGATTGAAGACTTTGATGGTTTTCTGGGATTTTGAGAACCTGTTTGTGGGTATTGCTTTGAATTTTAGATGTATATATACACAATAAAACTATTGGTGGTTACTATTATCTGATTTCCTGCTCTGCACTCTTGTTTTAAGTTCATCCAAATCATTCATTGAAATTTATACTCACGGGAGAGGTTTACAGTTTACACTATGTATTTTGGAATCCTATGGGAATCTGTAACTGGTCTTTTATTATGCAATTAGGTGGACCAATATGCAGAACCATAATTATAGTAAAAACATATTCATTCGACCACAATATTACCCACCAACAACAAAATTAACAAGCTTATCTTGCTTAATTGTTAAAGAAATAATAGTAATAATGCGTCTTTCAACTATTTTTGAGAAAATGGAAGACAATTTTATCTTATTTTTAGCATATTTGATCTTCCAAGAGAGAATTAAGATATAAAATGAATGACGGTTTGTTTGAGGGTATTTAATGTGAAGTAATCACAGCGATATGAAATGTAGAGAGGTATGAACAGATGAGGGCATTGAACTGTGCTAGTTGTGCCTACCCAATTTTGGGTTTGACCTTCGACAAAGGATTTTCTTTTATGTTCTTTCCTTGTTGGTTATACATGTTGATTTTGATTTGATGTTAAAGTTACTTTAATATAAGAACTGGTGAAGTATTCTAGTTATGGAAAGTTCGATTAGCATGGGGTTAACTACAAACTGCAAAGCAAATGGTGAGGTATTATATGAGTTGTCTGTCTGGTAGATATGTTAAACCAGGGTGTTGTCATTTCTTCGAGTCAGATTTTGTGCGGGGGTTTTAGTGTTAAGTGGATTTTACATATTATTTGATATATGTTTGATTTCATTTGGTTTATCACGATATACACCTCGTAGGTTTGTTCTGTCTTATTCTTGTGGCATTTTTATATAAATTTTATACCAATAACCGAATCTGCACCAGTAACTGAATCTGCACCAATTTACTTTTGTACAAGTTTGTAGTACTAACTACTATCCTCTTATTATTTTGTGTGAATTAGATGAAGTCAAAGGTCTCAAGGTCCTCAAGCTCAAGTTCAAGCTCAATGTCATCAAAATCAAATAACCCTCAGGATCAAACGAACTCATCTTCGAGTAGAAATTTGGAATGCTTATTTTATCGATTATGTTGAAATGGGATTTTCATTTTATTTATACTCCTCTGGAAGTTGTATTACAAAATGGCTGTAAGTTGTTTTCTTAGATTTTTTTTTTGTTGCTACTGGAAAAAAAAAACTGAATCGAGCAAAAACAGAACCGAGAAAAACCGAACCGCATACAAACCGAACTAAACACAAATCGATAGAAAACCAAACCGAACAGTAATTTTGGTTCAGTTTCCGGTTTTGGCAAAAAACCAAACCGAATCGAACCGAAACCATGCATACTTCTAACCTTATACAATGGTGAAGAAGAAGATGATGAACTACTTAAATTGTCTTGTTGTGGGTTGTGGCTCTGGTGTGAGGCTCAAATACCCATTACTTGCTGTCACTGAGCCCATGCATAATAGGTCACCATTGCTACAGCTTTGAGGAGTGAAGGTGGAGAACGAGAAAGTGGTACGTGTTTGATCGTTCATGGAGTGCACAGAGGCTTGGCTGCTGATGAGAAAGGTAGAGAAGAAGAGAAGAAAAAACATGAACTGTAAATTGGAGGGAGCCATAGAGGCTTTGACTTAAAATTGTGTGGATACTCGTATCATATGTGCATAATTATATAGGAAAATAAAGTTAATTGCTATTTTATTTTGGAGTCATATACTGCTACTGAATTTTATGTTGTTTTTAGTTAATGTTTTCTTTCTAGTTTTGTGATAGGGAAACTTTGAATGGAGTTTTGGGTAATATTAAAATATTCCATTGTTTGTATATGGTTTACTAAATTCTATTTGTACATGGTTTTTTTCATGATTTGGATTCCATCCGGATCCTCTTTGTGAGGATCCCTTACATTCTATCCACTCATCGTACATCGGGCAATCATAAATTATTTTGAATTTTTTTTATTTAAAATTAACACAAATAGTACCTAATGAAAACTGATTGCACGATGTAAGATGAACGGATAGGATGTGAGGATCCTAGGATCCCTAAGATCCTCACAAAGAGAATTGGAAGAGGATGCTCTTCCGTTTTTTCAACTCAATTTATATATATATTTTTTATGTTAAAAGGATGTTACTAGCCTTTTTATTATTCCGACCTTCTTGTTTTACCTCTCAACTTTTATGTTCATTTTAAAATGTCGCTTCATTTCATAATTATCTAATTGCTAACTCATTATTTAAAAATCAATTATTCAAAAATTAACTAAAACAAAAATATTTAGTTGAACTCTTTGATTAACATTTTCAAAATTTCGATGTTAAGTCAAAAACATCATTCATATATTTATTGGATAACAATTAAATGACTAAATGATTTTGAATCTAGGTAGTGTTTTTGTAAAGATAATCGTTAAAAAGTGTCTAAAAAAATTAACAGTTTGAATTATCATTTAATATTACAAAACAAGGATAATGAGTTGTAAATTAAAACGAGAAGGTTGCTAATAGTTCCATCTTTCAAATCCTCTTTGTATATGGTTTTGGTGGGTGCACATAGAGGAGACAAATTAATACATTGAGTTAATAGGTATTTGTTAAAACCCGTTTAACTTAACATCATCATAATAGAGAGTTAAGTTGATAATAGTGACGAAGGTGTAAGATGAAATCAAACCAAATAGTTCTTAATAGATGTCTATTAACAACTCAATATATTAATTTGTCACCTCTAATGTAAGATGAAATCAAACCAAATAGTTCTTAATAGATGTCTATTAACAACTCAATAGATTAATTTGTCACCTCTAATTGCCAATACAACAAGATTTAACTGTTACATTAAGTAAAATTTTGACCAATGAACAAACTTTTGAAAAGTAAATTTTTGACTAATGAACAAATTTTTGTCTTTCTAACTAGCAGAAAAAGACAGAAATTTGTTCAAAAGTAGCTCCAAAAACTTTATCACCAAAGAAAAGCGGTAAGCGGTAAGACCCCGCTGGTAATACAAAACAAGCCAAAGAATAAAAAGGTCTTATTCTATCTTTCATTTTACTTTCTTGAGTATTACAACATTTATTATTTATTTGTATTATTTTTTAATAAAAGTTGGGAACCACTAAAACATATGATTTTCATCTCTATTAAAAAAATAATAAAATGATTATACTAAGAATATAGCATTTTTGTTTTCTTTTTTCCTTTTGGTTCTCTGATGGTGGTCGTACTGTGCCCACCTGGTTTACATGCAAAAAAGCTGAAACATGATAATCACGACTGTTAAAATACTTAGTTAACATGCAAAAATGTGTGAAAAAAGATGATCCAACTTAGCACATATAATTCATCACACTTGGTATATACATACGACCATGACTTTGTATGTTCTTGCAATGTTGCGAGAGATGCCGGGGCCACGGGGGAGAGGGAGAAAAAAGTGATTAAAATTAACACATAGATGAAGAGTACTTTAAGTGGTATTACTATATCACATAGTTTGTTTAACTGCTCAAAAGAAGGGCATTCAAATAATGATGTTAAAATTTTGCTTGTGAATTGATAGATAGAAGGAATTTGATATATCCTGTAGATTGAAGCCCAAAAGCTTATTTGTTGTTCGGTTTCAAAAGATAATATTTCTTTGAACCATTAATCATATCACACTTCTATAGTATGATAACGCAGTATAACTGTCCGTCAAAGGTTTTTCATACGTATTAATGATTATCGTTAGATATAGTTGCTATTCGAGAAAGGGAAATATGCCATTTTATTTTTTATGCGTTGTTTTTGTACGCTGTGTCATATAGAAATTTGAGCGCTAAAATGCACACTATTAAATGAGAAATTCCTAATATCGTATGTCTTCGCTAGCATTACGTTATATAGAAAAAAAAATATATATATATATAGAGAAAGTAAATTCTAGCATTCCAATGAATGATATTAATTCTAATCCATAATTTTTTTTTAAACAAACGATATTATCTACGCTAATTAAGGGGAGGGGGTGGGTTTAGCCTTATAAAGGGCTAGCAATAATATGGTTCAAATTGCATTTGGCGAGAATCGAACCTAAGGCCTCTCACTTACAAGTGAAGAAGAATACTACTCGACCGTAGTACTAAGTGTCAATTCTAATCCATAATTAAGCAAATAAAAAAAAAATGTCACACTAACAAATAAGAGACTATGAACATTAAAGTTAGAAGTTTAAGTCTTTGGTTTGTAATTTTTTGTTTTCTTCTTTCTTGACATCATTAGCATACAAGTTAATTAGATGTTTGTGAGGGTTCAAAATATACTACAATTCAGAATATGGTAGAACATGGGGAAGTAAAATCAGGAATTGCATAGACTAAATCTGAAAAACTTAATCCATAAACGAAGCATTTTATTTTCATCCTTATATGACTTAAGTACAATGTCACAGCTCTCATGGCAAAAAGATGCAAGAAAAACCAGTAAACTTAAACATCAGAAACTGTGGCGCTGTGTCCTTTGGGGTGATCACCTCTACTCCCTTCGTTCATACTTCCTCGCCCAAATGTGTTTTCTGTTGATCCTGAACTTCGAAACTCGAGTCCCTCTCAGAACACGATCAACATAAACGACGGTACTCAACACCAGTTTAGCATACAAAGGTTGTTTATTAGGAGGAACATTTGCCATTTGCACACGTTCCACACAGGTTTCAGATCCCAAAAGTTCCATGAATAACTCCTTGACCTCATCCTGTGACACAGGGAAGCCTCTCGAAAATGTTAGGAACATAGTCCTATCATCCACTGACAGTTCAAGGAAAGGGCTCCAACCCCATATCCCTCCGGTAGGAACACCGTGGTTGATGGAGCTGTTGGGGTTAACTATTTTCACGCTACCAAACAGCCGGTTAGGAAATAATGGGATTACAAAAGTATCCTCCGGACTAAAATGTACGTAGGAGCGCGGAAACAAAATCCGCTGCAAAATGTCAGTAAAAATTCTAGCACAGACATTGGTAACGAAATTTTTTACCCCACTGATTAATGTGTATCGGTTTATGCTGACGATTTGGAGTGAAATTTCCTTCCCCAGGAGCCTTTTAGTGAGGAGCAGGCTACCACAATTGGGTGCAGTTCTTGAAATGGTTCTAGGGCAATTGGTAGACTCTAAGCACTTCAAGCATTGGACAGCTTCATTAGCTAAACCATTGAGTACAGCGTTTGAAAGCCTCACCATCTTGTACACGAATTTGTTGTAGCCCTTCTCCTGGAGAAAGAGCCACATCGCCATAATCATCAAGGATTCTGCTAAGTCACGACGGAGAACGAGTACCAAACGAGAAAAAATTTCTCGATTGGTGGTGTTGATAATGTGGAGCGCCTCTTGGCTAATTACAACGGAGGAGGACATTTTGACTGTGAGGTGGTATGTATCTAAGAGAAGAACTAAGAAAGTTGTGTGGTAAATAACTGGTACAAAGCTATATTATATAGGAGAAAAAAGTGTTAGGGTCCTTCATGTCACGTGACAATGCCTCATTCACGTGACACTTACATACACCAAATAATTTAATTAAAAGATGTCATATGTTTAAAGTTGATAGTCACGTTAGGTAAGTTTTGTAACACCACGAAGCACACTAAGATATTTCCTAATTTCAAAATTTTCGATTGGGATTATGCAAGCACATGTAGATGCATGACAATTGTTTTTCGAGTGCAGAAGTTTATATGACCTCCCATATATGATGTTTTTTGTGGCATCCGTTCTTTAAACTCACAACAACTCCTATCACTTTGATTGGATTTCGTTCACGACATCCATATCCGGTGTGATTAATGTATTTAAATCACCTTTGGAGAGATGACATGCCAAGTGAGAAGCGTTACTGTTGTTGGACGTATAAAATGACAAAAATGTACACAGATTCATGTAAGAGATAAGTTGTTTTTCATATTTTTTATGAAAAAAAATCTTAAATTTAAACTTGCGGCTTTGTTCAAGAACTAGTTACATTGACCCACTAAAAATGTTAAATTGACTAACCAAGTTTAAATGGAGACAAAGATGCTGTAGAATAGTGAGTGATTCACGTTCAAACTAATAGTTTGCAACTCTATTTCAAGATAATCTTCCTAAAAATTGGGGTATTTAGATTTTCATCACTGGATAAAATTGTATTACATTAAAACCAAGTGTTGTATTGAATTTCAATTGAGTGTTACTAGACCCACCTCATTGTCCTATTCCCATCCCCTTCCTCTTCCTCCATCCCCCCCCCCTCCAAAAAAAAAAAAATACCCCTCCTCCTCCCTCCCTCCTCAATCTCACCCACCATAAAAAGTGAAAAAAAGTTAAAATATTATTTCCTACCCATTATTATTCCTAAAATAACCTCTAATATATAGCCCTTTATGTTAACCTAAAGAAATGTAGTGAGAGAAAGAGGGAAGTCGAGAGATTTGTAAAGAGAAATAAAAGAAGGAAAAACTTTATATATATTATGTTTTCTTAGCAGTTAAGCAAATACATCTCTCAATATTTATATGTTGAGCCATACACACCTCAACCTCCTTAACAGACTAACAGCTCGACTAACTTTCTAATCGTCATACAAGTGGCAATATCCTAGCCTTACTATGTAATCTCTATCACTTTAAGCAAAAGAATAAAAAATGAGGAACACATGCCCAACTGTTGGTTCTCTCTTTCAATGAGATATTGCGGCTGTTAGTTAACCATGCCTTTTTACTTTTTCTTTTCTTTTATTTTCTTTTTTCTTCACCTCTCTCTACCTTGCGAAGGAGGAGCACGACCATAGCCAAAGCTTCAATCAAACCTCAGTATTGTCCTTGATTCATTAAAGTTTTTGTTTTGGATAATCCAGAAGTGGTTTCTCTTAAATTTCAGGTAGACGGGTCATGGGCCCACTCCAACAACACCGATATTGTCCCTACTTGGCCACCTGCTTAATCCATCAGGTGTGGGGTTTTAATACAAAAGGTCTCGGTATTAGTTAGAGTGGGGTAATTCTATATAAATGGCTTGTTCTCAAGCCTTCTAGCCGATGTGGGACAGAGGAATTCTAACACTCCCCCGCACGTGAGACCCCATTTTATGGGTCACACGTGGAGTTCCACACATTGGCAACCATGTGGAGCCAAGTCGGGGCTCACCCGTTCGTGCTGGGCCAATGCACGTGGCATTTCTTAGCCTACGTGGAGCCAAGTCGGGGCTCACCCATTTGCGCGGGGCCGAAAGGGGCCTACCCGTTCACGTGGATGTACGGACCCGTCCCCTGGCTCTGATACCATCTTAAATTTCAGGTAGACGGGTCATGGGCCCACTCCAACAACACCTATATTGTCCCCACTTGGCCACTTGCTCAATCAGTCAGGTGTGAGGTTTTAATACAAAAGGCCTTGGTATTAGTTAAAGTGTGGTAATTCTATATAAATGGCTTGTTCTCAAGCCTTCTGGCCGATGTGGGATAGAGGAATTCTAACATCTTAAATTTCAGGTAGACAGGCCATGGGCCCATTCCAACAACACCGATACTATCCCCACTTGGCCATCTGCTCAATCTGTCAGGTGTGGGGTTTTAATACAAAAGGCCTAGGTGTTAGTTAGAGTGGGGTAATTCTATATAAATGGCTTGTTCTCAAGCCTTATGGCCAATGTGGGAAAAAGGAATTCTAACACTCCCCCGCACGTGAGACCCCATTTTATGGGTCACACGTGGAATTCCACACATTGGCAACCACGTGGAGCAAAGCCGGGGCTTACCCGTTCGCGTTGGACCAATGCACGTGGCATCTCTTAGCCTACATGGAGCCAAGTCGGGGCTCACCCATTTACGCGGGGCCAAAGGAGACCCACTCGTTCACGTGGATGTACGGACCCGTCCCCTGGCTCTGATACCAACTTAAATTTCAGGTAGACGGGCCATGGGCCCATTTCAACAACACCGATACTGTCCCCACTTGGCCACCTACTCAATTCGTCAGGTGTGGGGTTTTAATACAAAAGGCCTCGGTGTTAATTAGAGTGAGGTAATTCTATATAAATGGCTTGTTCTCAAGCCTTATGGCCGATATGGGACAAAAGAATTCTAACATTCCCCCGCACACATTGATCAATTTCTTCTCACTCAGTTTCAAATGCAAACAGCAGCTTCTTTAAGAACAGAAAGTCCCCAAAATATTCAACCTATATCTTTAAAAAGCTAGAAAGAGAAAAAAATTCAAATCATTGGTTGCCAAAAACTATAGGGTGGAGAAGGCGCATATCTCATTCAAAGACAACACACAAGGATCTCCGATTCTTCTTAAGTTCGAGATGAGAGTTGATTGATCTGCGTCTGCTTGCGAGGCAATATTTTATTAAAAGATGAGTAAAAAAATAGGACAATAGGGTGGGTTTAACAACTCTCTTTAGATTTTAATCACTATTCTAGTTTGATTATTTAGGTACAAATTGTAGGTACATCTAAAATCAATCTAAAATTCAGATTTACTAAAAAAATCTTATCTAAGGTAAGGTTGGCAATCTAATTTACTATAATAAATAATGACAAGTAATTTACTATAAAGGGTTATTTTCAAGTTCATATGAGTGCGTTTGTTGCACCAGACAATTTGGATTGGACTGACTTGGCTTGGTTAAGTAGGACAAGAATACTAAGCAAGATACGAATAGTAAAGTGTTTGGTCTGGTACCGGCCTAAAATAATTGAACGCAAATTAATTTTTTTTATCATTTTTAATTCACTTATTGCAACCAAATGTTTTTATTTCGACTGCCACTCTCCCCATCAATTCAAATGTTTCTCTATTCAAAAAAGCTTTCCTTGCCATAGTATACTCCATTGCCTGAATTCCCATCGCCCTGCAATTCCCATGCTTATCTCATTGTGAAACTTTTCTTTTTGTCAAACAATAGATTTTGTTAGATTATATGTTAGATTAACTACTGACGGGGTTCAAATCCACGCTATCATATGTCTCATTGTGAATTTGGCACCACAATTCATATGCCACACATCTGTAACCAAACCAATGTTCCAAGACAAGTTTGAATTAAAAACACAATAAAAAAACTGAAGAAATGCAACAGAAAACCTAATCGAAATCCAATTAAGAGTATTGAGGAAAATGAATCTTTCTCATTAATCTAAAAGATAAGTTAAAACTGTATATACATGCTAAGGAAGAGGAAACTTACAAAGGAAAAAGGTAAAAACCTTTATCACAATAACTAAAACTTCCCTAACTAACTTTTAACTCTTGTGAGTTATTTACATTGTTGGTTACTCTAGTATTCTCTTCACACTCCCTAACTAGCTGAATGGAGAATGTTGAAGAGACAACTTGGACCGAAGTTGAAGAAATCTTTGTCCTAGGAGAGATTTGGTGTGGATATCTGCTAGTTGATCTTGACTACATACAAATTGAACCGTGAGTAATTTAGCAAGGACTAGATCGCGGATGTAGTGATAGTCAATCTCAACATGTTTAGTTCTTGCATGGAAGACAGGATTTGAAGCCAAAGCAATGGCTGAAATGTTATCACACTAAATCTGAGGCAAAATTGGTAATTTGAAACCAATATCATTGAAGAGAGTGCAGATCCAAGTGATTTTAGCAGTAATGTGGGCTAAAGACCTATAGTATGCTTCTATCGATGAACGAGCAACAATATGTTTCTTCTTGGCGCTCCATCTTATAATTGCAGGACCCAGAAAAATACAAACACCTTTAGTAGACCTTCTATCCTAAGAGCAGCCGGCCTAATCAACGTTAGAAAAGGCTTTGATGGGCAGAGAAGATGAAGTTTTGGGAAACCACAAACCATAACCAAAAGAACCTTTCAAGTATATGAGAATTCGTTTGACTGCTTGAAGATGTTGTTCTCTAGGACAGTGCATATACATGCACACTAGATTAACGACATAAGAGAGGTCTGGTCGAGTCCAAGTTAGGTATTGTAAAACCCCAACAATGGACCTATATTCTGCAGGATCTTAAAGAGGTGGACCAGAATGATTAAGTTTTGCAGAACCTAGGGGAGTAACACAAGGCTTTGCTTCATCCATTTTTTTATCTTTTAAGCAAATCTAGGACATACATAGATTGATGAATAAAGATGCTTAAAGAGGATCGCTTTACTTCTAGTCCAAGGAAATAGTGGAGATCACCTAGGTCCATAACTGGGAATTGAGCACTCAACTGAATATCACGAATTTACAAGCTGTAGAAGAAGGGTCAGTGACTATTATGTCATCGACATAGACAAGTACCAAAACCAAAGTTGGTTGATGAATAACAAATAGATTGTAATCTGATTGAGAAGCTTTAAAACCCATGTGAATGAGAGCTGATTGAAGCTTTTCAAACCAAGCCCGTGGAGCTTGTTTTAACCCATAAAGGGACATTTTCAAGGGACAAACATGAAAGGGATGCTCCTGATCAATGAATCCAGAAGGCTGAGAAATGAAGACATTTTCTTTCAGAAAACCATGTAAGAAAGCATTGCTTACGTCGAGTTGATGTAAGAACCAATTTGAATGAACTACCAAAGTAAGAAGAATCCTAATGGTAACTGGTTTGGCCACAAAACAAAAGGTACCACTGTAGTCAATGCATTCATGTTGATTATACCCTTTGGCCACCAGTTTGGCATTATATCGTTCCACAGAGGCATCTGGTTTCCTTTTGATACAAAAAACCCTCTTACATCCAACAAGATTTTGTGTAGGATGTCTAGGAACCAATTGCATGTTACCTGTGTTTTGCAAGGAATTAAATTCA